>NW_024589968.1:0-368267 GCF_018446385.1 Zingiber officinale | reverse complement strand
ACCACTGGTCTCAGATCGGAGTATTGCCACTTGTCTCGGACCAGAGTATCGCCACCGGTCTCGAATCAGAGTATCGGCACTGGTCGTGGACTTGAGTATCGGCATCGATCTCAGATCGGAGTATCACCATCAACCTTTCTGTTGGCTTTCTAGACTCTCAGCTCAGTCCAAGTTATAAGCAGGCAGGGCTCTCGCGACTATCGATCTCCTGTTCAGCTTTTCAAACTCTCGCCCTAGTGCGAGTTATAAGCAAGCATGACTCTCGCAACTAACAACCTTCCAGTCGGTTTTCTAGACTCTAGTCCCAGTGTGTGTTATAAGCAAGCATGGCTCTCGCAACCAATGACCTCCTGGTTAGCTTCCAAACTCTTGCCCCATTGCGAGTTATAAGCAAGCATGACTCTCACGACCAACGACCTCCTGGTCGGCTTTCCAGACTTTCGCTCTAGTGTGAGTTATAAGCGAGCATGGCTCTCGCGACCAACTATTGTTGGAGGAAGTTGCACCAGAATCAAACTTGAGTTTTGATGTTGTCAAAGGTTCAAGTTAAGTTTTGTTGTGATCTAACAAGCTGACTGAGTGTGCAGGATGTTTACTCAACCAGAAAAGTCATAGCTGGAGGCTAGGTAGAGAAATCTTAGCAGATCGTGGAACCTAGGTGCAAGTCCAAGTGGGTCAAGGGGACCGGATGCCTGGTGGTGTGATCGAGAGGTCTGGAGGACCGAAGATCAAAGGAAAAGTCTTGGGGAGCCGATCAAGGCTGAGTGAAAAGTCCAAACTAGATCAGGAGGATCTAAGCTTGGCAGGTAGGTTGAGGTAAACAACTGGAGGAGCGATAGTGAGGTTGGGTTCCCGAAGGGAACAACCTTAGGTCGTTGATCTAACTGAAGAAATAGGGAAGGTTTCAAAAGTTGAGATCAAGATAGCCCTACTGTCTTATATATTATTCATGCTTTATATTATTCCTCTAACATCTCTTTTGCAGGAGAATTTTTGTCTAATACTGTTTTGCAGATCTGAGCTAATCGGTCGACCGAATAGTAGGATCGGTCGACCGAACCAAGCAAAATCAATATAGAAATCAGATCAGAATTGAGTCCAAGTCGGATCATAGCCTGATCGGTCGACCGAACCATAGTGACTCAGCACAGGACAAATCATCAGCACCGATCAGTAGCAAAGGAAATAAGCTGATCGGTCGACCGAACCTGGGGATCGGTCGACCGATCCAGTCAACATTAAAGGTGCAATAAATGTTGATCTCGGCAAATCAAGATGAACAGGGAAGGAAGCTGATCGGTAGACCGAAAAGTGGGTTCGGTCGACCGAACCCTTAAAGACCAATTAATGCCAGAGATTCGAGCCAGCATCAGACTCCAGCTGGAGGGGGTCGAAGCTGGTTCGGTCAACATAACAGATGGATCGGTCGACCGAACCTCCAGTACTCCTATAAAATCAGGCTCGAAGACAGAGAAAAGTGAACAACTCTCTGACCAAAAATCCTGTTTTGCAAATGACTCGTCTTCATCAGCTCAGCAAGTTACTGCATCCGGAAGTACCGACCTAAGCTTCATCTACAATTTACTTATCGATATATTTTAATTTAAGCTTGCATTGTAATTTCATTTAAGCAAGATAGTAGGTTGTTACTATAATGCTCCATTGTACGATCTACTTCTTTCCGAAGGATTTAGGAAAGAAGAGTTATAGTATTTTTTCTCATCAGTGCGGTCAAGGACTGCGGGTCTTCGAGTAGGAGTCGAGCTAGGCTCCGAACGAAGTAAAAGACCTTGTCTCTTTTCTTAATTCCGTTGCACGATTTTGGTTTCAAAAGGTTAAACAAAAAGTTTTAAACGTGCGATATTCACCCCCGCCCTCTATTGCTCTAAACGATCTATCAATTGGTATCAGAGCTGGTTAGCTCTGAAATTTCTTAACCAATTTTCAAAATAATTTTTTTAAAACTTTTTTCTTTTCATTTAGAAATATTTTTTTATTATTTTCTTCTCAAGCGCTACTAATCCCAAGACAAAAGTCTTGGAAATATTTTTGTCAGGCCCCGGAGGAGTCCTTGTCCGAAGAAATTTCGGCAGCATCTCTCCTGTACGGCGGACAATCTGAAACTTTCTACATGTCCACATACCTCAGCCACATGCGGCTGGAATAATAGCAGAAATAAAATACAATACACAGACATTCCACGCAGTTTATATAACAAGTAAACGGAATGAACAATACTCTGACTCGAAATCAACCCTACTCCACTACACTCGTAAAGCTCAAATCCGATTTACTAACCTCTTCTGCCGTCCAGGCAGCCATGTAGTAAAACATATCGAAATAAAATCCATCGACACATAAAATTCATACCAGATCCATAGTATCAAAAATCTATAGTATCAAAAACAGAATAAGTCTGAACATAGACTAATAAAGAAGAAAACCAAAAGATTACTAAGCCCTCGTGGTCAGCAGGGGACTAGCGACTGGAACTCTCTCCTGATAGCATCAACCTGAAAAATAACAACAATGGAGGCGGGGTGAGTCCAACACTCAGCAGGTACAACTGATATACAAAGTAAGGAAATAACACCTAGCACTAATCATGCGTACAGTCTCCTGATGTAATAAAGGTAAATGCAAACCAGGACCTGAGTATAAAGACAAGCAGTCCGAGAGATATGGAAATCCTGTATGCATGTCAAACATAGGTATCCACACAATATGCAGCATATAAATGCAGCAAACACAAACACAAGCAATAAATGCATCATGCATATGATGCCAATGATGTGTCCTGGTCACCCCTGACGCTAGTCGATCATCTCACACCATAGTGAGGCCGAGTGGGTAGAGCTGCGACAACCGTGCACTCTGTCGTCACTACTCCTGATGAGTGACCGAGTGGACGGGATGCTGTCGGAGTACACCTATCCTCCTACCCCAAATCATAAATGGGGGAGCGCAATGCTCTCATCTCCCGATACACGATGACGGGGAGGAATCCCTGTCGGATAACACGTTGTGTCACACTACCCATGAGTGGACCAACGGTGCCTAACAGAGTCCCTGCTGCAACACACTCTGCCTGAATCGACCACTAACCCATGAGTGGTGGTGTGTGCAGATCCATGTAACTTGTGATGTGCTCAACAATAATGGAGCGGACTATCGCGCAGTATGCAATCATGCAAATGGTGCATGGCACTAACCATAAAATATCTTGACTTAATCCACATATATATAAACGTGCATCATAGGTCAACGAATCAAATCAATCAAAGGCACACAAAAGGTATAAAACCTAGGTCCTGAACATGGTGAAGCATGGTATATCACTACCCCTATAAGCATGTATCAATAGGTAAGGAATACATGAGATGTAAACCAAGCAATCAATCAAGCATGTAACAAGTTTTGGGTAGTGATTAACCGAAACAGAATGAGGAACATAATTAATGTAATTTGTTAAATTCACTACTATGTATATCAAATGACATAAGTCAAAAGTACCCGCCTCCGATAAAATGGTCCAAATCTGACTCCGAGATACTCGTCTCGCGTCAATGTCCTGTAATAAATCATACAATTTAGCTAAGTTTAATTATAACTCAAATAGTTAAACTAAACTAATTTCCTTCAAGAACCCTAATTAAATTGAACTCAAAATCAATTAGGATTAGCTCCATTAACCCTAACCATTCCACTATTCGATTTCAATTAAAACCTACACATGAATCCGAGTTAACATTTAATCCTAACACAAGTAGCAATCGCCTACAACGGAATTCAAAACCCTAATCCTTACTTCAAACTCACAGTCGTTACAAGAACCAATAGCCCCTGAATGGAGTGACTGTCCAACCACAGCACAATCCCACAGCAAGTTCTAATGCACCTCACGATCACAATTACAGCTTTGACCGCTAATCCACAGCATAAAGCTTCACCTCACGACAGGGATCACTGCTGAAATCAAAATGCTGCAGGATGGGGTTACTACCGGAAATCAGAAACACCCCACAAAACACAAAAACCTCACCAAATTCGTGACCTCCAAGATCACACAGGGCACGCGGCTGGAGGCTAGGGCAGAAGCAAGGAATCGGCTGTGTGGCGAGCCCACAAGAGGAGTCACGGTGACCGGCGTTCGCCCTAGCGTCCCCGGGGTGAGAGCACAAGGATGGCCGCGTCGGCAAGGCACACGTCGGTGGTGATCGGTGGGGCTAAAAAAAAGGCAACCCGAGAGGAACTAGGGCAGAAGAACTTGGTCGGCTGCCGGCGCTCGGAAAAGGAGAAGAAGGGCCGGTGCTAGGGCTCCTATGGCCTACGAATCAGGGTCGGCGTCGCGTCGGCCAGATGAGAAGGAGAGGGGAAATTGGTTCGGCGAGGAAGAAGACGAGAAGAGGAAGTGGCCGAGGGGTTTTGTCGCGAGGGGGAGGAGGAACCGCCGCGGGCGGCAACGGTTAGGGCAGAGAGATCACGCATGAGGAAGAAGGGGGGTGCGGCGAGGCTCGGGTGAAAGCACGAGAAAAAAAAAAGAATAAAGAAAATAAAAGAAAAAGGAAATGTAAATATAAACATTTCCTCACATAAATGGGGTAGCCTAAACAGGCTTTTCCGGACCCCGTTTTTATCCCCGTAAACTCGTCCATACGAGCTCCGAAAAATTCCCGAAAATTTTCCAAAAATTCCGAAAAATTCCCTTATTAATATTTTCCAATTTTTCCGGTATTTTACAACTTTTCTCTTAATTCTTTTCTTGCAAGAATGCCGAACTCTTATCAAGAAGGCTATAGCACCATAAGGCCTCCACTGTTTAAAGGAGAGAACTTTAGTTATTGGAAAAATAGAATGGAGTGCTACTTGAAGTTTGACATCGAGCTCTGGTTCACAATTCTAAAAGGTTACACTCTACCGACGAAAGACGGAACAACTTTAGAACCAGAAGAATGGACTCCTCAAATGATCAAGAAGGCTCAACTGAATTACAAGGCGATCAACACCATTTAGTGCGGGCTCACAATGGAGGAATTGAACCGAGTTGGCCCCTACGACAACGCGAAAGAATTGTGGGACTCACTAGTCAAACTACATGAAGGAACCAACGACTCGAAGGTAAACAAAAGGGATTTACTTTTAAACAATTTATTTAATATAAAAATGTTTCCTGGAGAGACGACCTCGCAACTACACGCTCGTATGAAGGACATACTTAACGACCTCCACCTAATCGGACACAACTTGGAAAACTGCGACACGATAAGGTACGCTCTGAACGCCTTTCCGAGGAATGCTTTGTGGGCATCAATTGTAGATGCATAGAAAGTTTCCAAAGATCTTTCAATTCTTAAGTTAGACAAGTTATTTTGTGAATTGGAATTACACGAACAGTCTAACACAAGGCATACCGAGAAAGGTGTAGCGTTGTATGCAGGTTCAAGCAAGGAAACAAAATCAAAAACGAAGATCGAGTCAGAAAGCGAACCAAACTCTGACTCAACAAATGAAGAAGAATTATAAAGCCTGCTTGATTAACACAAAGCTAAGTTTGAATCTAACATGGGTTCAATAACCTTTTTTCAAACCCAATTAAATTCAAATCTAATTCAAACCTAATTCAATTCAAATCTAATTCAAACCTAATTAAATTCAAACCTAATTCAAACCTAATTAAATTCAAACCTAATTAAATTTAAATTTTTAAAAATTATTTTAAAATTAATTAATTTTTTTTAAAAATTATATTAAAACTTATTTAAAAACTTTTAAAAATTATATAAAACTTATTTAAAAACTTTTAAAAATTATTTTAAAATTAATTAATTTTTTTTAAAAAATTATATTAAAACTTATTTAAAAACTTTTAAAAATTATATAAAACTTATTTAAAAACTTTTAAAAATTATTTAAAACATATTTTAAAACTTATTTAAAAAATTTTTAAAAATATTTTAAAACTTATTTTAAAAATTATTTTAAAACTTATTTTAAAACTTTTTAAAATTATTTTAAAACTTATTTAAAAACTTTAAAAATTATTTTAAAACTTATTTAAAATTTTTTAAAAATTATTTTAAAACTTATTTAAAAATATTTTTAAAATTATTTTAAAACTTATTTTAAATTTTTAAAAAAAATATTTTAAAACTTATTTAAAAACTTTTAAAAATTATTTTAAAACTTATTTTAAAAATTATTTTAGAACTTATTTAAAATCTTTTGAAAATTTATTTTAAAACTTATTTAAAACCTTTTAAAATTTATTTTAAAGCTTATTTAAAATTTTTTAAAAATTATTTTAAAACTTCTTTAAAAACTTTTAAAAATTATATTAAACTTATTTTTTTAAAAAAAACTTTTAAAACTTATTTAAAAAATCTTTTTAAAAAACTTACTTTAAAACTTATTTAAAAACTTATTTAATAACTTTTAAAAATTATTTTAAAACTTATTTAAAAACCTTTAAAAAATTATTTTAAAACTTATTTAAAAATCTTTTAAAAATTATTTTAAAACTTAATTAAAACATGTTAAAAAATTTGTTCAAATTATTTTAAAATTTTAAAACTTAATCACTTTACTTGACTCGAACATTAAATAATAAATATTGAATGCAACTAAATTTCAAAACAACTTACTCACTTAATCCTTTAACCACACTTTGGTTTCATTCTTCATGTTGTAGGAATTCAAAGCTCTGGATAAATGGATCTTGGATAGCGGTTGCTCCAGACACATGACTGGGGATCAACACAAATGACCAACCTGAGTCATCAGCTACTATCTTGTGGTAGTTAGCTCTGAACAAAAGTTGGACATTTCATAATAAGGACAAATTTTCCTTAGTTTTCCTACCTATGCTTGGACTTTTAAGAATTTGTCAATTTTAGGGGGAGCTTCAAACCAAATTTTTTTTATATATATATCATTGTCAATTTTTTAGTGACCAAATCATTTTCAAAATATAATTTTCAAAATCTTTTTCAAAACTTTATTATTATCAAAAGTTGATTTTCAAAATGATTTTCAAAAACTTTTCCATAAATTTTAACTTATTAAATCTTTCAAATTTTTATTGACTTGGTAAAATTTTAAATTTTTATCATTTTCAAAATTATTTTACTTAGTAATATTTTTTTTAAAAAAAAACAATTTATTTTTTAAGTGTATCCTCCTTAGTAAATTTTTCAAAATTATTTTGCTTCGTAACGTTATTCAAAATTTTATTCAAAACTTAGTAATATGTTTAATTTTTTAAAATTTTTCAAGAATTTTATTCAAAATTTACATTACTTAGTAAAATTTTCAAAATTTCATTATTTTTACTTAGCACATTTTTTAATTTAAACTCCTTAGTAAAATTTTCAAAATTATTTTGCTTAGTAAAGTTTTTCAAAATTTAGTAATATGTTTAAATTTTTACTTAGTAAAATTTTTCAACAATTTTATTCAAAATTTACTTTACTTAGTTAAAATTTTTTTCATCATTTTTACTTAGCAAAACTTTATGGTTAAAATTTTACTTGGTAGTTGAGTCTACCCCTATTTTTGATGTGTGTCAAAGGGGGAGAGATAGTGAATTCAGGGGGAGTTGTTTAACTCAGGGGGAGAAAATTTAAATTGTTTGTTTATTTACTTTTTGCATATGTTTAAACTTAACTTAGAACATTGGTTGGCAAACATCAAAAAGGGGGAGATTGTTGGTGCAAGTTGCACCAGAATCAAACCTGAGTTTTGATGTTATCAAAGGTTCAAGTTAAGTCTTGTTGTGATCTAACAAGTTGACTGAGTGTGCAGGATGTTTAGTAAACCAGAAAATTCCTAGCCGGAGGCTAGGCGGAGAAATCTTAGCAGATATTGGAACCCAGGTGCAAGTCCAAGTGGGTCGAGGGGACCGGATGCTTGGTGGTGTGATCAAGAGGTCTGGAGGACCGAAGATCAAAGGAAAAGTCCTGGGGAGCCGATCAAGGCTGAGTGAAAAGTCCAAACTAGATCTGGAGGATCTAAATTTGGCAGGTAGGTTAAGGTAAACAACTAGAGGAGCGACAGTGAGGTCGAATTCCCGAAGGGAACAACCTTAGGTCGTTGATCCAACTGAAGAAACCGGGAAGGTTTCAAAAGTTGAGATCAAGACAGTCCTACTGTCTTATATATTATTCATGCTTTATATTATTCCTCTAACATCTGTTTTGTAGAAGAATTTTTGTCTAATCTATTTTGCAGATCTAAGCTAATCGGTCGACTGAACCAAGCAGAATCAACACAAAAATCAGATCAGATCAGAACTGAGACCAAGTCGGATCATAGCCTGATCGGTCGACCGAACCGTAAGATCAGTCGACCGAACCATAGTGACTCAGCACAGGACAGATCATCAGCACTGATCAGTAGCAAATGAAATAAGCTGATCGGTCGATCGAACCTGGGGATCGGTCGACCGATCCAATCAACATTAAAGGTGCAATAAATGTTGATCTCGGCAAATCAAGATGAATAGGGAAGGAAGCTGATCGGTCGACCGAAAAGTGTTGGAGCAATCCCAATGGTCCGCGGGACCATGTGTTTTGGTGTTTGGGCAAAGGGTTTAAGTTAGGTTTACCCTTGTTATTTGATATGTGTACTTGAGTTGTGCAGGACTGCAGGTGACACATATGACTCAGGTTGACGGCTTCGGGTCCGGTGAATGATGGAGCATCCGAGGGACCATGGACAAGGCAGCGAGGACAAGGGCCGAGGGAAGCGACTTCGAGGCATACGCGAAGGATGGCATTGGGGACGAGCCGCGGGCTTGGATGCATCCGAGGGACGAGAGCCAAAGGAAGTAAGCTTGAAGGCAAGAGGTCAAGGCTGCAAAAGAAGAGTCAAGTGAGTCGTGAGGGTACGAGTGCATGAGAGATTGTACTCGGAGTAAAATCCTAGTTTTAGGGTTTACTGTAGCGGCACTGTAGCAGTCACTGTAGCAGTTACTGTAGCGTACTGTAGCAGTCGACTGGTGTATGGACCAGTCGACTGATGCACTGTAGCAGAGAGCCGTTGAGATAGCCGTTGGGCTGGCATCAGTCGACTGGTGCAAGGACCAGTCAACTGGTAACGGGCAAATCAGGTTCTGATTTGTTCCAAGCTCTATAAGAAGGAGCTTGGTATGGCCGGCCAAGGTGACGAAATTAGACTTGGTTAAGGTCTAATTAGTAGTCTACAAGTGCTCAAGTGTTTGTGGAATCCAAGAGGTCTTGGTGTGTTGTGGTGAGGTTTCTCCACCCACAAGGAGCGACTTGAGATAGCTGGAGTTTCCGGGGGCTAATCCACCGAAGGATCGGGATCGTCCACCTTACGGACAGCCGTGGAGTAGGAGCATCATCTCCGAACCACGTTAAACGAACGTGTATTGGTTTTCTAGTTCTTTTCTTTCTTTAGCTTTCATATTCATTGCTTTAGTATTTGTATTTCCGCTGCGCAAGCTAACAATAGTGTAGGAAGCTAATGATTTGGGAGTGCCGTCTATCCAACCCCCCTTCAAGCCGACCACCGATCCTCCAACAAGTGGTATCAGAGCGAGGACGCTCTCCGTTGGACTAACCGCCAAGGAAGCATAAGATGGCCGGGTTGATTGTCCCTCCAAAATTTGAAGGAGGAAGCCTTGGGGACATCACCTATTGGATGAAGAAGATGGAGATCTTCTTCAACACGGATTGGGACACCATGATGGTGGTAAATGAACCGTTCGAAGTCCCAAAGGACAAGAAAGGAAAGAAGCTCCGAACACGACATTGGACGGAGGAGCAAACCTCACGATCGGAGGCAAACTCAAAGGTAATAGCAATTTTAATTGATTTATTGCCTCCTAATGTGATAAGTGGTGTAGGTAAATATGAGAACGCCCATGAATTGTGGAGCAAAGTGAAGAAATTTCCATGGGAGGAATTTTTGCCTACACAAGAAGAAGAAAAAAAATCCGAAGAAAGTGATGGAGTGGTCCAAGAGGAGAAGAAGGACCAATCGGATGTGGAGCCCAAGGAGATGGTTTTAATGGCTCAAGAAGAGGAGGAGGAGCAACCGGAAGTTAACTCATGCTCAACTTCCGAGGAGGAGAAGGAGGATGAAGAAGCATCGTTAACATCCTCAAGGGTTGAAGAAGAGTCCAAGACAAGTGAAGAGGATGAAGAAGAGGTCTTGGAGGTCAACCTAGTGAGCACCTCTACCGAAGCAAAATCAAAAGCTCACATTGTGTGCTTCGGGTGCAATGAAAGGGGACACTACAAAAGTAGATGTCCTATGGGTAAGAAAGAGGTATCTCCTAAACCCATTCAAGTTAATTTAAACACTAACAAGGGTTGTAGGAGTGAAGAAGCCCAAAGGAGGAGATTGCGCATCATATGCTTCACGTGTGGAGAGAAGGGCCACTACCACACCAAATGCCCCCAAAAGGGAGAAATTAAGAAGCTAGCGCATCTAAAGAAATGGGAGAAGAAGGAGAGAAGCAAGTGTCAAGGGGGAGCTTCAAGGGTAAGGGAGGTATATCCTAACTTGAAGTTTAATTCAAATTTAAACTCCTCCATGCATGTTAGAAATAATTCTTATTATTTACCCATGCAAAATTTTGGTTTTAGATATCATGATAGGAATAGGGTAAATATCGATCATAACCCTAAGAGGCCTATGCATGATAGACCTAGGCAAGTTAAATTCTCATTACCTAAGGAGAAGAAGGTAATGGAGAACCAAGGCATTAATCCCAAGAAGGGGAGACACATGCCTTGAAAGGGTAGGTCTAGGAAGGTCCAAGGTGGACATGTTTACTCTAGGGTTAGGAACTTAGAGAGGAAAAATCAAGCTTTGAAGTCAAAGCTTGATAATTTGGAGAAATTCCTTAAGAGATTCACTATTGGATCTAAGGGATTAAATATGGTGTTGGGTAGTCAAAGACCCAACAATGATAGATCGGGCTTGGGATACCGATCTAGTCCCTCCAAGGCCAATGAGAGTTCATATGCTAGGGTGGAAAATGATCATGGCAAGGGAGAGGTCTCCAAGGCTAAGGGAAAGTCTTATGCTAGGGTTGCATATGACTATAGCAAGGAGAAATCAATAAATGGCAAGGGAAAGTCATTTAATGGTAAGAAGAAATTAACCAAGGACAAGGTGTCCAAGGTTAAGAAAGTTACGTTTGTAGGCCAAGTGTCACCGGGGGTGGACCGATGTGGCCTAGCCATTGTGGATGAGTCACCTAGGGAGGTGGCTAAGGCTAAGAGCTCTAGGGGGAGCTCTAAGAGTCAATTTGAGACCCATGGCCAATGGATCTCAGGTGAATTTTACTTGGGAGTTAGGTTGGGTCATGGATTGTGTCAAGTGGTTTGGAGACGGACTTGAGTCTTAAACCTAGGGATTTGGCACAATTGGATTGTGTTTCATGCTTGAAAATATGACATTGGGGTCATATAGCATGATAATTTGTTTTGGATGTATAGATGCCATATAAACCAATGCTAGGGATGCATTGTGGGTTGGTATGGGCAAATACATCAAGAGGAAGTCAAAACTAGGACTTTAGGTCAATGTTCAATTGAACCATTTAGCTAGTTTTGGATTTTATGTCAATCTTAGGATTGGTGATAGATATATTTTGTAATGTATTTTTCCCAAGTATACAAGGGTACAATATACCTCTCCACAAAATTTGGGGATTTTTGGAGGTCTAGGGAATTTCTGGTGCATTTCTGAAGTTGGCCTGAAAAGGCTGATTTTTTCAGAAATAAGGTACCAGTCGGCTGGTGCAGATACCAGTCGACTGATAACAATATTTTTGAGCACAGAATGGTTCTGTAAGCTCATTTTGACAAGGGCAGTCGACTGGTACCGACACCAGTCGACTGGTAACAGTGTTTTTCGACCACAGAATGGTTCTGTAAGGTTGTGTCGAAGGGGGCAGTCGACTGGCACTCAGGGCAGTCGACTGATACCAGTCTGAAACTGTTTTTAGCATTGGTTTGTGACCATGTCAACTCACTTAGATGTATGGGATCCAAGGGGGATTAATACATGAGTTTAGGGTCAGTTTGGATGAGAAATTTTCAACAATTGGGATATTGTTGGAGAACTTTTTGGATGTTAGGCAAAGGGGGAGAAGTAAGGTTTAGTTGGGAAAACCTTTGGTGCCTTTGCGTAGGGGGAGCCTTGGGATAGGTTCTTAAAAAGCCCTGTGGGAAAATCCTAGCTCAATGGGGAGCTTAGGTGTAGGGGGAGCCTTGTGATAGGTTCCAATGCTTGGTGCATTGATTCGGCGGTTGCCAAGTGTGTAGCCTTGGCAATGTAAGTCCATTCGGCAGTATAAGTCCAAGTGTGTAGCCTTGGCATCGTAAGTCCATTGTATTAGCATGTTTATTTGCTATTTGTTTTCCCTAACTTAAACGTATTGCCAAACACCAAAAAGGGGAAGATTGTTGGAGCAATCCCAATGGTCCGCGGGACCATGTGTTTTGGTGTTTGGGCAAAGGGTTTAAGTTAGGTTTACCCTTGTTATTTGATATGTGTACTTGAGTTGTGCAGGACTGCAGGTGACACATATGACTCAGGTTGACGGCTTCGGGTCCGGTGAAGGATGGAGCATCCGAGGGACCGTGGACAAGGCAGCGAGGACAAGGGCCGAGGGAAGCGACTTCGAGGCATACGCGAAGGATGGCATTGGGGACGAGCCGCGGGCTTGGATGCATCCGAGGGACGAGAGCCAAAGGAAGTAGGCTTGAAGGCAAGAGGTCAAGGCTGCAAAGAAGAGTCAAATGAGTCGTGAGGGTACGAGTGCATGAGAGATTGTACTCGGAGTAAAATCCTAGTTTTAGGGTTTTACTGTAGCGGCCATGCGATTCTTGTAGCGCCATGCGATTCTTGTAGCGTCTTATGTGATCGGTGTATGGACCGATCGATGCTACTATGAGCCGTTGAGATAGCCGTTGGTGGCATCATCGATCGGTGCAAGGACCAATAATCAGGTAGCAAATCGAGGTTCTGATTTGTTCCAAGCTCTATAAGAAGGAGCTTGGTATGGCCGGCCAAGGTGACGAAATTAGACTTGGTTAAGGTCTAATTAGTAGTCTACAAGTGCTCAAGTGTTTGTGGAATCCAAGAGGTCTTGGTGTGTTGTGGTGAGGTTTCTCCACCCACAAGGAGCGACTTGAGATAGCCGGAGTTTCCGGGGGCTAATCCACCGAAGGATCGGGATCGTCCACCTTACGGACAGCCGTGGAGTAGGAGCATCATCTCCGAACCACGTTAAACGAACATGTATTGGTTTGCTAGTTCTTTTCTTTCTTTAGCTTTCGTATTCATTGCTTTAGTATTTGTATTTCCGCTGCGCAAGCTAACAATAGTGTAGGAAGCTAATGATTTGGGAGTGCCGTCTATCCAACCCCCCTTCAAGCCGGCCACCGATCCTCCAACAAAAAGTGGGTTCCGTCGACCGAACCCTTAAAGACCAATTAATGCCAGAGATTCGAGCCAGCGTCAAACTCCAGCCGGAGGGGGTCGAAGCTGGTTCGGTCAACCGAACAGAGGGATCGGTCGACCGAACCTCCAATACTATAAAATCAGGCTCGAAGAAAGAGGAAAGGAAACAACTCTCTGACCAAAAATCCTGTTCAGCAAACGACTCGTCTTCATCAGCTTAGCAAGCTACTGCATTCGGAAGTACCGACCTAAGCTTCATCTACAATTTACTTGTCGGTATATTTTAATTTAAGCTTGCATTCACTACAACAAAAACCCTCATAGGCATCAATTTTCCACCGCTATCTATTACATTTTCGACCGATGTCTATGAAGGCGATGTAAAAGGTCTGCCATTTTAGACATCGGGTTAAAACCAGTGTAGTATCACTTAACGACATCGGGTGTAAAACCGATGTAATATTATATGTTAATAACACCAGTTTTGACAGCGGTATACAACCGATGTAATATTAGTTAATGACACCGGTTTTATAGCGGTGGAAAATCGATGTAATATCAGTATTGTTTAACGACACAAATTCGATTTCCGAAATAGTGAAAAACCGACAGTATCCAAGAAAATACACAAATATTCACAAATTACACAAATATTCTTCTTCCAACAGTATCCATAAAATACACAAATATTCACAAATTATATAAATATTCTTCTTACAACAGTATCCATAAAATACACAAATATTCTTTTTGTTGGATCGAGACGCGCTAGAGGGGGGGTGAATAGCGCTCGTGGCTAATTCTTTCGATTATCGGAATCGTAAAACATTCGTCAAGTAATTAAAGCAGCGGAATAAAAAAGAAACAAACACACAAGAACACGGTCGTTTACTTCGTTCGGAGCCTAGATCGACTCCTACTCGAAGGCCCACGATCCTTGATCGCTTACTGTGGGCAACAACTATAAGCTCGAATAGATTTAAGAGTTTAAGTACAAGAAGCAAATAAAGAACATAAATAAACTTTTATACCAACAACTAAAATGCTAAATTGAAGCTCCAGGTCATCGGTGTCGAGTTACAACACTTCGGAATGAGTTCGTTAGCAGTTGAATGCAGAAGAATCGCTTGAGAGTTGATGTCCTTCACTGCTGCTCGAAGTCCCCTTATAAAGGGCATCCAAGGCGCCTTGAAAGCCATTCAAGGCGCCTCCACTGCTCCGAGTTCACCGTGCTGATGAGCACAGACCATTCTGCGCTTATCCCATCTGAAGGCGCCTTAATCAACCCGAGGCGCCTCCATCCACTGGTCCAAGGCACCTTAAACCTCTTCTAAGGCGCCTGTGACTGTGCTGCGCTGGTCTCTTCTGGCTCGCACCCGAGGTGCCTCCAAGCTCCATGGAGGCGCCTCGGCACTGTTCATCTAAGGTCATTTGTGCACTTTGGTCCCTGCAAGATATGTTAATCCAAAAATACCCTGCAGCACAAAGTTAGCACAAAACAATAATATAAATGGAATGATATGGCAGTCTCCGGACTGTCTGGGTCTGACTTCGGATTTCTGACCGGAAATCCTAGGTCGACCCGACGCCTACTGTTCCCTCTACGAGGAACGCGTCCTCACCTACTCCACTCAGGAGACTTACCTGTTGTCATTGTGATCCTCTAGATCGACTGGACTTTTGCTTAGCACTCGACGCTTCCGGACTTTCTGCTGGACATCCGCTTCCCGGCTCATCCAGTCTTTCACCTGGTTCGCGACACCAGGACTTTCCACCTAGGGTTACCACCCCCTAGGACTTTTGCCTGAAGCCATAGACCTGCCAAGACTTTCCGCATAGGGTTATCACCCCCTATGACCTAGGGTTACCACCCCCTAGGGTTTTCCCTTTGCCTAACCGCAGTTAGGACTTTCCTGAAATACTCAAGCAGACTTGTTAGATTACAAAACACCTTAACTTTGAATCCTTTGCCATTATCAAAACACGAGTTCGATCGTCGGATGCTTCCCGCACCAACAATCTCCCCCTTTTTGATTATGACAACTCAAATTCAAAGTTAAGTAAACAGATATCAAATAAAGAATAGATGCAAATAAAAACATTTAAAACAAGCATAGCATTAATGAATATTTTGCTAAAGTAAACTCCATGAATTTAAAGCATAGCATCAAGTTTAGGCTCCCCCTTAACTGTTACTCCCCCTTTAATATTTTGTTATTCATTATTTTAAATTTGAATTTGCTACTCTCATTTTTGAATTTGAATTTGATAATTATTTGAGTATTTGAATTTGCTACTCTCCCCCTTTGCCATATATAAAAAATAATCAAAATAGTCAATCGATTTTTAAAGAGAGATAACAAGACTTTGATAACACTTAACATTTTATAATTTTCTTTTCATACCTTTTAGCTAAGTGAAATAAAGATCTAAAAGTTAATAAGGGTTGATTTTAAGGGATGATGTTAGTTAAAATTATAAAACCACTAGAGGGTGGAACCTTTTGACAGTCTTTAACTAAGTTGAAAAGCTAGTAAAATTATACGTAGAGAAGTACTTGTCTAGATTTTGAAAATTTGTTAGAGAAATATTTGGGGCCAAATGAATTTTGAGAAAACATTTTTGAAGTCGCTTTTTACTTAGTAGAAATTTTTTGAAAGCAATGAGTTAAATTTTGCAAAACTATGCTTTACTTAGGAAAGCAAGAATTTACAAAGTTAGATTTAAAAGTGGGCTAAGTTTTAAAATTTTGAAAATAGCTATGTAGATAAAAGTTGGGACTTACCTACGTTCTTTGCAAGTATTGAAAACTATATCTTAAAAAAAACTTAGCTTAATTTTAAACAATACTTATTAAATTTTAGGACAAGGAGGGAGTGGAGTAGCTAAAAATTTGGCTTAGGTTATTTATTCAAAGTTAGTTGGTCCTTAAGTCCAAGCATGAGTCAAGTTCAATAGATTTCAAATTATCCAATTTTACTTTAAGAGGTATCAGAGCCCTAAAGATCAAACATACTTAACCTGGAAACTGAGTATCCTTTACCGACTGTCTAACCTTTAGCTACTTGCTGAATGCCTAGAGGGCAACAACTTTTACTTGGTTAATCGAGTTAAATCATTTAATCCAGTTAGATTTGACTAAAACTAGAAGACTTGACTTGATTGATGTATATTACATGTTTAATGCCCAGACTCATATTGATGCACAGATATAAGCATTCTTGAGTCCAGGCTGTACCCTATGCATCTCACGCCATTCTATTTTTTTTTCAAACACAATCAATGTATACCTAGGTGTTTGTGAGATGCTCTGGCTTAAATCTAGGGGAACAGGATATCTAAGGTAGAGCCTAGGCTAAGTCCAACTTTTGAAAAAAAAAATCTAATTAATAAGTTGGAATTTTGAAAACTATTTTTCCTAGAATTTGAAAAAACATGTAAAAGCAAGATGATTAAGTAAAAAAAACACCTATTCTACCCAACACATTCCTATTTGCCTTCTAAGTGCACTGAACTCAAGTTCAGGTAAGGGTTTTGTAAAAATATCAGTTATGTTTGATTTGGACTCAACATGGTTGAGTGTAATTTCACCCTTAGCTACGTGATCCCTTACAAAATGGTGTTTTACCTCTATGTGTTTAGTCCTAGAATGGTGAATAGGATTTTTGGTCAGATTAATTGAGCTAATATTATCAATAAAGATTTTTATATTTTTATATTCTAGTTGATAGTCTTTTAATGTATGCATCATCCACAATAGTTGAGATGCACATTCTCCTAGGGTTATGTATTCAGCTTCTATAGTAGATAAAGCAACACAGTGTTGCTTTCTGCTTGACCAACTTACTAGGCATTGACCTAGAATTTGGCAGCTACCACTTGTACTTTTTCTGTCTAATTTGCACCCGGCATAGTCCGAAACAGAATAGCCAAAAAGGTCAAAGGTGCAAGTTCTAGGGTACCAAAGTCCTACATTTAGAGTACCTTTAATGTACTTAAGTATTCTTTTAACATATGTTTGGTGTGACTCTTTTGCACAGGATTGGTATCTTGCGCACATACCTACTGCAAACAATATATCAGGTCGGCTTGCAGTTAGGTAAAGTAAGCTACCTATGGCACTCCTATAGTACTTTGGATCTACTGGTTTCCCTTCTGGGTCAGAGTCAATGTTGATGTTGGTTGCCATTGGAGTATTTATTATTTTTGAATTTTCCATGCAGAATATTTTAATTAACTCCTTAGCATATTTAGTTTGATAAATGTAGATTCCATCTTTGGTTTGTTTTATTTGTAAGCCTAAGAAAAAGTTGAGTTCCCCAACCATACTCATTTCAAATTCATTTTCCATTAATCTAATGAATTCTTTTAAAAACTTAGAGTTAGTTGATCCAAAAATTATATCGTCAACATAGATTTGGGCTATGAAGATGTCTTTTTCTATAGTTTTTACAAATAGGGTCGGATCTATTTGTCCTTGGTTAAAGCCTTTGGATATTAAGTAATTAGATAATCTTTCATACCATGCCCTAGGGGCTTGTTTTAGTCCATATAAAGCCTTTTTTAGTTTAAATACATGGTTTGGGTAGTCTAAGTCTTCAAATCCTGGGGGTTGGCTTACATAGACTTCTTCCTTGATAAACCCATTTAAAAAGGCTGACTTAACATCCATTTGGTATAACCTAAACCCTTTATGTGCTGCATAGGCTAATAACATTCTAATGGATTCGAGTCTAGGTACTGGTGCATAGGTTTCATCATAGTCTAAGCCTTCAACTTGACTAAACCCTTTGGTTACTAGTCTAGCTTTGTTTCTTATTATATCACCCTGATCATCCAACTTGTTTCTAAAAACCCATTTGGTGTCTATTATTGATTTATCTATGGGTTTAGGTACAAGGTCCCAGACTTGGTTTCTCTCAAATTGTGCTAATTCTTCCTGCATTGCAATGACCCAATCTGGGTCAAGTAGAGCTTCTTCTATAGTCTTAGGTTCAATTTTAGAAATAAGGGCAATCTGACTAAGATTTCTATAGGAGGATCTAATTCAGACTCCTAGGTTTGGGTCACCCAAAATTTGGTCAGGTGGGTGAGAAGTATTTACTCTAGATGGTCTTATGTGTTGGGTCAGAAACTGGTTCTTCTGGTTTATTAAGGTTAGGTTGGATTTCATCATCTTCTATAGTTCTTGGATTGATGTCAATATGTTCATTTATATTAGGTAGGTTGTTTTCTTCATCAAAGATTACATTAGTTGTTTCTTCCACTTTTAAGGTATTTTGATTATATACTCTAAAGGTCCTACTGGTTGAGGAGTATCCTAAAAATATTCCTTGGTTAGATTTAGGTGTAAATTTTCCTAAGTAATCCTTAGTATTTAAAATGTGAACTTTACAACCAAATACTTTTAAATAATTTAGGTTGGGAATTTTATGGTAATAAAGTTCATAAGGTGTTTTATTGTGAGGTTTGTTAATTAGAATTCTGTTTTGAATATAATTTGCTGTATTTATGGCTTCGGCCCAAAATTGATGATTTAAGTTATACTCATTTAGCATGGTTCTAGCTGCTTCTTGTAGGGTTCACCGTGCAGATGAGCGCTGACCATTCTGCGCTTATCCCATCTGAAGGCGCCTTAATCCACCCGAGGCGCCTCCATCCACTGGTCCAAGGCGCCTTAAACCTCTTCCAAGGCGCCTGGGACTGTGCTGCGCTGGTCTCTTCTGGCTCGCACCCGAGGCGCCTCCAAGCTCCATGGAGGCGCCTCGGCACTGTTCATCCGAGGTCATTTGTGCACTTTGGTCCCTGCAAGATATGTTAATCCAAAAATACCCTGCAGCACAAAGTTAGCACAAAACAATAATATAAATGGAATGATATGATAGTCTTCGGACTATCCGAGGCTGACTTCGTATTTTCGACTGGAAACCCTTGGTCGACCCGACGCCTACTGTTCCCTTTACGGGGAACGCGTCCTCACCTACTCCACTCAGGAGATTTACCTGTTGTCAATGCGATCCTCCAGATCGACTGGACTTTTGCTCAGCACTCGACGCTTCCGGACTTTCTGCTGGACATCCGCTTCCCGGCTCATCCAGTCTTTCACCTGGTTCGCGACACCAGGACTTTCCACCTAGGGTTACCACCACCTAGGACTTTTGCCTAAGGCCATCGACCTGCCAAGACTTCCCGCATAGGGTTACCACCCCCTATGACCTAGGGTTACCACCCCCTAGGATTTTCCCTTTGCCTAACCGCAGGTAGGACTTTCCTGAAATACTCAAGCAGACTTGTTAGATCACAAAACACCTTAACTTTGAATCCTTTGCCATTATCAAAACACGAGTTTGATCGTCGAATGCTTCCCGCACCAACACTTTTTACATCAAAAGCTAATAGATATTGTACACATCAAGGTAGAACATCGATTAAGTTGCACAAACTACAAGCTCAAATACAAGCTCATTCGATTAACACTAATATATATCGTTTTGAATAAGATGAGCCTGTATTTGGCAGAGGCAGAGGTTGGACCATTACTAGAAACTGTATTTTCCCAAACTACAAGCTCATTCCCAGATAGATGATTTGATGTTCGTTCCTCTTCTTGATGTTCATAAAACATAGGCTGCTTACCCTTTCCATCTGCAAAATTAAAAAAAAAAGAGTATAAATACATGAAAACAATAAAATGATTTGGAAATCCGTGTTTGTTCCTGCAACAGGTGTATAGCAAGAAAAGAATTAGAACTTATAGCACAAAATTTTTGGACATCAACCAGAGAACAAAAGAAGCATTACCTGAAGTTGAGACACGAACCACTTCATTTGCATCTTGTAGAGTGAATGATGATTCGTGAGAAGTGGCAATTGAGGGTAGAATTTCTACAAGAATAGATTCCGCTGCAACATCAATATCATTAGGATGCTCAAGAGCGACAACCTTCAATATTCGTAGATCAATCTGTAAGGACATTAACAAAAGCGACGACATATTATGCTAGTGTAGGAACACTAACTAACATTTAAAACCAAATTTCAAAATATAAATTGCTCAAAGTTATTGAAGATTAGAGGCAATAAATAAATTTAAAATACAATCACGTTCAAAATAATTTAACTAATTACAAAAATAAACTCATTCCAACTTCAAGTGCATTTGATCAGTAACTTAAAAACATATCTGTAAAATATTTTTCAACAAGTACAAGCATGACATTTGTTATACATTTATACAAGGGTGGAGGCATATGAAGGGTTGTGGGTTCAATTGACCTCACAGAAACTTCAATTTCAATATATTTTACCAAGTAAATTATTTTTTGAACTTACACAAATTACCTTGAAATCCTTCATTAGTTATTTAGAAAATATTCTCCCTCAGCAACTTTCTTCATAGCATTATCAAATTAGCCATTAACTTAATGATGAAATCCAAAAATTTAAAGCATGATAAGATCAAATGGGTTCAATATACACAACCACATCAGCTTAATGGAAATTAAATAAAAAAAGACTAATACAATCTAAAATTTCATCTTGATATTGTACACATCAAGAAGACTGGCATAAGATGTTGCACTTGCCTGAACTTAAGGATCGATTGAATAGGATCGAAGATCTCATCTTGTGCTATTTTCATTTCATCCTATAAATTTCAAATATCACAACTGTCATCACAAATGCAGATTGAGAGTTTACCAAACCTTTATAGATTTAAGGACTAAGCCATACTTGTACATCAGAGAAGATGGTCAGCTGAATGTAATAACCTTTGTTTCCAATTCGATCTCCACCTGTTACTAGCATAGCACCACTGTTGATTCCCGATTTGATGTAACACAAGATCTTGCTAAATTGCTCCTCATCAAACTGAGATATGTGTGAAGAACGAAAGTACTCAATATGGACAGGTTTCAGAACTTCTTTGTTAAGAAGCTAGATGACTTTTTCATACATGTTTTATACGAGTTATGCACGATCAGACAGCAATAGAATGAGATGAAAATTAGTATGAGCACATAAATTAAGATACAAACAAATATGGTAGTTTCTACCTTTCAGAGAGAACAAAGACAGAAAAAGGAGGATACCTAAGGACCTTGTTCAACACCCTTTTTAAAGGGGTCTCCAACAATGCGTTTTAAGGCACGGGCTTTTGCTTTCTCTACAAACTCATCATATATACGCTCCTAAACAATTTCAAGATCCTAAAGATCACATAAATGGAAACTTTCATGACAAAACATTCTCAAAGTAAATAATGTTCATAAAACTTTGCATGTTAAAAGTGTAACAACCCAAATTTCCTTATTTTGAGTCCTAAAAGTAATTTAAAAATATTTAAAAATGCTATAGAAATATTCTAGAGATTTTTTAAAAATTTTTGGAGGTCGTTTGGTATTTTTACTAAACGAAGAAAGTTTTGACAAACAATTGTCAAAGCCGAGATTCGAACCGTGGACCTCGAATCTAAACCGAGCCTTAACCGAATCCAGCCAGCCAACTGTTCCAGCGGGCATTTCTTATTAAAGAAGGAGAAATATTCTATTTCAGCAATAGTTAAGAAATCGAAAATAAATTGAAATAAAAAGTGCGCGGTTGAGGATTCGAAACCGCGTCTTGAGGTTTCGGTCAAACACAGTTAACCAACTGTTCTGCAAGAGTTTTGTTAATTAAGGAAAGAGTGAATAATATTTAAGGTATAGTAATTAATAAAAACCCTAGTTATAAGAAAAGGTTTAGTTTTTCTTTTCTCCAGAAACCTAATCCCGTTTCTCTGCTCTTCTCGTGCGACGGCGACTCGGGCGACGAAGAAGACAACCCAGGGCACGTCTCCGGCGGCCGACCAAGGCTCGATACGAAGGGTTTCTTCGCCGGATTGAGATCCTCTCGTCAAGAGGGGACGGTAGACACGAGGAAGGGGCTGAAATTTGCAGGCAACAGAAACCCTAGAAGCGTTTGAGCCCTCTTCTTTCGGTTGTAAGTCCAAGAACACGAAGGCAAGTCGGTTACTCACCTGCGGTAAGGGTGGTTCCGGATTTCGATTGATGTTTTCTTGTGTTTCTTGATTTTCGAAGCTTTGCATAGTTCCCTTTTGTTTTGTTGTCGTGGCACAGGATATGAGGAGTAATGGCAGTAGCAAACTGTTTTCCTTGTGTTTGGATCATGTTATGCAGAGTAGGTGCTATTTGGGTTCCCTTTTTGTTTAGTTGTCGTGTGAGTTACTGATAAGGGTTGCTGCCGTGAGTTAAGGTTTCATATCTGGTTTTCTTCCTTATCTAGTATGCTGTAAAGAGTGTTCTAGGGTTTTGCTGCTGTGAATCACATAAAGAAGATAGAAATTGGGTTAGATTCCGATCTTGTGGGCAAGCATTGGGTAGGAGATGAGTTAGAATTCAAGCATGTGGTGCAGTTTTCTGTGGTTTTGCCATGGTGCAGAGTTGGATTTCAAACCCTAGTTTTCGGTTTGAGCTTGTGGTGGTAATCCAGTTTAAATCATGTAGTAACATGCTTAAGAATCTCTTCTACTCTATAAAAGTGCAAGCTTTACCTAAATTTTAAATTCCAGCCGATTCAAGCATTCCATTATCTTTATGTGTCAATTTCTTTTATGGTAATAGCATTCTTACCTTATGCCTTACTTTGCTGGAAATGATTCAGAATCTGTAGATCTACTGAATGCATGCTTTAGTATATCATGGGTTAATTTTTGATAGCAGCAGTAATTACCTTTTTCCCTCATGCTTTGCCTTGTTGGAAACAGCTTAGAAGAGTTAACCCATTAAGTGCAGATTTTTACAAGTAATGTACGCAGATTTTTGATAAGTATAACATTGCAGATTTTGCTTAAGGAATTTTATAGTTTTATGAAACCCGAACAGTCCTATTGTCTAATGGTGGCTGCAACATGCTTACTTTAGATAGCTTCCTATTGTAGATGGAATTGTTTTTACATTCAAAGCATGCTTACGTAGTGATAATGGTCTTCTTGTACAGCATGTTTAAAAAGACTGTATTTCCTCTTTACTTTCACAGCAAGTATTAATAATTGTGTTTATTCTGTGAAACTCTAGAATTTTCATGCATATAGTGTTCTATTAAACTCTTTTAGGGGTTATGCGTGATTATAAGTAAGAAAATACCAAGGTCTTAAATTGTTCCTAAATTCCAGAAGGTTAGGATTAAAAGCACACTAAGTGTTTGAATAAATGTCAAGGCATTTTGTTATAGGAGAATTAAAGAATAACAAGTATAAGGAAGTTATAGTTAAAAAGAAAATAAGTATTTTACTTTTTAATGGCATGTACCGAACACAAGGTCCATTGGGTGGGCTCCTAGATCGCCCCTAGGCACAAGATCACCTAGAAGTACCTTAGTAGTTTCGGGATTAGCTACCTCGACTCATATTAAGGATGCGCGCAAATTGGTACAATGTCGGGCCCAAGAGAAGTTGATTATTATTTTTAAGTAATAAAGTATAAGTTTTAAAACAAATGAAACAAGCTTCATTTATGCTTAGAGTCAAAAAGTTTAGCTTCTTTTAATTCGAAGCATGTAGTGTTAGTTTTGTTTGTTTCCTGATTAGTTATTTAGCATGATTAGCTTTATCTACCAGCATGCAGTTTTATCCTTGTGTAGCATGATTAGCTATTAGAATTACATGAGTAGATTCCTTATCTTTTCTTTGCTATTAGTTTACATGAGCAGTTATGTTTATGCTTTACTTTCTTTTAGAGCATATAGTTTCTAGTTTTTTCTGTATACATGCATATTCATGTTTTTGTGAGTTAGATAGCACTTACTAAGCAAATTTTGCTTATAGATTGCATTTCCTCTTACTGCAGATAAAGGAAAGGAAAAGATTTAGCAAGGAAGGCGACAAGGTGGTGCGGATGGTGTGTGACGTCAGGACTGTGGGAGAGATCAAGGGAATTGAGTCACACTTTATGCTTTATGTCAATAGAGATTGATAAAGAGTTGTTTCTATTTTTCTGATGTTGTTATTGAGTCTATTCCGCATTGTTTGTTTGGTTGTTTCCACTGTTGGAGCTTTATTCATTTACCATTGCTAGATTAGTTTTTTTTTAAGTTGTTGTGTCTTATTACTGCGTGGTTGTGAAGTATATATACCAGCCGCATGTGGCTGATGGTTTATTATTTGCATGTATTGATGAATTTGGTCACCGGTACAGGAGAGACTCTGTCGAAATTTTTCGGTAAGGACTCCTGGTGGTTTTGATCATACCGGTTAAGTAGAGTCAGTAGTTAAGTAACGGTCATCCTTAGAGAGTAGTATAGTTTAGTAAGAAGGGTGATCGTTACAAAAAGTAAGTAAACCTTATAACCATCTTTAGCTGGACTTCTAGAACATGCTTTGCAATCACAACAGTCGCGACAGACAAGACAAGCAATCTTTACCTCCTTTTCAAGCATACCAGAGTACCTTGACAATACAAACTAAATCAGATAAACAGAAGTAGTTTTTTTTTATGTATAAGATCCTATATCACTGATATCAAGATGTTCAAGTCTAAAAAGGATATGTGATTCACATCCTGTTTTCACAATATCAAAAAGCTAAAAGAGAAAAATAAATCAAAAACACTTTGCCAATATGGTTCAATTCTCTTCCTGTAGACAATGCATGTCATTTGAAATTTAATCACAAACAAGGTGGATATACAAACAAGATCACAATTCAAGCCATTGGATGTGAATATAGTAACAGCAATATAGCTCAACCACAATGAAACTTCACCAAAATAACAAAAGCAATCTAGCTCAACTCATAGTGAAACTTATACTCATAAGACAAAAAGGTAATTTAATAATATCAAAATCAAACCAAATCATGAGAAAAAGGCTTAAATAAGATTAAAGCACAATTAAGATTAACCCAAACCTAAAATTAACTTGGATTCATCCTATAATAAATCAAAATTGATCTAAAAATCTCTATTGAAAGTCCTAAGTGTGCCTTGAGTGACCCTCCATAATGATAATCCATTCAAATTGAAGCTTCTCATACTAAGGAATATAACAGAACCTGCAAACTGAATCCAAAATAAATAAACTATTTGGTATTCAATTTAGGGAGTAAGAGTTCACAATTCAGCCTGATGACATAACTAGCCCATCAAGGGATACAGAGTGTGATTATATCCATTGTAGAATGTATATGCTTTCAGGACCAAGAGATACCAATTGCAAAACTAATCAGGTAGGCTGGAAACCTAAAGCCATGCTTCCCAGATGGCCAAAGGTTTAACAATAAAAATTTGTTTATATATATATACCAATATATTGATTAATGGGTGTCCATGAAAGAAATCTTTTTGTCTTTGTGAAATGTTAATATCATGATTGGTTAGCTTATGAAGATTCACAGGATTTACTATGTATTTCTACCACATTTTCAACGTACAGATGAATTTATCTACTGTTCAAAGAAGGAACTTGCCTCAACTAGGCCTTTAGGGTCAAACACCAGCAGAGCTACCACTCCAATAACCAATGCTTCAGGAGCACCCACTCCAAATAAAGAAGCACGAACAACTTTACCATGAAATTTCACCTTTTTCTCTGCCAAACAAGTAAAAGAACATCAAACATATTTTCCAAGTAGATTAGACATCCGTGGAAGTCTATGAAAACAAGAAAGTAAACCCAGCAGCAGGAATGAATCAGCTACAAGTAGGTAAGCAATTTATACATAAAAGCAAAAGATGCTTAATTTAACTATTTAATAATAATAAGAAGAAGAAGAAGACCGGAATGAAGGTTAGTATTAGTGATGGGTTCCGGAAATAAATGCATTAGCGTGACCGAACCCCTAATCTTCCCAGAATTAGGTATGCACACGCAACTATCAAGCAAAGAATTCGTTTTTCAAGAAGACCAAAATCTTATGGAGGATAAGGAGTTACCTTGCCTCACCAGCGACTTGGGGCCGTCCCACAACGGGGGTCGAGGTAGGTGGAGTGCGGAAAAGAATATGCGGAGATGGGACGAAGGTGGGATTTTGGGAGAAGCCCTAGAGAGAGGACAGGAAGAGATGAGGAGGGCCACCTTCATCGAGTGGGAAGAGGAGGAGAGGGAGAGGGAGCAGTAGCAGGGTGATGCAAGGACCGTTGCAGAGCCCATCGCGGTGGAGGAGAGACTGTTTTTGTTTTTTCCTTCTTCTTCTTCTTCTTCTTCTTCTTCTTTCAAACAGGTAAAGGAAAGAGCTGCAAAATCTAAACTCGAGAGCAAAGAAGCATACGTAGAAAGCAACCACCACTCCAGCCACGTAATCGGAGGGCAGTTTAATGGAGGCACTAAAGAATCCATGGATGTAGAGATCTTGCGACGCAAATGCAGCACCTGATCACAGAACAAGGTAGGTTCAAAGATGTCCCTTTCTTTTTTAAAAAAAAAATCTTTTAACAGAACCTATTCCCTGGTCGAGGGAGAGGTGGACAGTCCGGTCGTCGCCGTGAAGCATGAGGTTGGAGTCTCCGAACAGTTGGGTGTAGCCTTCCTTAAAGGAGATGGTGGCGAGGTTGGGCAACTCCGGGAGGAAAGCAGCCTCATGGGAAGGGAGCAGAACCAAACACAAAAATAGGAGGAAGTAGAAAGGAAAAGATAAAGTATGGACTACTGGAATGCGAAGAAGGTCTCCTCTTCTCACCCAAAGGGAGGAGTTGGAGGAGATGCGATGTGGTTGGACGGAGAAGCAAGGGCATCGTGTCTTGATCCTGATCGGGAGAGGAAGGGGCGTCGATCTAGGAAGGGGAAGAGGGAGATGAGGTAGAGAGAGATGGTCGGAGGTTTAGGTTTAGGTTTAGGTTTAGGCTGAGAGAGATGGTCGGAGGAAGGGGCGCGATATAGGTTTAGGTTTGGAGGGAACTTCACAGTGTTGCAAATTTTGGCTTGTGGGAAAATTAAAATATTTTATTTTGGTTCATTAACACCGGGTTTTAAAAATCGCTGTTAAAATCAATGTCTATTAACGAAAAAAGGCGTTCAAAGACATCGCCTAAAAAACTGATGTCTATGAGCGAAAATCTGTGCTCATAGACATCTGTTTTTGGAAAAACCGATTTAAAATACTCAAAAACATCGGTTTTTGCTTAAAACCGTTGTTGTTCCACCGATGTCTATGAGGGTTTTTGTTGTAGTGATTGCAATTTCATTTAAGCAAGATAGTAGGTTGTTACTATCTTGCTCCATTGTACGATCTACTTCTTTCCAAAGGATTTCGGAAAGAAGAGTTATAGTGTTTTTGCCCATTGGTGCAGTCAAGGATCGCGGGCCTTTAAGTAGGAGTCAAGCTAGGCTCTGAACAAAGTAAAAGACCTTGTCTCTTTTCTTATTTCCGCTGCACGACTTTGGTTTCAAAAGGTTAAAGAAAAAGTTTTAAACGAGCGATATTCATCCCCCCTATCTCGATCAATCAACTATCTCTCGGTCGGGCTCTCATGACCAACGACTCTGTCAGGCTCTCGTGATGAGCAGCCTCTCGATCGAGGCACAATGACTAGTCGGTCAGGTTTGCTTCTCTGCCCGACACTCACACTCGTTTAACTCGCCACTTTGCCAGACATTCATACTCGTTTCACTCGCCACTCTGCCCAGCACTCACCATTCGCGTTTTACTTGCCATTCTGCCTGACAGTCACACTCGTTTCACTCGCCGCTCTGCCTGACACTCACTATTCTAGTCTCATTAGCTGCTCTGCCCGACACTCACACTCGTTTCACTCGCCATTCTGCTTGGCACTCATCGTTCATGTTTCACTCGCCGCTCTGCCTGACACTTGTCTCTTAGTTGGCACTCGTCCCACTCTACACTAGGTTCATGGGCTTCGCACCCACTCGACTCCCCATCATTGCCCCCACTCACATTCACCTTTCAATCTCTCGGGCTCAGTTCACAACTCAACTCACAGAGCACACAGGCTTCATGCCTACTCAACATTCTTTCGGGCGCCCAATAGGCATTCTCTTAGTGACCGGTCGTGTAACAACCACCCTTCTTACTACTACTCTCTAAAAGCGATCGTTACCTAACTACTACTGTACTTACTAGTGTCACTTATGCTATTATTAGCGACACTTAGATTTATCACGGCCCAGAGGAATTCTTACCGAAAAATTTCGGCAAAATCTCCCCTGTACCGGTGACCAAATCCATAATACAAACAATATATACGCAGCCACAAGCGGCTGGAACACATTTTATTCACAACCACGCAGTAATAAATCAACAGTAAAAGAAAGAAACTACTCTAGCAAAGCAACCAACTACATCACTCCACCAATAATACAAGTGAACTACTTACAAGTGCGGAATAAACTTAAATACAGTCTCAACTCAAAATAACACTTAAGAAAATCTAAAAGAATTAAACAGAAAGTCTTAACAGTGTTGTCAGCTAATTCTGGATCTCTCCACAGTCCAGACATCACACACCTTCATCACCACCACCATCCTGTCGCCTCCCTTTCATATCTTAGCTTTTCCTTTATCTGCAGTAGGAGGAAAGAAAACAAAACTATAAGCGAAAACGCTTAGTAAGTACTAATCTATCTCACAAAAACTCGAAGTGCATAAAAGTAATTTAATAATACTAAAACTGAAATGCTAAAGAAAGCTGCATGTACTCATGGTATACAGAAATAAAACTGAATACTAAACATGCTCACTACTACTGTAGGCTTAGAATTAAAGAACTAAACTTTTATTGATTCTAAGCATAAACTTGTTTCATTTTCTTATATCCTTATACTAGAAATTAATCTTTTAATTTCTCTTTCACTTTCTTCTTCTTGTTCTTCTTACTTTTCTTATACTAGAAATTAATCTTTTAATTTCTCTTTCACTTTCTTCTTCTTGTTCTTCTTTTCTTTTCTTCTTTTCTTCTTTTCCTTTCTTCTTTGGGCCCAGGCTTAGTACCATCTTTGTTTTGCGCGCTCTCTAATAGCGACTGAGGTAGCGAGCCTCTAGTCCTATGAGGTAAAGACCTTGGTCTTACCAGGGCCAAGACCTTGGAATTGGTCACCTGGATTTGTTTAACGACAACCTTGGAAGTCGGGTACTAGCCTCTTACTTTAGTTTACTTGTTATCTCTTTTTAACTAGACCTTGGTCTTTTTCTTTGTCACGCCCCAGAGGAGTCCCTGTCCGAGAAAATTTCGGCAGCATCTCCCCTGTACGGTGGACAATCTGAAACTTTTCTACATCTCACAAATACCTCAGCCACAGGCGGCTGGAATAATAACAACAAAATAAAGCATTACCATGCAGTTTATATAAGTAAACAGATAGATTAAACCCTGACTCGAAATCAACCCTACTCCACTACACTCGTAAAGCTCAAATCCGACGAACTCACCTCTTCTGCCGTCCAGGCAGGCATGTAGTAGAATAAATCCAAATCATACCAAAAGTCCATCAAACGGAAAGATTCCATACAATATCCATATGTAAAGTCCAAAACAAAACTAAAACAAAGTCTGATAGCGAAAAGCTAAAATAAAACAACAACTCAAAAACCAACAGAGGAGTAGCACTACGTGCTGTGGGGACCAGCAACTGGAACTCCCTCCTGACAGCATCAACCTGAAAATATCCACAATGGAGGCGGGGTGAGTCCAACACTCAGCAGGTACAATTGATATGCAAAGTAAAGAAATAACACCTAGCACTAATCATGCATACAGTCTCCTGATAAAAATAAAGGTAAATGCAAACCGAAGAAGACAGGAGAGAATCTGTACTAACCAGGACCAAATAAAAGGACAAACAGTCCGAAAGGTATAGAAGACCTGTATGCATGTCAATCAAGGTATCCAAGCAATGTGCAGCATATAAGTGCAACAAACACAAACACAAACAATAAATGCATCATGTATATGATGCCAATGTCATGGTCACCCCTTACGCCAGTCAGCCAACTCACAACATAAGTGGGACCAAGTGGGTAGGGCTGTGACGACCGTGCACTCAGCAACACTACTCCTGATGAGTGATCTAGTGGACGGGATGCTGTCGAAGTACATACATACTCCTACCCCAAATCATAAATGGGGGAGCGCAATGCTCTCATCTCCCGGTACGCTATGACGGGGAGGAATCTCTAACGTGCTACACGCTGCGTCACACTACCCATGAGCGGATCAACGGAGCACCGGAAGAGTCAAACTGACGTGCTACCACGCTGTATCTCGCTACCTATGAGCGTCACAACGGAGCACCGAACAGTGATGAAACTGGCAATGTGCTCGACAATAATGGAGCAATCTATCGCACAGCATGCGATCATGCAAATGGTGCATGCCACTAAGCATGGTAATATAGTAAACCAACCTCTGGACATATAATAATGGGCACCATAATGAATAGGTCATATCAAGACATACTGATCAATAAGGTATCAAACCTAGGTCCTGAACATGTGAAACATGGTTATATCACTACCCATGAGCATGATAGATCGGGTACATGATCAATACGAGATGCAATCAAACAATCAATCAAACAGGTAACATGTATTGGGCAGTGATTAACCGAAACAAATAGGAAACACAATTAATGCAACATATTATTTTCATTACTAAGCATATCAAAGACAATAAGTGAAAAGTACCCGCCTCCGATAAAATGGTGCAAATCTGACTCCGAGATACTCGTCTCGCGTCAAGGTCCTGTATATTAAACATATAATTTACATTTTTATTTAGCTACAAATTTAAACGAATAGCTAAATAAAATCTTCTAAATTAATTTAGGGTAAATCCCTAATCATTCCACTACTCGATTACTTTAAAACCTACACATGAATCTAAGTTAACAATTTTTGCTAACAGAACTAACAATCATCTACCACAAAGATTAAAACCCTAACCTCACCTCAAGTTCCACAGTTTTATTCAAGAACAAGAAGATGCTGGAATTAAAGAGTTGCTGCCCAATTAAGGTTAATTGCTGCTGGAATGAGGGAATGCTGGAATGAGGGGTTTTTGCCGCACAATTAGGGTTGTTGGCTGCTAGAAACAAAACAAGCAACCCAAATCAGTATATTCCCTTCCAAATCAGGTTCCCAAACTAAACTAAGATAGGTCATCAAAGCTTATATCAAGAATTCATTACCCAATTGACCTCCTCCTCCGGTTGTAACCCACTGTTGCTGGCAACAACGTCACTTGCAGTGGTCGGCCAGTGATCACAATCCACAATGTAGATCAGAGCAGAAATGGGGAAAAACTAGGGCACGACACTGATGAGGAAGATCCCTGCGATCGCCGGCTGCTCAAGCAAGGAATAAGGCGGTGGTCGGCAGTGGCGTCGGAGCCGACTAGGGCACTCGAGATGGAGTAAAACTCGGCTCTGATGTGAGGTGATCGGAGATAGGGCTCGGGGTGGCCGCCTGTGGTGGCGGCGTGAGATGCTAGGGCACAGGGACGGCGTCGCTGGAGTCGGGGCAGAGGCTAGAGTCGGGTCCTCGGCTGCGTTGGCTCGAGAGTCGCCGGCGTTGTCCCGTGCGGCGACGTCGCTGTCGAGTAGAGAAGGCGGCTCGGCAAAGACCCGAGAGAGAAGAGGGCTCGGCAGAAGTCGGCAGCGTTGAGATGCTCCGCGAGTGGTTTGTGCCGTCAAAGGAAGAGGAGAAGAGGAAGGAGAAGAACCGCCGAGTGGCCGGCGGTTAGTGCACGCCGGCGGTTAGGGCTTCGGCGCGAGAAGAATCGGCGTCGGGGCCGAGTGAGGCTCGGGAGAGAAGGAAATATAGGCACGGGAAAAAAAAATAAATGAAAAAGAAAAGGAATAAGGAATTTATAAAAGAAACAATTCCTCGCTTAAATGGGGTAACCCAAACAGGCTTTTCTGGGCCCCGTTTTTATCCCCGTCAACTCGTCCGTACGAGCTCCGAAAAATTCCCGAAAAATGTCCAAAAATTCCGGAAAATTTCCTTATTCATATTCGCCTATTTTCGGTATTGTACATTCTCCCCCACTTATAAAAATTTGGTCCCCAAATTTCATTATCTACCATCAGCAAGTACTAACAATAGACAAGAAGTATAAATGCTGAACGGTAAACTATGCGTACATACCTCAAGTGAAAAGATGGTGATATCGAGCTCGGATAGTGTCCTCGAGCTCCCAAGTAGCCTCCTCGTCTGAATGATGCTGCCATCCGACTTTAACCAGCCGGATAGTCTTGTTCCGCAACTGACGCTCTTTCCGGTCGAGAATCCGTACCGGAACCTCCTCATATGTAATGTCAGGCTGAACTGGAACTGGAATATCTGCCAGCACATGTGTCAGATTAGGTACGTATCTCCTCAGCATCGATACGTGGAATACATCATGAACGCCTGACAGGGACGGTGGTAGTGCCAGTCGGTAAGCTACTACTCCGATCCTCTCCAATATCTCGAAAGGACCAATATACCGCGGAGCTAGCTTACCCCTGAGGCCAAATCTCTTCACCCCTTTCGTGGGTGAAACTCGTAGAAATACATGGTCGCCAACAGAGAACTCTAGTGGTCTGCGTCTCCGATCTGCATAACTCTTCTGGCGGTCCTATGCCTCTGACATCCTCCGTCTGATAGTACGGACTAACTCTGCGTCCTGCTGAGCTCTCTGAGGTCCCAACAGCTGGGCCTCTCCAACCTCATCCCAAAGGACGGGTGTCCAACAAGGTCTACCATACAACGCCTCAAACGGTGCCATCTGGATAGCCGAATGGAAGCTGTTGTTGTAGGCAAACTCTACTAACGGCAGATGGTCCTCCCAACTGCCTCCGAAATCCATAACACATGACCTCAGCAGGTCCTCTAAAGTCTGAATAGTCCGCTCTGACTGTCCATCTGTCTGTGGATGGAAGGCTGTACTGAAACGGAGCTGTGTACCCAAGGCCTGCTGCAGACTCTGCCAGAAACGAGACGTGAACCGTGGATCTCTATCCGAAATGATACTCAACGGAACACCATGTAGTCTGATGATCTCTCGACAATACAGATCTGCCAATCGATCCAGGGAATCAATCCTCCGGATCGCTAAGAAGTGCGCTGATTTGGTTAATCGATCAACGATTACCCAAATCGCGTCATGGCCTCGTCGTGTCCTCGGCAACCCTACCACAAAGTCCATGGTAATGTGATCCCACTTCCACTCAGGAATAGGAATCCGCTGAAGTAATCCTGCAGGTCTCTGGTGTTCAGCCTTCACCTGCTGACAGACAAGACATCTAGCTACAAAATCCGCGATGTCTTTCTTCATCCCGTTCCACCAATAGGAACGTCTCAAATCTCGATACATGCGGGTTCCGCCTGGATGGATCGCAAATCGAGTACGGTGTGCCTCCTGGAGTAGCTCCTGTAAGACCGGATGAGACTGAGGTACGCATAATCTGTCTCGGAAGTATATAATACCCTCCTCGTCTCGTGTAAACTCGGTCTGCTGCCCGGAAGCTATCTGACTGCCAATAAACTGCAAATGCTGATCACTGGCCTGGGCCTCTCGGATCTTCGTCCTGATCGACGACTGAGCAACCATGGTAACCAGAATACCCTGCTCTGTCGGTCCCTGCTCCTCAAGATCTAACTCCGAGAAACTCTGAATCAAGTCCGTGACTGAAGTCCGGTGGCAAGCCAAAGTCCCTCTGGACTTCCTGCTGAGTGCATCTGCAACCACATTAGCTTTCCCCGGGTGATAGCTAATGGTACAATCATAGTCCTTCAGGAACTCCATCCATCTCCTCTGTCGGAGATTAAGCTCCTTCTGAGTGAAAATATATTTGAGACTCTTATGATCAGTGAGAATCTCAAATATGATACCGTATAAATGATGACGCCAAAGCTTCAGAGCAAAGATGATGGCAGCTAACTCCAAGTCATGAACTGGGTAGTTCTTCTCATGCTCCTTCAGCTGACGAGAAGCATAAGAGACTACTCTGCCGTGCTGCATCAGAACAGCGCCCAAACCCTGTAGAGATGCGTCGGTGTAAAGTACAAATCCATCCTCTCCAGAAGGTAAAACCAAAACTGGAGCCGACACTAATCTCCGCTTCAGCTCCTGAAAGCTTGTCTCGTAATCCTCGGACCATGTAAACTTCACGCCTTTTCTGGTAAGACGTGTCAACGGCATAGCAATACGCGAGAAGCCCTCGACAAAACGTTGGTAATATCCGGCTAATCCCAGAAAACTGCGGATCTCCTGAACTGACTTCGGCTGCTCCCAACCGGTGACAGCCTCGATCTTCTGAGGATCAACTGAAATACCTCTGCTAGAAACCACGTGTCCCAGAAACCCAACTGAGGATAGCCAGAATGCACACTTGCTGAACTTCGCGTACAGCTGATGTCGTCGAAGAATCTCCAAGACTGTGCGAAGATGCTGTTCATGCTCCTCCTCGGAACGAGAGTAGACCAATATGTCATCAATGAAAATGATAACAAACTGATCCAGATACTCCAGAAAGATGCGGTTCATCAAATCCATAAACACCGCTGGAGCATTGGTAAGCCCAAATGGCATTACCAAAAACTCATAATGACCGTATCTGGTACGGAAAGCTGTCTTCTGGACATCAGAATCTCTGACTCTCAACTGATGATATCCGGATCGCAGATCAATCTTAGAATACACTGATGTACCTCTGAGCTGATCAAACAAATCCTCGATCCGTGGTAATGGATATTTATTTCTGATGGTCACTGCATTCGTAGTCAATACACAACCTCATAGTACCATCCTTTTTCTTGACAAACAGAACTGGAGAACCCCATGGTGAAACACTAGGGCGAATAAATCCCCTGTCTAAAAGCTCCTGGAGTTGAACCTTCAGCTCGTTCAACTCTTTCGGTGCCATACGATACGGAGCTTTCGATGTCGGCGCGGTTCCCGGAATCAGCTCAATAGCGAACTCCACTGGCCTTCTGGGAGGCAAACCTGGCAGCTCCTCTGGAAATACATCTGGGTACTCCCGGACAACAGGAACGTCGGAGAGCTGCGAACTACTACTGTCCTCAGTACTGATCAACGATAACAGAAAACCATGACAGCCGTGAGACAGCAGCTTCTGCGCCTGAATCGTCGAAATAATCGAGATACCGTCGTCTCTGATGCCAGTGAAACTCCATGAGGGTTGGTTCGGAGGCTGGAAGGTAACCACCCTCGTCTGGCAATCAACGGTAGCATGATAAACTGATAGCCAATCCATGCCAATAATAATATCAAACTCGACCATCTCCAATACTAGAAGATCTACCGTAAGTATCATGTTGCCAAAGTCTAACAGGCAACCTCTGATCTCCTGGGTGACTTCTAAAGCATCACCGGACGGTAGCGAGACAGTCAATCGCTGGGGTTTGCAAGTGGTTAATCTACCAATCTCCCGCATAAAGGTACGGGATATAAAAGAGTGCGAACTACCAGTATCAATCAAAATATCAGCGGTGAATGCATAAATGGAAATCATACCGCGGAAAACGGATCCGTCGGCTCGCTGCGCATCCTCCCTGGTAATCGCATGAACACGTCCAGTCTCTGGCGGAGGAGGAGGAGGTAACGCTGCCACTGAGGCGGTGCTGGATAATGAGCCAGAGAAGACTGAGAGGATGGTGACTGATACTGTGCAGCTGGCTAGGACTGAGTCTGGTACTGCCCCTGAGTCGGATAATAAGGTCCTGAAACAAAACTCTGGGGTGCTACAGAAGCACTGGAGTACTCCTGTCCAAGCATGCCAAATGCTGCTACAGAGGGAGCTGCTCCCTGCTGACGCTGTGAGGGTGTGAATCTCCGCCCTCCTCATCGAGACACTGACTGACTAGACTGTCCCCTCTGCTCTGACCCTCCGGAAGCCGTGTGCTGAGCCTTCAGCTGACAATCTCGACTCTGGTGCCCAGGCAGTTTGTAATAAAAGCAAACTGACTGTTCCAGAGTGCAGGCTGAAGTGATGTGGTCTCTGGAACCACATCGGAAACACTGTATATCGCTGGTGGACTGTTTCCGATCCTGCCGAGGAGACCGGAAACGTCCTGAGGAAGACTGTCCTGACTTCTGAGGCCTACGAGAAACCCCAGAAGAACTCTGACCTGATCGTCTGCGACTACTCTGATGCTGTCCTGTCGCCTGTGTCTGCTGGACCTGCCCTGATGTCTGACCCGTATGCTTTCTTTTCCTGTCCGGATATGCTGTCTGCCGAGCTAACTCTATCATCAAAGCTCGATTCAATGCATCAGAGTAAGATGTAATCCCTAATCTGGCAAGCTGTACATGCAGATAACCATCCAATCCCTGTATAAACTGCATCATGCGAGTTCTGTCCTCCGCAACTAACTCTGGACAAAACTGAGCCAACCGGAGGAATTCAGTATTATACTCGGTCACTGAGCGATTATTCTGCCTCAGACTCATAAAATCCTGTCGGCGAGCCATCTGATAGGACAGTGGAAAGAAACGGCTCTCAAAAGCCTCTCTGAACCTGGTCCATGTGACGTTGCGCTCACCAATAATAGAACGCTGAGTAACCCACCAGGCATTAGCTTCATCCCGTAAATGATAAGCAGCCAGCTCTGCTTTCTCCCACTCGGAGCAAGCCATATAGAAGAAAGTCTGCTCCATAGTCTCTATCCATGACAGAGCCATACTCGGATCGAGATCTCCGCGGAAAAGAGTGAAACGAGTCTTCATCGACTCAGCCAGTGCTAGAATCCTAGCTCGTGCAGCGACAATATCGGTGAGCTGTGTCGGGACGACTGCAGGAACTGGCGGAAACACTGGAGCTGATACTACAGGTGGTACTGCAGAATAAATCGGAGGAGGAACTCCCGGTGCTGCTGTATATACCGGAGCATAAGTCGTCGATGGTACTGACTGGGGAACAAAAGTGGTGGCAGTTGGAGGTACGGTAGGTAATGGTACCGGATATGGTGCAACTGCTGCTACTGTAGGCACTGGGGGCACAGGTGCCACTGGTATAGGATACACTGTAGATCCAAGTGGTGGTGGCACTGAATACGCCGTAGGCTGCGCTAGAGCAGCTGTCGGGTACACCAATGGTACCCCTGATGGTACCGTAAATACGGTAAGAGTGGATACCGTCGGTGTGGCCAAAGTAGGTATCTCTACAGGAGCTATCGGGATTTGAGAGCCCGATGCTCCCGCTGCATCCTCACTAACAGTGGGCATCTCTGGCATATCCAGAGATCCCGTGGTCCTCACACGTGGTCGTCCAGCACCACGTCTCGCAGCAATACGAGTAGATCGTCTCATATCTGTTAAATTAAATTACAGATATCAATACCAATATGACAAACATAAAATAACAACATACCTATTTGCCGTTTGGAGATGTTCCGTCGCTGTCCAGTTCCCAATTTGACCTCAAAATTCCGAACGTACATATCGCCGGAAATCCAAATAAATCCGAAACGGAAATCCGAAACATAACCATATCGAAAATCCGATAATGCCTAGTTTGACTCGCAAACCCGGCTAACCCAAATATCCAGAATACCAACTACCGGTATTCGATAAATCTCCAGAACACCAAAAGCAGATATCATAACCAGCTCTGATACCAAATAAATTGGTATCAGATAAACCACGAAAATCCAAAAATACAAAAATCCAACAAGTAACGCCAAACTTGGCGCTCTGATACCAAGTAAATAAATTGGTATCAGGTTATCCCAAACATCAAAAATACGAAAACAAAAGATCGTATAACTGTGCTCTGATACCACTAAATTGTCACGCCCCAGAGGAGTCCCTGTCCGAGAAAATTTCGGCAGCATCTCCCCTGTACGGTGGACAATCTGAAACTTTTCTACATCTCACAAATACCTCAGCCACAGGCGGCTGGAATAATAACAACAAAATAAAGCATTACCAAGCAGTTTATATAAGTAAACAGATAGATTATACCCTGACTCGAAATCAACCCTACTCCACTACACTCGTAAAGCTCAAATCCGACGAACTCACCTCTTCTGCCGTCCAGGCAGGCATGTAGTAGAATAAATCCAAATCATACCAAAAGTCCATCAAACGGAAAGATTCCATACAATATCCATATGTAAAGTCCAAAACAAAACTAAAACAAAGTCTGATAGCGAAAAGCTAAAATAAAACAACAACTCAAAAACCAGCAGAGGAGTAGCACTACGTGCTGTGGGGACCAGCGACTGGAACTCCCTCCTGACAGCATCAACCTGAAAATATCCACAATGGAGGCGGGGTGAGTCCAACACTCAGCAGGTACAATTGATATGCAAAGTAAAGAAATAACACCTAGCACTAATCATGCGTACAGTCTCCTGATAAAAATAAAGGTAAATGCAAACCGAAGAAGACAGGAGAGAATCTATACTAACCAGGACCCGGTAAAAGGACAAACAGTCCGAAAGGTATAGAAGACCTGTATGCATGTCAATCAAGGTATCCAAGCAATGTGCAGCATATAAGTGCAACAAACACAAACACAAACAATAAATGCATCATGTATATGATGCCAATGTCATGGTCACCCCTGACGCCAGTCAGCCAACTCACAACATAAGTGGGACCAAGTGGGTAGGGTTGTGACGACCGTGCACTCAGCAACACTACTCCTGATGAGTGATCGAGTGGACGGGATGCTGTCGGAGTACATACATACTCCTACCCCAAATCATAAATGGGGGAGCGCAATGCTCTCATCTCCCGGTACGCTATGACGGGGAGGAATCTCTAACGTGCTACACGCTGCGTCACACTACCCATGAGCGGATCAACGGAGCACCGGAAGAGTCAAACTGACGTGCTACCACGTTGTGTCACGCTACCCATGAGCGTCACAACGGAGCACCGAACAGTGATGAAACTGGCAATGTGCTCAACAATAATGGAGCAATCTATCGCACAACATGCGATCATGCAAATTGTGCATGTTACTAAGCATGGTAATATACTAAACCAACCTCTGGACATATAATAATGGGCACCATAATGAATAGGTCATATCAAGACATACTGATCAATAAGGTATCAAACCTAGGTCCTGAACATGTGAAACATGGTTATATCACTACCCATGAGCATGATAGATCGGGTACATGATCAATACGAGATGCAATCAAACAATCAATCAAACAGGTAACATGTATTGGGCAGTGATTAACCGAAACAAATAGGAAACACAATTAATGCAACATATTATTTTCATTACTAAGCATATCAAAGACAATAAGTGAAAAGTACCCGCCTCCGATAAAATGGTGCAAATCTGACTCCGAGATACTCGTCTCGCGTCAAGGTCCTGTATATTAAACATATAATTTACATTTTTATTTAGCTACAAATTTAAACGAATAGCTAAATAAAATCTTCTAAATTAATTTAGGGTAAATCCCTAATCATTCCACTACTCGATTACTTTAAAACCTACACATGAATCTAAGTTAACAATTTTTGCTAACAGAACTAACAATCATCTACCACAAAGATTAAAACCCTAACCTCACCTCAAGTTCCACAGTTTTATTCAAGAACAAGAAGATGCTGGAATTAAAGAGTTGCTGCCCAATTAAGGTTAATTGCTGCTGGAATGAGGGAATGCTGGAATGAGGGGTTTTTGCCGCACAATTAGGGTTGTTGGCTGCTAGAAACAAAACAAGCAACCCAAATCAGTATATTCCCTTCCAAATCAGGTTCCCAAACTAAACTAAGATAGGTCATCAAAGCTTATATCAAGAATTCATTACCCAATTGACCTCCTCCTCCGGTTGTAACCCACTGTTGCTGGCAACAACGTCACTTGCAGTGGTCGGCCAGTGATCACAATCCACAATGTAGATCAGAGCAGAAATGGGGAAAAACTAGGGCACGACACTGATGAGGAAGATCCCTGCGATCGCCGGCTGCTCAAGCAAGGAATAAGGCGATGGTCGGCAGTGGCGTCGGAGCCGACTAGGGCACTCGAGATGGAGTAAAACTCGGCTCTGATGTGAGGTGATCGGAGATAGGGCTCGGGGTGGCCGCCTGTGGTGGCGGCGCGAGATGCTAGGGCACAGGGACGGCGTCGCTGGAGTCGGGGCAGAGGCTAGAGTCGGGTCCTCGGCTGCGTTGGCTCGAGAGTCGCCGGCGTTGTCCCATGCGGCGACGTCGCTGTCGAGTAGAGAAGGCGGCTCGGCAAAGACCCGAGAGAGAAGAGGGCTCGGCAGAAGTCAGCAGCGTTGAGATGCTCCGCGAGTGGTTTGTGCCGTCAAAGGAAGAGGAGAAGAGGAAGGACAAGAACCGCCGAGTGGCCGGCGGTTAGTGCACGCCGGCGGTTAGGGCTTCGGCGCGAGAAGAATCGGCGTCGAGGCCGAGTGAGGCTCGGGAGAGAAGGAAATATAGGCACGGGGAAAAAAAAATAAATGAAAAAGAAAAGGAATAAGGAATTTATAAACGAAACAATTCCTCGCTTAAATGGGGTAACCCAAACAGGCTTTTCTGGGCCCCGTTTTTATCCCCGTCAACTCGTCGTACGAGCTCCGAAAAATTCCCGAAAATGTTCAAAAATTCCGAAAAATTTCCTTATTCATATTCGCCTATTTTCGGTATTTTACATTCTTTTTACTCAGTTTTCTCATAATCCTTTATTAGAGTTTATTGGAATCCTTTAGATATACCTAACAAGTGTAGGATTACAATTAACTAAGCATGCTATAAAAACAATACAAGGGAAACAAATCTAAACTCTCTCTAAGCATGTTATAAAACAAAGCAACAGAAAAGCAAAATCTGAACTTTCTAAACATGCTGTAAAATAAAGGAAAAGAAAGCACATCTGAACTTAATAATCATGCTATAGAATAGAGCAAAAGAGAGCTAGTTTGAACTTTTAAAACATACTGTGATAAGAGCAAAGAAAGCTAATTTAATCTTACTAATAATGCTATAAAATAGAGCTAAGAAAGCAACTTTAAGCTTACTAATCATGCTATAAAATAGAGCTAAGAAAGCAAACTTAATAACTGTTCATGATCAAGAAAACCAAGAAACTAACACTACATGCTTTAAATAAAGGTTGCCCTTCTAACTAAATAAGGGTTGTTTTTGCCCTTTGAGTTGCAAGGAAAATGCTAAACCATTCTAACTAATTAAAGGGTTATTCTTGCCTTTTTGAGTAGCAAGGAAAATGCTAAACCATTCTAACTAATTAAAGGTTGTTCTTATCCAATGCAAAGCTTAACCGAAACTAACAGTAAGGGATTGTTCGTACTTGTTAAAATAGCAAGCAAAGGTCTAAAATCTGGGGCGCTAAAATGAAAACTTTTATGTTTAGTGGTAAACACTGCATGCTACGGTTTAACTAAACTTACATACAACTAAAACAGAGCTGTTAAGCTAAATTTTAGCCTACATAAATCTGAACACTATATTTCAGCATTTACAAATCTGTCACTAGATTCCGGCGAGCATAAACATGTTCCCAAATAAAATTCTAATAATACTAAGTTGTGCTTATAACTCTAATCTAATACATCTATACAGGAATGCAAGCCGAGCCTCTCTATGGAAGAAAGATCTGTACAGAAATTCTAAAGCTGACAGGGAATTGTGGTTGTTCTTGCTCATGGATATGTAAAGGAAATCTGAGCTGTTCTGTTCGTGCTCGGAATTAACAGAATAAATTCAAACTGAAACACTAAACTACACCATAAAGAGACCGCTGCACATTTAAATTAGCCATTAAGAGGTCTAGCTGAATACTTCACAACAAGGTTGTTCCTGCCCATTGTATAGCACAAACAAACTGACAGTAAGCTTCAAAAAAAAGGATGTTCGGCTTAACAATCAGAGCAAGGAAAAAAAAACCCGCATGCTTGAACCTTACCATACATGTTCTTCTTTTAAACTCACGGCAACAAAGGATGTGCAGGTTAATCCGAATCAAAAAGGAAACTAAACCCTAAATCAAATCTGTCCTTCATGCCTAAACTGAACTAACTCTTCTCTTCATCCTTTAGGGTTCACGGCAGCAAACCGAAAACCAAAATTCTTCATGGCAAAATTCAAGAAAACAAGGAAACACCAAAGTAAATTCGGAGCAACTCCTACCACAGGTGAGTAGTACTTACCGCCGGTTCTTGGACTTACAACCGAAGGGTGGAAGAGATTCTAGGGTTCGGAGAAACCCGAGTTCGCGGTGCTTCCTTTGTGCTCGCGTGCTTCCCCTGACAAGGCGACCTTAAGGAGTTGAAGAGAGCCCCTCGGGAAGCTTTGGTCAGCCGCCGTAATCGCCTAGGTGTGCCTGCGGTTTTCGCCCGAGGAAGAGGAGGCGTCGTCGCGAGGGAGAAGGAGAGGAATTTTTGAGAGAAATTGTTTTGATTTTTCGGAAATGAAAACCTAATTTCCTTTCTTATATTCGGGTTTAATCACAACTATGGTTTAAATTTATTTCTCCCCATACTTAGTTAACAAAACCGTGTAGCTCAGTTGGTTAGGCCGGTTTTGCTTGGGTCAGTCCGACCCGAGGTCGTGGGTTCGAACCTCGTCTTCAACAGTTTTTGTCAAAACTTCTTTCTTTTTGTAAACCTACTAAACGACCTCCAAAAATTACGTAAAAATACTCTAAAAATTCCTAAAAATCTCTAGAATATTTTAAAAGTATTTCCAAATATTTTTATGAACTTTTAAAACTCAAAATAGGGAAAATTTGGTCGTTACAGGTCGAAATCGCTCGTCCATCATCTATCCACCCGCTCGACATTCTTCCTATTGCCCGGTCGCCATTTTTGGTCGCTCGAACGTAGTTTACTGTCGCTCGGTCAACATTTTCTCGGTCACGCGCTTGACACCGCTCGCCCATCATCTTTCCCTTGGCATTCTCCCGAGTTCTCGGTCGGCATTTCTTCGATTTCTCTCTTGGCACTACTCGGTCTTTCTCTTTGTTTCATTTATACGCACGTTCAGCATTTTTCCGTTTGCTTGGCATTAGCTGGGTACCATTCAGTCGTTTGATCAAATTCTCTTGGTTGGCTTTCCAGACTCTCACCTGAGAGCGAGTTATAAGCGAGCAAAACTCTCGTGGCCAGTGACCTCTCAATTGAGCATAACGACTAGTCGGTCGTGTTCTCTCTATGATCAGGTGTTGGTCACACTTGCCGCTCTATTCGATACTCATCGCCCAGTCGACATTCATCTCAGTCATCACTCACACCTCACTCGTCGCTCTGCCCAACACTCACCATTCGCGTCTCACTCAGCACTCCCGTCTCAATCACCGCTCGCATCTCACTCGTCGCTCTGCCCCTCATTCGCCGCCCTATCGACACATGTTTTTACTTCTTGCTTGGCATTTGCATAATCGCCCAATCACTCTGCTCAGTATTGATAACCATGATTTTACTGTATCATTTTGATTCATACATGCATGGTTTGATGATATATTCATAGATGAAACCTATATATGCATCACATTTCATGCATTGTCTTTATACTTGGACTTAATTGCAAATTATCTTATTTTTGTGTTATTTAATGCTAATATTTGATTCTTATTTTGTAGGCATCAAAGGATCTTAGATGTGGATCTATTCGAACAAAATTTGTGCTCGAATCAGAGTTTAAATGAGAAGATCAAGCTGTAGAGCATTGTGGACCGTTCATCAAAGATCGGAGAGATCTGAGCCATCCATTGAAGATCTGGTCCATCCGACCTAAGGGAGAGTAGATCCAGACCCTAGATTAAGATCAACACCTTCGGATCGGATTTTAAGTGACTTTCCACCGTTGATCAAGCTCCAAATCAATTTCAACCATCCGTTTAGATCTGGATCAGATTTAAAAGAGAAGCTACAGTAGCTTTGTGCTTCGTCGACTCCTCCGCACAGCTTTGTGTCACGCATTCTTCTCCAGCGAGTTCCAACCCCGATTCCTTCTCCGATCATCTCTCAAGCTTCGACATCAGTGAAGAGCTTCACGGCAACTGGATTCCGATCATCTGGAGCCTTCGGTGGGCATTCCCTCCGGCGCGATTTTTCTTCCGACGATACTCTACTTCCACGGATCTGTTGGGTGTTCCCTCAGATTTGTGATTCCCTTCCGACTAGAGAGCATTGGCGGCGTTCCTCCATTGCTACTGAACCGCATCCAACGACAATCCATCATCCACAACTTCATTCCAGATTCAGAGTTTGTGGGCTTCAGAAATCTAGCTTTCAGGCCAGTTATTGGTTTTGGGGTGTTTCCAGCTTGTCGGGGGCATTCCTTCGGCGATATTGAGCATCCCTGGAGCTAATTTGCTATTGAGATTCTTCTCTGATGACCGGAGTTTGGCGTTCTCGTCTCCGGCCTCTTGTGTGACGGCAAGAGTGTGAAGATTGTTAGATTGGTTGTGAAATTGGATTGGTTTACCATTTTATTTCATTTTGTTACTGTTTTATATCTTAGAACAGATTTCTTTTATGTTTGTTATATTTTTATGCAAGTAATTTAGCATTTCATTACCTTGTTGAAGCTTAATTTGTGTTTAATTTGTGCTTGGTTAATTGTTAAGTTGGTTAGAATTAAGTTAGGGTTTAAAGTATGCTGTAGGTTGGATTTATTTCTGTCTCGCTATTTCATATTTAGAGTTAACGGTATTAATGATGAATTCATTACGTAGTGTGACGATGCGTATGGATTAATTGGAGATACTTAGTTAGATTTTACTATTGCTTTAGATTAGTTTCTTATCCGCTTGCTTTTCATTTATTTAGATTTAGATTCAAAGCTTAAACCCCCCCCCCCATTTTTATATTAAAACCCCAAAAATAGAAATAACATACGATCCTAAGATTACATCATACCCGTAGTTCCTCGAGAGATCGATCCTGGGCTCGTTATTACAACATCATTGTGTAGTTAAGGGGTTCAATGGAAATCATTTGTTAATTTGATAAGCCTATTCGTGACACTCAATTTTTCGGCTTATCAAATTTTGGCGTCGTTATCAGGGATACGGTGTTTGATAATTTTAGGATTGTTCATTATTTTGGAAAACTTTAAAATTTTATTGTTTTGATTGCTTTCATGTTCATATATCCATGTGTTTGATTTTATATGTTCCTGAGTCTTCTAATTTTATTTGCTAATTGTCAGTGTAAGAACAAGAAATTCCTTTCATGGATCCATATTATCAGCATTTTGGAGAATGGAGGGAGAGTTATTACGATCAGCCTCAGACTCAGTTCTATCAGTTTGAATCTCAGTACTACCTACCTATGGAGCAGTGGAATAGGTATGAAGATGTACAAGGACAATTTGCAAAGTCAATTTGGAAATTCAATGAACTTATGCAACAAATGAAAGAGCATCAAGAGCAACAATTTGCAAGGATACAGAATATACAGAGTTAGTTAGATCAAATTTCCTTATCCATCAATCATTTGCAAACACAAAACTCCAGCGAGGAGATGGATAGTAGAGATTCTGTCGGGCCTGACCCTACTTCCATTTCTTCACAAGAATTTTCTAGTATTATTTGTGATGATGATGTAGTTGTTCAAATTTCTGATTATACTAATAGTGTTGCTTTAGATGTTGAGAATGATGCAGGTATTGTTATTGAAGATAATTTAAGTGTAGGGGATTGCTTAATGGAAGCATTACCCCAAGAATCACCAAGAATAGAGGATGTAAGTGTAGGGACTTGTGCTATGGAGCCAAGTACCCAAGAATCACTATATGAAGTTGTACACTCACCAGAACTAGAGTCTGAGCATTTACTTGGTGGAAAGGAGGTAACAATCACCACTTTAGGTACCTTTCAAGATGACAAGGTGAGTATTTTTTATGATTTTTCAGAAAATTTAATAGAGGTACCATTCATTGATTTTATTAGATGTGATTCATTTCTTGATATATTTTCTACCCACACTAATATTCTCCTATTTTCTTCTTTTCCCACATGCATGTGGGAGGTGTTTTCTTTGATTGATGTTGTAGGAGAACATAAGCTTCCGGAGTGGATGCTTACACTGAACCGCCTTCGACCTCCAGAAAGAATGGTGAAAGAAAAACTGATTAATAAGAAGAATTTGAGTGGAACCGTGATTACTCCACTACCGACATGGATACTCCTTTTGAACCTTCTTCAACAACCGGGAAATGAAAGGGGAGTTGGTTTCAATTTTGTTTCTTTTGCATTTTAATTCATGCTTTGTTAATAAATTCTTTGTGTGCTACTTTCCTTAGTTTCATATTTTACATTTGCATTTTGTTTTCCATACATTGCATTTTGTTTAGTATACATAGCATTTCAATTTCGAATAAAATTCTCAATGAATTTTTCTAGTAATATTTTTAAGATGGTAAAAGTGTCTTAAATTTGATCATTAATTTTAGGTCATGTGACATGATTGGATATTCTACTTACATGATATTGGTTAAAATGGTGGTGAATTCCATTTTGATTAATTGAGCTTGATTGCATTAAAAAATTACCTAGAGAGGACCACGTTAAGCCTAATCACTATTATATTTTTGTGTGACATGCACTCATAACAATTGAAACTCTAGAACTTGCTTAGTTTCTTTTCAAAGTCATAATAGCATATGTGTGCATGGAGATGAAGGATATTTGTCATTTTTTTTTTGTTCCTTCATAAATTCTAATTTCTTTCCTCACAATTTTCTTTAAACATTCTCATCTAGCACTTTAATCCTTGATAATCTTTGCTTGTCATTCTTTAATTGAGAGCTTTGGTTGAAATACTTGATGAGTTAGATTTTGCAAGATGATAAAGGATTAAGTGTGGGGGAGGTGTGTAGTGTTTTTGAATTTTTGGATGCACTTGTTAATGGTTGGGAAAATTCAAGCCAATGATGGAGTTTTGGAAGAATGTTGTTATGAATTAAGTACTGTTTAGATTGTATGCTAAATGTATCCATATCTTGAGTTTTATAATGTCAAGAGTAAGCTCTAATGGTTTTGAATTTTGAGACTTGATACTATGTTGACACATTCAAGACTCTAGGACACATATGTTGAAGAAACTAGAATCTGACTATTCTGATGGTGTTGTTGTCCAAGAGATGTGCTATAGATTTTAGGGAATTTGTTTATCATTAATCCTTAAAAAAATCTGGAACAGAACTGTAGAAATTTAAACATTACTTTGAGGTGCAGGAATACAAGTTCTGAAATTTCAGAAACTGATCAGTGGGCATTTTGAGTGCAGAATTTGTTCTTTAATTGATCATTTGATATTCCAATTTTCTCTATGAAGTCTATTTTCAATCAATTCAAAGCTTTGTAAGAAGTAGTGTAATGCATCATTATTATGTGGGAAATCAGATACTAAGTTGTCATGATCAGATTCACAAAAGCTGAGATTTTAGATGAAATGTCTTAACAAATTAGATTCTGATTTCAAGTTGTAAAGGCAGACAGTGATGAATTTCAAGTTGTGAAGTGATACTTAATTCAAGGATTGTAATCTAAACTTTGAAATGGAAAAAATGAAGACAAGGAGAATGATTGCTGCAAGGATAGGAGTAAATGCAGTAAAGGCAACAGCAGAACAATAGGATTTAGCTTGAGAGTTGTATCAATCTATTATAACCAGTTCTCAATTTATTGAGAAAGTTAGTGAAGATCCTGCACTTTATGTGAAAAATGTTTCTCATCTCAATCCATGTTTCTTTTCAAACTGAATTTTACAGAGTCTTGAAGTATCAAGTTGCTCAAACAGTGATGAAAACTGGAAAACAGTGATGCTGATTTGCTAGTAATTTGATCATTACGGTTAAAATTCATAATTGAATTGGTGAGCACCATTTTACTTATTAAGCACTTGAAGACAGTATCATTGAATCTGAAAATAAGGAAAGAAAGGGTAGTAATTGATACTGAAAGCAGTATAGAGAAAGAAGCTGGAATCAGATTGGTGCAAATACTTTTGGAATTAATTCATGGGATCTGAATCATAACTAAAGGGGTTTTCTAGTTTAACTAGTAATGTGTTCTATCTACAGATGAAGAAACAATTTTAGAAGCTATTATAGGGAGTTAGTTCAGAAGGATAGAAATGACTAAAAAATTGCTGAAATGCAGAAACTGAAACTAGTAATTTCAGAATTCTGAAATTGTGCTGTTGCAAATCTGTAAGGAGCTAGAAGCTGCTGAAATTTTGTTAAATCCTTCAGCAAACCATCCTTCATTCACTCAAAAGTCTTGAAGTTCTTAGGAATTTAAATTTAGAAGATCTAAAGATCTGAAACTGTAATAGAAATGAAAACTGCTGGACATAGATTTTGTATGGATTTGAAAACACACGAAATGAGTGTGCTATCCTAGCTAACCAAGATTAATTTTGTTTTCAAGCCTAAATTTTCATGAATCCAGCTAGGATCTCTCTACATTTCTGACTCTAAAACTAAGAACTGAGCTACAAATTCCTGAATCCAACCATGTATTCTGAATTTAGTTTGTGGAGTTGTTTTTTTCAGCATTAGCATTCTGATTTCCGAATTCAGATTTGGTTTCTGAATTGGTTGAATTCTTGGAGTTGCTGGATAGCTGAAATAATCTTGGTTGTCTACCCATTAGTATCCAAGAGCAAACTAGAGTCATGAGCTCAAGTAAAGTCTTGTTCTGTGTAGGAAATGAAACTGGAAACCAATTCTGCAGTTTGTCAAGTTGGTATCAAAATCTGTGGACAACTTTCTCATCAAACTAAGCTATGGAATTCTGTTTTTATCCTTGCAGTTGCTGCTGTTGAAGAAGTTTTGAGATGAAAATTGAATCCCTAGAAGCTGACCAAGAATTGAATCTCTAGAAGCTGACCAAGAACTGAATTATGGAAGCTGTTGAAGTTGCAGCAGTGGACTTTTACAACAGGAAGAAGTCTACAAAATGAGTGTCAGTGCAGTTTGTGCCAAGTTCTTGTGCAATTCCCTAATCAGTGAAAGATTCAAACTAAATTCTTGCTCACTCATTGACAAATGGTTTTTCTTGAATCAAACGAAATCCTGAAAATCTGATAAATACAACTGAATTGAAGTGCTGGAGCTGAAATTCAGAAGCTGCAACTAAATATCATTGCAAATCAAGCAATAAATGGTGATTTCTTTATTTAAATAACTTTTTGCAAGTGTATGAAGTTTGATTTGGAACTTCACCGATTAGGAAGGTATCATCAGACATTAAATTCTACAATTGTCCTAAAATTCTGATACAAGCTGGGATTACTTTGAATTCCAGCTAAGTTGTTACCTCATAGGATTGATATACTAAACAATCAAATGCTGAATGGCATCAGAATTATTTACTTGATAAGCTGGAATCTGATATATCAAAAGCTATAGTTGGATCAAATGGTGTTCTGAAATATTGTTGTTGAATTACAGATGGAGAAGTGAATCCTTTGTTATTTTTGGAATTAATGAAGTGAAGTAATGAATTTGTGCCAACCTTTAAATTCATTTGTTGATCAGGAAAAGTTGTAATGATCTGAGTTCTTGCTGGATTTAAGGTTCTTAATCAAGTTTCTTGGTTGTTTGAGTTATGAAAGAATAGAAAAAGGAAAAGAGAAAACAAAAACAGAGGGGTTCCGAGCATTGTAAGATGTGGAAATTCCATTGATTCAGGCTGCTGGAATTGGAAAAGCAAAGGTATGGAAGAAACAAGAATCTGAAACAATCTGTTGGCCACAAACTGTATTATGATTTCAGACTAACAACATTGTTTTTGTGTCATATGAGAATTTTTATATTTGAGATGCATCTCGAAATTAGCGGGCCATAGAAGTAAAGTTGTCATCAGTGAGCTATTGTGGAGACAAAGAAGAAATATGGAGCATAAGCAGGAAACAGAAATTGACAAAAATTCAGGAAATTCTGCAACTTGGCATTTGAAATTTGTTTGAAGCAAATGTTCATGTTACTTCTGACCGAAATATGAATTTTAATTGAGATATGAATTCATAAGTTGCAAAGAACCCGAAGAGCTGGATCAGTAATATATAATGCTGAGGAACAAAATTTAGAACCTGCAATATTTTGAATTAGATTCTGAAGTCTGTATGGAAATTTTAAATCTATTTGTGATGAGTGTTTAAATCATTGACTGCTGATGTAGTATAGAATCCTAAAGTAGAAATTATTTCTAGGACTGAAGAATGCTGTTAGTTGCTATAGTGAGAAATATTCAGGAAATGAGCAAGTCAGGGCCAAATGATTCCCTTTTCCAAACTAATTATGTAACAATTCCGAAACTTAAGACTAGGGTCTGAATTTTTGAAATGTTTCAGCTGGTTTCTACAGTAGATAAACTCTGAAAAATTGTGAATGCAGATAAAGATTTGAATTACTGGTTTTGGAGATGTGTTGATTGAAGGTTAAATTCTGTAATCAAGCTGCAGGAGAGGCTGAATTCTTGATGAATCAAACTGAAAGTCCTATACAGCAATTATCACTATACTTCTTTGTGAGATGAAATCTTTAGCGCATTTTCAGATTGCTTAATTCTGGAAATCTGCATGAATAGAATTGAGAGGCTAGAATTCTGATTGTTGCTAATGGTATCAATGCTATGCAGAACTTTGATTTTCGGAGCTAAGTTGTGACATAAAATGTGCTTTGCTTCTTGCATATGTGCAGTAATTTCAGAATCCAAGCTTATTTAGCAAACTAATTGAATGTTCAGAACTGAATTACAATGAAACATAATTCATTGTAACTTTGAATGTTCAAAACTGTGACTTTGTTGTTGTGCCAAACATTCAAGCCATTTCTAACCAGAAACAGTTTGAATCTTTTCTAACATCAAGTTTGTGTTAAAGGATGCCTTATTTCATACTGAAGTGACTTTAAAGCTTCAATTCTGTAACTTGAGAATTTCAGTAATGAGTTTTAATAGTATAGATTTTTGATTTTGTTTTTGAATTCGGAATTATAAGGATGAATTCAGACCTAAAAGCTTTCTTGCAACTGCTAGGAGTGACTGATTTGGTGCAATGGTGAAGAGTTTTTAATTGCTTTAAATCTGATTTTACTGGAACTGCAGATTGTTGAAGTTGCTAATTTTTCCAACTGCATTACAGTGCTGAAATCATTATGTTGGATTGTTTAGTAGGGATTCAAATGGATTGTCTTTCGGAGGATAGATTGAATTAGAGTGTATAAAAAGTATATTTCTTAAATGCTGAAATTGAAACCTAAAAGTCAGTTATCTGATTTGATACTTTTGCTAAAAACAGAAGTAAATCTTTGGGAGGTCAATTGGATATGGTACATTGGCTGTTGGGATAGCAAAACAGTAAAGAAGAAGATGGAAAAGTGGCAATAGCATGGGTACATGTTGTGTTTAATTGCCCGAGACGGACAATACTTTAAGTGTGGGGGAGGAAGCTCTTCTCCATGAGGTGATTTGAGATTATTTTTGAGTTTAAAAGTGATGGAATTGAAGTGAAAAAAAAATAGTGAAGAAATTTTTTTTTTGGCAAATCAAGAGAGTATCAAGTGTGGAGATAGAGTATCAAGAATCTTGGATTCTCATCAAATTGAATGAGAGGTTAGCTTGGTACTTTGAAGTGGTAATGACAAATGGTATTCATCTCTTTTAACATCAAAATGGGTCAACTCATCAAGTATATTCCTCCAATACTCTTATCTTCTCAATTTTTCATTGAATTCTTTTCTTTTGCCTATTTCATTCACTTTAATTGTTCTTCTTGCTTTCATTTCAATTCTTGTTGATAAATCCTTTTAATTCATGTATGCTATGTCATATAGTGGTGGAGAATTAGAAAATAAGCAAGCTTATGGTAGTGAAATGTTGTGAGTTGTATTGAGTGAGCTCCACTTATACATGTTTGAGTAGAGATAGAATAGGTGAATCCCTTGTGAGATTGCATCTTGCTTAATTTTTCAATTGGATTAAAACTACTATACCTATTAATTTTTGTTTGAATTGTATTCATGATTGTTTGCGATCTTTAGATGGTCTTAGTTAAATTCCTTTTACTATCATTTATATATTGCTAGGGAATTTGTGTGGAGATGATTTTTTTTGTTTTCTTTACTTGCAAGGGACGTTCAAGATTAAATGTGGGGGATTTGATAACCATGATTTTACTGTATCATTTTGATTCATACATGCATGGTTTGATGATATATTCATAGATGAAACCTATATATGCATCACATTTCATGCATTGTCTTTATACTTGGACTTAATTGTAAATTATCTTATTTTTATGTTATTTGATGCTAATATTTGATTCTTATTTTATAGGCATCAAAGGATCTTGGATGTGAATCTATTCGAACCGAATTTGTGCTCGAATCAAAGTTTAAACGAGAAGATCAAGCTGCGGAGTATTATGGACCGTTCATCAAAGATCGGAGAGATCTGAGACATCCATTGAAGATCTGGTCCATCCGACCTAAGAGAGAGTAGATCCAAACCCTAGATTAAGATCAGCACCTTCGGATCGGATTTTAAGTGACTTTCCACCGTTGATCAAGCTCCAAATCAATTTCAGCCGTCCGTTCAGATCTGGATCAGATTTAAAAGAGAAGCTACAGTAGCTTCGTGCTTCGTCGACTCCTCCTCATAGCTTTGCGTTGCGCGTTCTTCTCCAGCGAGTTCCAACCCCGATTCCTTCTCCGATCATCTCTCAAGTTTCGACATCAGTGAAGAGCTTCACGGCAACTGGATTCTGATCATCTGGAGCCTTCGGTGGGCATTCCCTCCGGCGCGATTTTGCTTCCGACGATACTCTACTTCCACGGATCTGTTGGGCGTTCCATCAGATTTGTGATTCCCTTCCGACTAGAGAGCATTAGCGGTGTTCCTCCATTGCTACTGAACCGCATCCGATGACAATCCATCATCCACAGCTTCATTCCAGATTCAGAGTTTGTGGGCTGCAAAAATCCAGATTTCGGGTCGGTTATTGGTTTTGGGGTGTTTCCAGCTTGTCGGGGGCGTTCCTCCGGTGATGTTGAGCATCCCTGGAGCTGATTTGCCGCTAAGATTCTTCTCTGATGACCGGAGTTGGGCGTTCTCATCTCCGGCCTCTTGTGTGACGGCAAGAGTGTGCAAATTGTTAGATTGGTTGTGAAATTGGATTGGTTTACCATTTTATGTTTTTATGCAAGTAATTTAGCATTTCATTACCCACTCACTGCTCGGATCAAGGGCTCTACTCTCATTCACCTTCGATCTCACGGGCTCCATGCCCGCTCCATTCACGGGATTCGCTCTCACTCACCTCACGGGTTTCGCTCCCATTTACCATTGACCTCTTGGTTCAGATTGACATGGTCTCTGTTGCCTAGATGGCACTTTCTCATTCACGCTCTCGCCTTTGCTTACCCTTCCTCTTTCCATCCACTCGGCATTAGCTCGGTCTCCCGCTTAGCATTCTTTCGGTCACTTGGTCGGAATTCATAGCCGCCCGATCAATATCACCCGGCTATTCACTTAGCCATTCGCTCGACCACTCACTTTGTTCCATTCGGCCTATCGCTCAACGTTTCTCTCGGTTGCCCTCTCGGCACTGACCGCCACTCCACTTGACATCCGCTCAGCAACAATCGGTCGTTCGCTTTATTCCGTTTGGCCACACGCTCAGCATTCTGTCGGTGGTTGTTCGGCATTACCTCGATAGCCCGCCCAACATCAACCTAGTCATTTGCTCAACATCGCCTGACCCTCTGCTCGATATGGTTCGGTCTCCCATTCAGCAATCGACCGATCACCTGCTCGGCATACACTCAGGCACTATTTTTCATCGCTCGCTCGGATTTTTTAAGTCACTTGCATGATATCGCCACAACTACTCATTCGACAACAAACCTAGTGATATGACGACTCTGTATTCAGTAGAGATTCGACTTTATATCAGGCTTGATCTAGTCAGCCAGACTCGCGCCTCTTTCGACTAGACTTGAAGGGGAGGCTTGTGATATGGATGTGTTAAAGGGGCCCAAGGTAATTAGGGAGAAGGGCAAGGGCATTTTTGTAATTTTACTATTTAGGGCATAAAGAGGGGCTTTTTTAGGGTTTGGGAGGTCCGCCGCCACGAAGGGAACGAGGAGGAGAGCCAATGCCTCCTCCCTTCTCCAGGCTGACGCCGCCGAGGTTGTAAACACCACCGGGCTGCCGGCCGCCTTCGACTTTCCCTCGCTGCCACTTTCTCTCCCTCGAGTGGTCACCTCCTTTTTTCCATTCACACACACCGTAGGCAACGCTAGCAGCAGCTGCCTCTCCTCTCCACACTGACGTTGTTGATTTCACCTCCGCCGTTGCCGCTTCCTCTCCCGTGATTATCACTTCTTCCGCAAATTTGCTGAAATTTTGTTCCTAGTTCTACTATATACCCACACAACTCAGGTACCAGCCCAATGTGTATGCTATTATAAAATTTATATAAACACAAATTATATATCATGCCAGGCCAAACAAAATCTATATATATTTAGATATTATTACATTTTTAATTTGAAATTGATTGATTAAAATTTTTATATTTTAAAGTTTATTTATTTGATTAATGAGTTTAATATTACAGTTTTTTTTAAAAAAAAATTTATTTACAAATTTAATAACAAGTTTGTTAATAAATATAGTTTACAAGTTTTGTTTGTGAATATAATTTTTGAATAATTTAAAATCTTTGTTTTTAAGAAATTTATTTATTTTTTTAATGAATTAATCAAGCTTATTTATTTAATTCATATCGAATAAATATAAATAAATGATTATCGAGTTAAACACTAAATTTTCTCATAAATGTTTAATTTATTTTTGTTATCGAATATATAGATAGTGGAAATTGCATTTAAAATATTGTTATCCCTCATAATTTGTCAAGTTTTTAGAATGCATCTTTATGGTTTTTAAATCATTCATTTACCTTTACAATAGTTTTAATTTATTGAGTGCAAGTTTTTTTTACAATTAACTTAAGCCATATAAATTTAGAATTTCCATTATTTTTTAATGTTACAAACTTATATTTGCAATTCGTATACATGTCATAAAACCAAAAAGCTAATAATCTCTTAGAATTTAACTACCATGTTGGAGATAGAGATGTTCTTTGTATATATTACAAGAAGTTAACAAGTTAATGACGAGTTCTTCTAACAAATAGATGTTTGCCATTAGATGATCTCGATAGGTTGAGTACAAGCAGTGAGTCCATTTTTGCCCACCATATCGAAGATTGAACTAATTCTAGCATGTCTTATCGCGTCATGAATTGGTTTGCTCAAATCATGCATTTTTTATCGTATTGATACTGACAAATCTAAGATTTGCACCCTAAAAGTAAGTTAATTTTATAACAATATTATAGTGAGGATTTTGTTAGGACCAAAAGTAGCTAGAGGGGGGGTGAATAGCTCGTCGCGTTCGCTCGGTGCTTAACGTTGATTGTTTCTTCAAGAATATGCAGCGGAAAATACAGAAACAAATACACTCACGCTAACACTAGGATTTTACTTGGTATCCACCTCCAAAGGAGGTGACTAATCCAAGGATCCACACCACGCACGCACCCTCCACTATGAAACACTCCTTTTCGGTAACTACCGAGGGCGGAGAAGCCCTACAAGACTCTCGGTACAAGAAGAAGGAAAGGGAAACAAAATACAAGCACAAAGCTTACAATGAATGCAGAAAACCCTAACCCTAGCTTCTCTTCTTGCCTTTGATCCGCCTCTTGACTCGGAGAGCTTCCAAGAACCTTCAAGAACTGGCGATCACGAGCTTTGAGAGTGCTGTGGAGGAGCTGGCGAAGATCTGGAGTGAATCGGAGAAGAGATGCCGAAGGAAATGAACGCCTGCGGCCTTTATCGACGCCAACGGTCGGATCCCGATCGATTCGAATATTCCCAATCGATCGGGGAGGCTTTGGATCGATCCACGGATCGATCCAGCGCGAAACTCGCCTGGATCGATCCACGGATCGATCCAGCGCTTATCGCGCGAAGCAGCCGCGTCCCAATCGATCCACTGATCGATTGGAACATCTGGATCGATCCACGGATCGATCCAGAGGCTCTCTGTTCGCTTAGGAGAAGCCTGGATCGATCCACTGATCGATCCAACACTTGGTTTTTGCCCAAAACCAAGTTCCAAGCCTCTCAAACCAACATCCGGTCAACCTTGACCTGTTGGTACATCATGCCTAGCATCTGGTCACTCCTTTGACCTGCTAGGACTTCCCACCAAGTGTCTGGTCAATTCCTTTGACCCACTTAGACTTTTCTATTCATGCCAAGTATCTGGTCACTCCCTTGACCTACTTGGACTTCCCAACACCAGATGTCCGATCATCCTTGATCCATCTGGATTTTCCCTTGCCTGGCTTCACTCACCAGGACTTTCACCTAGCTTCACTCACTAGGGTTTTCCATCTGCCTAGCTTCACTCACTAGGGCTTTCACCTGGCTTCACTCACCAGGACTTTCACCTAGCTTCACTCACTAGGGTTTTCCATCTGCCTAGCTTCACTCACTAGGGCTTTCACCTGGCTTCACTCACCAGGACTTTCACCTAGCTTCACTCACTAGGGTTTTCCTTCTGCCTGGCTTCACTCACCAGGACTTTCACCTAGCTTCACTCACTAGGGTTTTCACCTGGTTTCACTCACCAGGACTTTCACCTAGCTTCACTCACTAGGATTTTCACCTGGTTTCACTCACCAGGACTTTCACCTAGTTTCACTCACTAGGATTTTCCTTCTGCCTGGCTTCACTCACCAGGACTTTCACCTAGCTTCACTCACTAGGGTTTTCCTGCTGCTTGGATTCACTCACCAGGACTTTCCTGTCAAGTATCCGGTCAACCTTGACCTACTTGACTCTTCTTCAATCAATTTCTTATTGTCAAACATCTAAACTCAAACCAAGACTCAGCTTGGTCACCCAGGTCAACCTTGACCTGAGGGATGTTGCACCAACAGATTTGGGTTATAAAGTCTGATTTAATGATTGTTGATGAATGTATATATTTGCAATGCTGAAGAATACTTTTGAGTTGTAAGATTTATCGCATCGCCATTAGTGTTCAATTAACCTAATCATGGAGCTAAGACTGGCTTAACATTACAAGACAACATTGGGAAGATGTAGAACCAATATCATCACATCTAAAACCCTTATTGTCTCAATCATTTTGGTTTTACAACACACATTACAAGAACTAAAACAAAAACATTTTGGATACAAGTCAATCGCAAGAAATCTTCTCTAACCGCATAAAAATGATAAGAAATCCACATGCAAACTCAATTTGATAGATGTTCGAAGCAGTTCCATTCCCATGCGCTTATTGTTGACCATATATCTGAATATTTGCCAAATTTTGAATCTATCGATTAGTTCCCTCATTGTCCATGGTATAAACAGGGATTTGATAGTTCTTAATGTTCCTCTTTGGGTCATCTCTAGGATTCAGATTATCTGCATCTTCCTTGTAAATTTTCACATATGTCCTGGCACCTGCCAAAATCAAATTTTCTACCATAAAAAGTTGATAATTGTTCTCGACCACTGAGTCGAATATGTCTGTAAGTTCAATGAGCATGCCAATTTGTACCGGTTAGAAAGTTTGCATTTACATGCAAAAACCAATATTATCCAGTGCAGAAGCGCACGAATAGATGAAGCAAAGAAGTTTATTTGTTTCGATAGACCAAGCATAAATTCCACAAACTATAAATTTAAAGAACGGAGAGATTCTTATGAATGACAGAAACAACACTTTGAAAATAGATTAAGAGATTGATAGACACATGAAGTAGGAGGGTCGTAATCAAATTGCTAAACTCTAAAACTTTACTAGATCCCGCATGCCGTATCCATGAGTTGTCCTGGTGACCCGAACATCAGCACATGGCACCTTCATAATTCATATACTGTTTACAATTCAATTAGGATATTTCCAAAAAGAAAGAAGTTTTCCGATATAACTGGAACTTTTTGTGTAAGTGAGATGTTCATTGAGGTGTAACTGAATAAGTCATCTAGGAGAACGACTTCTGCACGTGCACAACAAGTGGATGCTGGAGATATACCTAGATGATAATGGTGCAAAAAAACCAGGCGTTCTCTCATTTGAAGCGATAAAAAGTGTTCATCCTGGGGGGGATCCACTTCGCGATCCTCCGCTAGATGGATTCAAGATGGGTATCTTTGTCAAGATGGGGATGAAGGCTCCTCTCAATTCCAAATCGATCTTTTCTAGTCTTTAAAATAGCCCCTCATCGCACATGAATAGCATCATAATCACCAAGTAGGTGTTTGATCTGCAAAAGTATTTGTATTTAAGACCAACATCAGAATTATGAGAAACTTTCAAGACTAAGCCAAGAAATGTTCCCAAATAAAAAGACTGCATAGAAACATAAGAAGCATTATAAGCCAGGCAGGCCTCTTACGCGAATAACCTACAAAGTTCATTCTTGTCATATTTTATGAATCTACTAAATCTTATTGCATTCTATAATAATAACAAGAATGAAAAGTTATTCATGTGTGTTGGAGAAATTCTCCAGTGGTATCTCAATATGCATCCTTTGTCTGTCACAAGAACAAATTCATCAAATGTTCTCATGTCACACGTTTGTATGAATTATTCATTTGAAAGTGAATTTCTCTTGAAGGGTTTGTGCCATAGAAACATCACAACCCTCACAAAAAGTGAATTTCTCTTGAAAGATATTTTACTTGTATTATGAGATAGTTATTATAGCTATTTTGCAAGTCAAATAACTTTGGAGAACCAATACCTTATCTGCTACATACCTTAGTCTTTTGGCAGCCATCATAGGAAGAAAATCATGTGGTAGCAAAACAGAGCTGTGATTGGTTCGATCCTTGCACTCCATAAACCTGGATGTTCATCATGGTCAAGACTAGAGCTTGAAGATTCAAAGATCACCTAGCAAAGTATCGGACCATTTAACCATGGCGACATCTTGGGAAATAAAGAAAATTTCATGTGCGGATTACTTACCATGCAAGAGGACTCGCAGTGCGGTTAATTAGTAGCACATTGGAGTAGTGATTATTTTCGTTGAGATCACTCCTGCTAACTCCATTCACGTGAATCACTCCTTTTCTTCTTAATTTCGAATTTGTTTACAATATGTGTGACCATGCCTTTGAGTTGTCCGAAATCACTGGTATTTTACTTGAAATGAGATCCAAATCCTATAAAGAATCAAGAGAACATGAACTTGTGCATCTTCAATTTTCATTCGATTTTAAATATAGAGAGGAATGTGCATATCTTTCAAGTTACAAGTAGATTTGATATCAAAGTGACAATCTAGCTATGTCAAATTGCTAAAGAAATTAAATATTAACAAAACATACATTAGACAAAGTGAAATGGAACCCACTGCACAACCTATCAGAAAGAGTATATGATCCACGGGAAAGATGCAGAAAGCTACATGAAAGAGTATATGAGCATAAGTTTCCCCGCTATTGATTAAATAAAAAAGGAACAAAATTTGCACAATGCTTCATTAAAGTTTTAGAAAAACACAAAAATAATGTCCGTGATGTCAAAACAAGGTCAGCACACAACTGTGGTACAGTATAGAAAATAATAGAGCTTTAATTATATTATTCAAGAAGTTTTTGTGTTTAGTGCAGCTTCCTTATATTCAAGAGGTTGAATATCTTGATTTGTTTCAATGAATTTGGTTGAGATGATAATCACAAAAAAGAATGCCGTTGGAACCGAAGAATCGTCATAACGGTGAGAGTTCGAGGTGCCGTTCACTAGATTCATCATTCTACCAGACGAAATAATTTAATAATGATATTTTAGAAAATGCATTAAAATTTAATAATGGGGATATAGCTCAGATGGTAGAGCGCTCGCTTAGCATGCGAGAGCTACGGGGATCGATACCCCGCATCTCCATGAATTAGTTTATGTTTTTTATTTTGTACGTCAAAGTTTACCTTGTGTCTTCCTTCAAATTGCATTTTCCTTTTTATTTGCAAATTAAATATATATACAGGAATTCATTTATACATTAATTAGCTGTTAGTATTAGGGAGGTTTAAAAATATACTAATTTTTGTTTAAAGTATTTGAAATTGATTGATTGGAGTGAAATACAAATACACACATATTGACACCCAATGAGATATTTTATCCCAAGATCTATTGAATCAAATGTCCATATAAGTACCAACTATACCAACCCATGAGAACGTCTGAAACGGATAGATGAAGCTAAAAAATATTGAATCACTTAAATCAATATTAATGTACTTTTCGAAGTCTTCTTAATGTATCTATCTCCCTAGATTTGAATTTAATAACATAAATCGAGATAGAAGAAATTTTAAACTTACAAACACTTGATAAAATTTATCACAAACTTATTATAAGACCTACAGATAATACTATTCACTAACTACATTATCATTAGATTCCTAAAATTCCTTTGGTTTAAAAAATATTAAATTTTTAAATTTCTAAATAGTATAACTTCATCAACCAATTTCTTCCAAAATTAACGGATGGATTAAAAACAATCTAAATCATTTGAAACTAAAATCAATATGCTCCTATAAATCTATTTAATATATTTATACTTTTATATCTGAGTACTACAGTTGGGATGAATGATTTTTTAAATAGGTAAATTAAAATTTTAATATGAAAAGAAGGGGTATACGGGAATGTAATACATGATTTTGAAATTATAAAAATTGAATATGTGAAATAGAAAATACTGAAGCTTTTTCACACAGTTCAATGAAATGCCGTGTTAGATTTCAAGGATCTTAGGTTCATTTATAAAGGGTAGCAAATAAAAGGAGATCCCATATCCAATATATCATCAAATGAATATTAAAAAAAAACATCCTATAAAAAAATATTTTATATAAAAATATGCTTTTTTTCAATATTATTGTATCTACTACAACCTAATCAATTATTTTATTTTAATCAAATTTATTATTTATATAATACTCTTATATTAAAATATTACTTGGTCAAAATCATTTAAATTTTATTAAAATTAATTTAAATTATTAAAATCATTTTAAAATATTTGTAACACCTACCTAAATTGTTGTTATAAAACTCCTAGTGACGAGTCGAGCCAATCGGAGGGATCAAACCCACATACGGCTTTGGCGGAAAATTCGATCAGCATACGAGGGAGCGAGACGGAGAGAGGGTGAGCGACGGAGGAGAGGTCCTGCTCGCCGACGCAGCTGCAACGACGAAGCAACAAACCTTAACTGCCTCCAGAACAAAATTGCAAGCAACAAGACTCTCCTTTCTTTTCCGTAGCCAAGGATAAGGAGACATGAGAAAGATCATGGATTGCAATGTACTCTCGCCTCTTCTTAAAAAAAACTGTAATGGCCTTTTAGACTAGGTGGACTTGTACTCTTGCCTCTTCTTGCAAAAAAAAAAAAAAAACTACTGTAATGACCTTTTATACTAGATGGAGTTTAGAGTTTAGAATTTAGGGTTTAGAATTTAGTCTCATATCATTTGTTTTTATTGACGGAGTGGAACTACCGCTATAAAAGAAGAGGCTATGGTTATATTTTATTCATACCTTTCTCGGTCTTTTGGCTAAGATCAAGTGTAGTATCTGTTTTTATCAGTTTAATATCTGATATGTGGATCATTGGTTCACTATGATATTAAATTAATTTTTGTTTTGGGGAGGGATCATTACAATAGCTTGCTACTAGATCCTTCACGCGTCATCCCTGTGTTGCACTTTTGCAGGGGTTTGGCGCACCCGACCAAGTTAAATTAAATTTTTATATTAAATTAAGTTTATTTTTAAATTATTAATTATAGTCCAAGAAATTAAATCTTAAAATTTTATATATTTTAAAATAAATACAAATTATAAAAATAATTGAATTTTTTTTACTAATTTAATTAAAATTTTAAATTTGATTAGGTTATTTAAATATAATTGAAGAACCATAATTAGGGTAGTTTATTTTTTTAATTTGGTTAGAAAAAATAATTTTACTCTGCCCAAGAAAGATAAATCACATACCAAACAACTTTCTAAGTGGGATGACATTTAATCATTAGGGAATACCAATTTGATTACACCGTGAGGGCAGAGTTTGGTATCAAGTATTCAATTTTCGTTGACTAATCCTGGGTTGATCAATCCAGCCATGAAAATTTTCCATCGGTCCATCAGTCCAGTGTTCTTAGATCAACCATCCATTAGAGAAAATTCATCCGTTAATTCACCTAGATTTAAACTCGATCTTAAATATTTGGGAAACTAAAAGAAGTGTCCTACCGTGGTACTATTAAACAAGAACAAACTTATTTATTGCTTGAAACTTATTCAATTAGTTATTAAATTTAATAATTTAAACTTATTTTATTTTATTTATTTAGCATGTTTATAAAAAAGTTATTGATGATCATTATTCACCATTATACTTTTTCAAATTTATTTGTAAGTTATTGAAGCATGTCCAATTAATTAAAATTGTGTGTATTGAATGAACATAAATAACTCCGTATTAAACTGAACACTAAACTTATTTTTGAACCATTGGTTCATTTACCGCCCTATCCAGCATGCTTGGGATATGCAACAAGGACACAATGATAGAGAATGCTTGGGATGTGTACCGAGAGCACAATGTTGTTACCATCTCGATGATCTTCAACCAACTTCAAACCAATGCTTTGGATAAATAGGCTTGCTCAATCAAACCGATAAGTAGATTGTTCGGTCACACCGAAAGAACTGCCCAAATGAAAGACCATGGGAAACCCCTAACCCTACGATCTATAGAGGGCCCGAACTATAGGAGAATAACTCGAGGGGTGATTAGCTTCCGGTTTAGGTTAACTAACATGTTAAGGCGATTTCATACCAAGAAGCAATAGAGTTGGGAAAGTAGGCAATAAAGTTCTTTAATATATTTTGCAATGAGAGAAGGAAGCAGAAGGGCAAAAGTAAGATTGACTTTCCACATCTCTTCCCTTCAGGCTATTGCAAGTTGATATAAAAGAAACAAAACGAGTTCAATAGGATGAACCTAGCATATCAAATGAGAACCACCAAAACCTCAAGAGCAAGATGCATGAATTGAGACTTCCTCCTCAAAATATTTGACAATACGATTGATCATGTCTGAAAATTGAAAAGAGGGCGTGCTAGCAATGGTGACTTGGTTATTGATTTGAATAAGACTTTTTACTCTGAGAAAAGGTTTTCCTTCGATCCCACACACACTAAAACAAACAAACAAAACGTTAGTGCCCAGAAATCGGGGGAAGTCTTTGGCGAAGGGCCTCCTACGCTCAAGTCAGTAAAAATTCTGGATGGGTGAGTGAAGAACAGTAGAGAACGTTTATGTGAGAGTAAGCTTGAGATGTTGAACAAAACATGCGTTGGCAATGGAGAGGACTTCCTTTTTATACCACCTCTCATAACCTCCGTAATCATGAGGTGATGAAGAATGTCAGAGGTTGTTGGATAATGGAAAGTAATAAACTTGTGCAATAATTGTCCAAGGAATCTTCCTTTTCCCACATGTGTACCTCTTTTGTCGTTTATAGCTTATGTCATTGATGAGGTAATTAACGGAATATGCTGTCATAAGTGGTCGGTTGATGATAAATATGATAATCCCCAAGAAAGGTTCTGGAAGAATATTCTTTAACATAAGGTTGTTATTTTGACAAGTAGTTAGGATTTGCTGCTCATATTGTCTCATGAGGAACACGGACTCTCTAGTGCTTCCCGTGAAGACACAGACGCCATCAAGGGCATCCCGGGTTGCAGTCACATCGACGTCCCCCGTAACAATTGCGATGCAGCTCGAAGGATCGACATCTGAAGTCGATTAGTGATGAGCCGAGCGAATCAGGGGATCAATCCCAGAGAATTCAGTGGAGAATTTGATGTGCTTATTAGGGAGCGAGGCGGAGATAAGTTCCAGCTTGATACTATCACTAGTACAATAATTAAATTATTAATTATAATCTTTGAAAATAATTTTTTGAAATCAATAAATTTAAAATTTTATCGAAATCATGAGCATTGGGTTAAATTTAATTGGGATTAAAAATCAATATAAATCGCACTATAAGTTATAATAGTGTTTAGAATTTTTTTAATTAGGATTAAAAATAAACATAAATCACACTATAACTTATAATAGTGTTTATGTCACGCCCTAGAAGAGTTCCTGTCCGAAGAAATTTCGGCAGCACCTCCCCTATATGGGTGACAATCTGAAGCATTTCTACAGACATAATATACAACAGCCACAGGCGGCTGGAATATACACACAACCACGCAGTTAATAATCTCAGCCTACACGGTTGGACAAATATATCCACAACCACGCAGTTATATATATATTTCTATCAGCCCACTCGGCTGAAACCAAAAAAAAATCAACACAGCGAAACATACATAAAGACAAGCCCATACAACGAAAAACACACTGCTAGCCGGCTAGGCTTACACCACACAACCAAAACAACACTCCGAACACAAAATCGGAACACACAAAGTCAAATACATACATCTCATATACCAAGATAAAATAGCAAACAGGCGGAGGTATGTCTTCTGATGTGACGTGGGGACCAGCAGACAGGATGCTCCAAGCGACACCATAAATAACCTGGTACCTGAAAAGATAGTGTCAACGGGGGTGAGTTCAACAACTCAGCGAATACCAATGAACATGAGTAGTAAGATATATCTAACAGCAACAAACATGGAATACAACTTCCTAATCATATATAGGGAATATGCAAAACTGAAAGGTAATTGAGGAAACTGTACTCACCAGGAACTCCTATCCAGACAAAAGGGTCGTCAAACCGAAAGTGTCAATAATCCTGTATGCAGGTCAAAAAGTATGCATCCAACCAAAATGCAGCAACCAAATGCAGCAAACACAATCATAAGAATATAAATGCATCAATGCATATGATTCTAATGATGCGTCCTGGTCACCCCTGACGCCAGTCAGTCATCTCAAACACAAATGGTGAGACCGAGTGGGTAGAGCTGTGACAACCGTGCACTCTGTCTTCACTACTCTTGATGAGTGACCGAGTGGACGGGATGCTATCGGAGTACTCCTGTCCTGACCCCAAATCATAAATGGGGGAGCTCAATGCTCTCATCTCCCGGTACACGATAACGGGGAGGTATCTCTGCCGGCTACCACGCTGAGTCACCTGACCAACGGAGCCAAACAGAGTCCACCGTCTGCCGGCTACCACGCTGCTACACTAAATGCCAGCGGAGCCAAACAGAGCGGAACTGTCTGCCGGCTACCACGCTGAGTCACCTGACCAACGGAGCCAAACAGCAGAACCGCCACACACCTGCCTGATAAACCACTAATCCATGAGTGGTGGTGTGTGCAGTACATGTAACTGGCGATGGGCTCAACTATAGTGGAGCCGACAATCGCACAGCATGCAATCATGATGCATGACACTAAGCATAGCAAAACTGATCAACATAACCATATCCATATATATAAAATGAGTACTGTAAAATCGATGGTCACATACCAAGATCTAGAGTACACAGGTCAGATAGAATATCAAAAACCTATGTCCTGAACATAATAAGTATGGAATATCCTGATCAGCATAGAAAAATCCATATATACATAATATGGGTACCATAGTATCAGTAGGTCAAATCCACGGATCTAGGGTATACAGGTCCTCTTTGGTATAACAACCTAGGTCCTAAACATATCCCCCTTCCATAGCACATGTACCAACAATATGCACAGATCAAAACCACAAGGTCTAAGTACACGAATCATATATGATATACCAATAGAAATACACAATCCAGGCATGGCATAAAAACCTAAATATCAGATAATTTGGATACACATGCCAGAAACAAAAATCCAGAGCCTAACCCTAACCTCAGTAAAGCATAGTATGTCACTCTAGAAACTAAGATACTCATGGCAATAAGATACTCATGGCAACAAATCACGAGATATAAGCACGGATACATCACGAGCGACAAACCTAACATGCTATGGATATCAAACAGTGACATACCAAAGGCAAACATGTTCATTGCTTGTAGTTATAAAATAATATGCATATCCAAATGACAATATCATAAAAGATAAGTCAAGAGGTACCCGCCTCCAATGTAAATCGTATCGAACCAATCCGATGTCGAGTCGCCCGTCTCGAATCACAGTCCTGTAACAACACGATATACAGATTTATCTAATTACATATTAATTAATTAGATAAATCAAATTCCCGAGAAGCTAACCTAAACCCAAATCCAATTTTAAACCTTAAATTGGATCATCAACTCCTCAATCATTTCATAACTAATTAATACAAATTAGAACTTGCAACAATTATAATCCCTCACAACAATGTAATCATATAATCTAGATTACATCATGATCTATAACTAAAATCAAAACCCTATTCCTTACCTCAACACCAAAGTCTCTTCTGTTGGTCCACAACAGGTGGTTCCTGTCGGAATAAGGGCAGCCGCTGAAACCAAATACACCACCGTCGCAATGAATCTATAATTAGAAACCATAATCCGTAGTTAGCATAACCTTCCACCCAACCCAAGTGCTGCTCACGGCAAGACAAGAATCAGAGTACCAAATTTGAAAACCCAAACGTTAAGCCTTCACCTTCAACCCCTCTGCTGGATGCACCTGCTGTTGGCGTCGGAGCTCTATGGCCGGCGGCTCTGAAGAGGGGCGGCACCAGGAACTAGGGCACGGCCTGGAGGCTAGGGCAGAGGGGAAGAGAGGAAAGGAAAGTATGCGACGATGGAGAGGCTAGGTCACGCGACAACTTGAGTGTCGGCGAGAAGAGGAGCGATCGGCTCCGGGGTTCCTGTGGCCGGCGGTGGATCTAGGGCACACGGAAGGAGTGGCCGGAGAGGGCAGCGGCAGTGGCGTCGTCGGCGTCGGCAGAGGAGAGGGTGGCAGTGGGGTTTGCGGCGCCGTTTGAGAAAGCGATTAGGGCAGAGGGAAGAATCGGGCGTGAGGTTTCGGCGGGGGAAGAAGGAACGGATCGAAGGAAATAAAGAAAACAAATAGATAAAAGAAAAGAAAAAGGAAAATGTAACTTTTCCTCATTTTAAATGGGGTAGCCTAAAGAGACTTTCCCGGGACCCATAATTGATCCCCGTAACCTACACCATACAGTCTCCGAAAAATTACAGAAAAATCTCCAAAAATTCCAAAAAATTCCCTTATCATTATTCGTAAATTTTTGGTATTTTACATTCTCCCCCACTAATAAAAATTTGGTCCCCAAATTTCGTTATCTACCATCAGCAAGTACCAACAACAGATATAAAGCATAAATGCTGAACGGTAAACAAATAACATATCTCAAGTGAAAAGATGGGGATATCGAGCTCGGATAGTATCTTCGAGCTCCCAAGTAGCCTCCTCGTCCGAAAGATACTACCATCCGACCTTAACAAGGCGGATAGTCTTGTTCCACAACTGACTATCCTTCCGGTCTAAAATCCGTACCGGAATCTCCTCATAAGTGACGCCAGGCTGTACTGAAACTGAGATATCTGTCAGCACATGTGTTAGTTCGGGTACGTATCTCCTCAGCATAGAAACGTGGAATACATCATGCACTCCTGCCAAGGACGGTGGTAGTGCCAACCGGTAAACTACCGCTCCAATCCTTTCCAAGATCTAGAAAGGTCCAATGTATCGTGGAGCTAGCTTACCTCTGAAGCCAAATCTCTTCACCCCTTTCGAGGGTGAAATTCACAGAAATACCTGGTCGCAAATGGAGGACTTTAAAAGTCTCTGACTCCGGTCAGCATAACTCTTCTGGCAGTCTTATGCCTCTAACATCCTCCGTCCGATAGTATGGACCAACTCTGTCTCAAGCTGAGCCCTATGAGGTCCTAATAACTGGGCCTCCCCAACCTCATCCCAGAGAATGGGTGTCCGACAAGGCCTACCTTACAACGCTTCAACGGTGGCATTTGGATAGCCGAATGCAAACCGTTGTTGTAGACGAACTCTACCAACGGCAAATGGTCCTCCCAACTGCCTCCAAAATCTAGTACACAAGACTTCAGCAAGTCCTCTAGAGTCTGAATGGTCCGCTGTGACTATCCATCTGTCTGAGGATGGAAAAACTGTACTGAAACAGAGCTGCATGCCCAAGGTCTGCTGCAGACTCTGTCAAAAACGAGACGTGAATCGGGGTCTCTATCCGAAATAATAATCAATGGAACACCACGTGATCTGATGATCTCCCGGCAAAACAGATCTACCAATCGATCCAGGAAATCTGTCCTCCGATTAGCTAACGAATGCGCGGATTTGGATTAATCGTTCAACGATTACCCAAATCGCGTCATGACCTCATCGTGTCCTCGGCAAACCCACCACAAGTCCATGGTAATGTGTTCCCATTTCCACTCGGGAATTGGAATCCGCTGAAGTAATCCAGCAGGTCTCTGGTGCTCAGCCTTCACCTGCTGACAGACAAGACATCTAGCTACAAATTCCGCGATGTCATTTTTCATACCGTTCCACCAGTAAAATTACCTCAAATCTTGGTACACATGGGTACCGCCTGGGTGGACAGCAAATCATGAGCGATGAGCCTCCGGAAGTAACTCCTATAAGACCGGATGAGACTGAAGTACGCATAATCTGCCTCGGAAGTGTATAACACCCTCCTCGTCTCGTGTGAACTCGGTCTGCTACCCGGAAGCTATCTGGCTGCAAATAAACTGCAAATACTGATCAGCAGCCTAGGGCTCTCGGATCCTCGTCCGGATCGACGACTGAGCAACCATGGTAACCAATCTGTGACCACAACTCGGTGGCAAGCCAAAGTCACTCTAGACTTCCGGCTAAGTGCGTCGACAACCACATTAGCTTTTCCTAGGTGATAGCTAATGGTACAATCAAAATCCTTCAAGAACTCCATCCATCTCCTCTGTCGGAGATTAGGTTCCTTCTAAGTAAAACAGATATTTGAGACTCATATGGTCAGTGAGAATCTCAAATGTAACGTCATATAAATAATGTCGCCAAATCTTCATGGCAAAAATAATGGCGATAGCTCCAGATCATGTACAGGGTAGTTCTTCTCATGCTTCTTCAACCGACGAGAAGCATAGGAGACTACTCTATCGTGCTGCATCAAAACAGCGTCCAAACCCGGTAGAGATGCGTCGGTATAGAGCACGAATTCGTCCTCTCCAGAAGGTAAAACCAAAAATCGGAGCCGACACTAAACTCCGCTTCAGCTCCTAAAAGCTGGTCTTGCAAACCTCATGCCAAGTGAACTTCACGCCTTTCCTGATCAGGCGTGTAAGTAGCATAGCAATCCGTGAGAAACCCTCAACGTATCTCCGGAAATATCGAGCCAAACAAAGGAAGTTGCGAGCCTCTTATATCGACTCCGTCTACTCCCAACGGTAACAACCTCGATCTCCTGTGGAACCACGGTATACTCCTACTGGTGACCGCGTGTCCTAATCATCATCACATAAGACAATCCAAATAAGCACTACTGATCATCACATATAGATGTTCTCGTTGAAACATCTCTAGATCTAAGCAAAGGTGGTGTACGTGACTCACCGCGGATCCGAAATAGATCACAACATCGTCAACAAAGACAATGGAAACCGATCCAAACATTCTAGGGATACCCAAATCATCGAGTCCATGATAACATCTAGGGCACCGCAAGCACTAATGGTAAAACCAAGACACATAATGTCCGTATCACAGACATTCCTAACAATAAGATCCCCAACAATAAACAGATCTAATCACCAACGATATATAATCACCAAACAATAAAAACTCCAGTGTGAGAGCAATGCTCTATCACACGAAATAACATATATGTGGGAGCAACGCTCTACCACAAGAAATCCTCCATATGTGGGAGCAACGCTCCACCACAAATAATCCAAAATATGTATCCACAATAAATATGGGAGCAATGCTCCGCTACAAACAATCCGCAATATGTAGGAGCAACGCTCCACTACAAAACAATACCTAAATATGTGGGAATCCAGAATATGTGGAAGCTATGCTCTACCACAAACGATCCATAACATGTGGGAGCTACGCTCTACCACAACAATACATAAGTGCCCAAGCACTTAACTATCCAGTTTGAGACTGCACGAAATCTCTCTACCACAGATCACTATGGTTAGCCTAGGGTATAGCAACCTAGTAAGCAAATCAAATCCATAGTCAACTCTATCATCATCCTAGTGGGTCAGTCACCCACTAATAGGAGAAGTAGTTGACAGGGTAATACAAACAATAACATAATGTAGACACCAAGCATTCTACATTCAACATAGGTAGAATCATCATGATACTACCCACCATACACCTGGCACACTCAACACATGTATGATCGACATAATCCTCCAATTAGTACACACCAACATACTCATAACACAGGTAAAAATCAGTTTAATACCCTCAACATTACATATCGAACCCGTGTGCATAATCATCGTAGGTATATTCGACAATACACCTCAAACAACACTCACATGACATATATCCGCCTATGCCAAGAGTATAATCAACATCAACTACCAATAAAGCATACTAAACCCAGGTGCACTCACATATCAAACATAAGCAATAATATACCTCAGATACCACACCAAACACATCTGCTCATATCACAACTCAGATTAAATCGATAAGATATCTTCAATAAACCAACCAGACCACTCGGGTATAATCTACTAGAAACCCACAACAATCATAACCGGAAAAGTATGCACCCACTACATACAATTAGATCGTCCATCAAAATGTTCCTACAACCCGTAATAATCGCCTGTACACACTACATAGATATGCATAATCAGCATATTTAATCCAATCTACCACACAAATCCTATGCCACCTTCTAAGTTATCCCATTAGGTACATACAGTCTAAAATTAAAGTACCCATGGAATAAGATACATCGATCCTCTATCGACTGACCAAACCGACAATAGTATATGGCTAATTCAGTCCTTTCCCACGTCAGTATAAGCTAGGTACTCGATGTGCTCAAGATATCCAACTAAGCACGAATAACCCAAGATTCAAACATCTAAAAGTAAAGTAGGTCAATCCCCTACTGATCGGATCAACAAAACTAATCGGTCATCAACTAACTAATCAAGAACAAATAAAGCCTCTACAAGCGTCTAAGGTAAATCAACCCACGACTACCCCAAGTCAATATGTGTAAATCAGTTTTCTTTTGACCGATCTAACCAGAGTACAATAATCATCTACCGACGAAAACTAACTAAAGTATATCGGTATTCTACTGACTAGTCAACATGAATATGAAGGTACTATGTACTATACACTAATAATAACAGAGTCTGGTATGTGCCTCCATCTCCTAACCAATTAGTAGTAACAGAAGCTAATACTACTAATGATATGATATGAAAAATCAGCAGAGACTATATTCCTTAATCTCTATTAAGGTCGATCAAGATCAGTGGTTATCCCATCACATATAATATGTGCTACAACAACCAGACAAATACTAATAAAGAATGCTAATACAGATGATAAACTGTAATATAGGGCATATACTAACAGAAAGGTAGGATAACAGTATATACCAACATACCTCCTATAGCTTGGAGATGTCCTACTGCCGTCAGGTCTCAAAACCCGAAAAGTCACATCGAGAAGACCAAAACACGAAATCCGAAACGCAAGGAGAATAAGACTCGTAAGTCGATCTCTGATATCAAATAAATTGGTATCATATACATCTCAAAAATCCAGAACATATAGCAAGTATCGTATACCTGCTCTGATACCACTTAATTGTCACGCCCCAGAGGAGTCCCTGTCCGAAGAAAACTCGGCAGCACCTCCCCTGTATGGGTGACAATCTGAAGCATTTCTACAGGCATAATATACAACAGCCACAGGCGGCTGGAATATACACACAACCACGCAGTTAATAATCTCAGCCTACACGGCTGGACAAATATATCCACAACCACGCAGTTATATATATATTTCTATCAGCCCACTCGGCTGAAATAAAAAAAAAACAAAACAGCGAAACATACATAAAGACAAGCCCATACAACGAAAAACACACTGCTAGCCGGCTAGGCTTACACCACACAACCAAAACAACACTCCGAACACAAAATCGGAACACACAAAGTCAAATACATACATCTCATATACCAAGATAAAATAACAAACAGGCGGAGGTATGTCTTCTGATGTGACGTGGGGACCAGCAGACAGGATGCTCCAAGCGACACCATAAATAACCTGGTACCTGAAAAGATAGTGTCAACGGGGGTGAGTTCAACAACTCAGCGAATACCAATGAACATGAGTAGTAAGATATATCTAACAGCAACAAACATGGAATACAGCTTCCTAATCATATATAGGGAATATGCAAAACTGAAAGGTAACTGAGGAAGCTGTACTCACCAGGAACTCCTATCCAGACAAAAGGGTCGTCAAACCGAAAGTGTCAATAATCCTGTATGCAGGTCAAAGTATGCATCCAACCAAAATGCAGCAACTAAATGCAGCAAACACAATCATAAGAATATAAATGCATCAATGCATATGATGCTAATGATGCGTCCTGGTCACCCCTGACGCCAGTCAGTCATCTCACACACAAATGGTGAGACCGAGTGGGTAGGGCTGTGACAACCGTGCACTCTGTCGTCACTACTCTTGATGAGTGACCGAGTGGATGGGATGCTGTCGGAGTACTCCTGTCCTGACCCCAAATCATAAATGGGGGAGCTCAATGCTCTCATCTCCTGGTACATGATAACGGGGAGGTATCTCTGCCGGCTACCACGCTGAGTCACCTGACCAACGGAGCCAAACAGAGTCCACCGTCTGCCGGCTACCACGCTACTACACTAAATGCCAGCGGAGCCAAACAGATCGGAACTGTCTGCCGGCTACCACGCTGAGTCACCTGACCAACGGAGCCAAACAGCAGAACCGCCACACACCTGCCTGATAAACCACTAATCCATGAGTGGTGGTGTGTGCAGTACATGTAACTGGCGATGGGATCAACTATAGTGGAGTCGACAATCGCACAGCATGCAATCATGATGCATGACACTAAGCATAGCAAAACTGATCAACATAACCATATCCATATATATAAAATGAGTACTGTAAAATCGATGGTCACATACCAAGATCTAGAGTACACAGGTCAGATAGAATATCAAAAACCTATGTCCTGAACATAATAAGTATGGAATATCCTGATCAGCATAGAAAAATCCATATATACATAATATGGGTACCATAGTATCAGTAGGTCAAATCCACGGATTTAGGGTATACAGGTCCTCTTTGGTATAACAACCTAGGTCCTAAACATATCCCCCTTCCATAGCACATGTACCAACAATATGCACAGATCAAAACCACAAGGTCTAAGTACACGAATCATATATGATATACCAATAGAAATACACAATCCAGACATGACATAAAAACCTAAATATCAGATAATTTGGATACAGATGCCAGAAACAAAAATCCAGAGCCTAACCCTAACCTCAGTAAAGCATAGTATGTCACTCTAGAAACTAAGATACTCATGGCAACAAATCACGAGATATAAGCACGGATACATCACGGGCGACAAACCTAACATGCTATGGATATCAAACAGTGACATACCAAAGGCAAACATTTTCATTGCTTGTAGTTATAAAATACTATGCATATCCAAATGATAATATCATAAAAGATAAGTCAAGAGGTACCCGCCTCCAATGTAAATCGTATCGAACCAATCCGATGTCGAGTCGCCCGTCTCAAATCACAGTCCTGTAACAACACGATATACAGATTTATCTAATTACATATTAATTAATTAGATAAATCAAATTCCCGAGAAGCTAACCTAAACCCAAATCCAATTTTAAACCTTAAATTGGATCATCAACTCCTCAATCATTTCATAACTAATTAATACAAATTAGAACTTGCAACAATTATAATCCCTCACAACAATGTAATCATATAATCTAGATTACATCATGATCTATAACTAAAATCAAAACCCTATTCCTTACCTCAACACCAAAGTCTCTTCTGTTGGTCCACAACAGGTGGTTCCTGTCGGAATAAGGGCAGCCGCTGAAACCAAATACACCACCGTCGCAATGAATCTATAATTAGAAACCATAATCCGTAGTTAGCATAACCTTCCACCCAACCCAAGTGCTGCTCACGGCAAGACAAGAATCAGAGTACCAAATTTGAAAACCCAAACCTTAAGCCTTCACCTTCAACCCCTCTGCTAGATGCACCTGCTGTTGGCGTCGGAGCTCCATGGCCGGCGGCTCTGAAGAGGGGCGGCACCAGGAACTAGGGCACGGCCTGGAGGCTAGGGCAGAGGGGAAGAGAGGAAAGGAAAGTATGCGACGATGGAGAGGCTAGGTCACGCGACAACTTGAGTGTCGGCGAGAAGAGGAGCGATCGACTCTGGGGTTCCTGTGGCCGGCGGTGGATCTAGGGCACACGGAAGGAGTGGCCGGAGAGGGCAGTGGCAGTGGCGTCGTCGGCGTCGGCAGAGGAGAGGGTGGCAGTGGGGTTTGCGGCGCCGTTTGAGAAAGCGATTAGGGCAGAGGGAAGAATCGGGCGTGAGGTTTCGGCGGGGGAAGAAGGAACGGATCGAAGGAAATAAAGAAAACAAATAGATAAAAGAAAAGAAAAAGGAAAATGTAACTTTTCCTCATTTTAAATGGGGTAGCCTAAAGAGACTTTCCCGGGACCCATAATTGATCCCCGTAACCTACACCATACAGTCTCCGAAAAATTCCAGAAAAATCTCCAAAAATTTCGAAAAATTCCCTTATCATTATTCGCAAATTTTTGGTATTTTACAGTTTAAATAATCAAATTTTTTAACTGATTTAATTTTTTTCCATTTATTTTTAGAATTGAATAAATAGAATAAATCATTGTTTTTTAATGAAATTTTGAAATAACTTAATCAAAATTTTAAATTTGATTAGTTTATTCAATTAGGGTGGTTTATTTTTTGAATTTGGTTAGAAAAAGTGATTTTACTCCACCCAAACATCTCTCATCTGTTAGGGTTGATTTATAGCTAGGGGAAGGGGGTGAATAGCTCTTCGCGCTTCATTGGCTTGCTTCGTGATGAGGATATGCAGCGGATAGAACTCGAAGCAAAACTCACAACACAAATACAAGGATTTACTTGGTATCCACCTCAAGAAGAGGTGACTAATCCAAGAATCCACACACAACACGCTTTCCACTATGAAAAATACTCCTTCTTGGTAACTACCGGAGGTGGAGAAAACTCGTACAAACTCACACAGCAAGATACAACTCTAAGCAAGAAGTAACTATAAGAATACAAATGAAAAACTTCTTCTTGCTTGATCTCTTGTTGATGAAGATGCCTCTGGACCCTTTGGAAAGTGCAACAACACCTCTCTTCCAAGCTCTAAGTCCGGCGATGAGTAGTGAAGAATATCGCGTGAGCACTGGAAGAAGGCTCGAGTAGAACTACTGAGAAGAAAGCTCGCCACAACTTTATACACTACGCCTCTAGGGCTCCCAATCGATTAGGCTTGCTCCTAATCGATTGCCATGTGAGATCCGCGCCATCCCAGCTTTCCAAAGCTTGCTACCTGTGCAACAGTCATATCCCAATCGATTGGGGAGACTTGAATCAATCGGCTGATTGATTTAGAGCGTCTTTGTGCTCTCGCTGGAAAAGGCTTGAATCGATCGGTTGATCGATTTATCCTTTCTCACGTCATGCGAGATTTCCAACCCCAATCGATCGATCGATCGATTGGTGGGGCCCAATCGATCGGTTGATCGATTAGGGGCGCTTCTATACTCATGATTCAAGCTCCCAATTGATCGGTTGATCGGTTGGGATGTTGTTTATCACAACACTCTCCCAATCGATCGGTTGATCGATTGGGCTTCGGTTCAATCGATTGGCTAATCGATTAATCACCCTTGACTCGCTTAACTCAAGCTCAAGGGTGCCCAAATCCAATGTCCGATCAACTGTGACCTGTTGGGACTCCTCATGCCTAGCATTCTATCAACCTTAACCGGCTGGGACTTCTTCACCAAGTGTCATGTCAATCCTTTGACCCACTTGAACTTTTCTCCTCGTGCAAGTGACCGGTCAACCTTGACCCACTTGGACTTACCGTCTCGTGCCAAGTGTCCGATCCCCCAAGACCCACTTGGACTTCCTTCCACCAGATTTCCGATCACCCTTGACCCATCTGGATTTCCTTGTGTCAAGTATTCGATCACTCCTTTGACCTACTTGGACTTCCCAACACCAGGTGTCCGGTCAACCTTGACCCACCTAGATTTCTACGTGCCTGGCTTCACTCACCAAGTCCTTCCATCTGCCTAGCTTCACTCACTAGGACTTTTCATCTGCCTAACTTCACTTACCAGGATTTTCACCTAGCTTCACCCACTAGGATTTTCACCTGGTTTCACTCACCAGGATTTTCCCACATCCCGTCTTCACTCACCGGATCTTTCACCTGCCTGGTTTCACTCACCAGGACTTTCAACTGCCTAGCTTCACGCACCAGGACTTTCACCACCAAGTGCCCGGTCAACACTGACTCACTTGGATTTTCCTTTCTACCAACCTTCCTGTTGGACTTGTCATTGCCTAATCTCCAGTTAGAACTTTCCCAGTCAAGTAACCAGTCAACCTTGACCTACTTGACTCTTCTTCACATCAAACTTGTCAAGCTTTGACCAGAGGGGATTTGCACCAACAATCTCCCCAATCGGATGATTGCACCTACAATTTTCATATATTGTCAAATATCAAAACTCAAACATCAAGACTCAAGCTTGAGCCAACTCAAACTTAGTCAACTTGGTCAACCTTAACTCAGGGATATTGCACCAACATCATCGCCAGCTCCAGAACCAGAAAAAGAAAGGTAAATCACATATCGAACAACTTTCTAAGAGGGAGGATATTTAATCCTTAGTGAATGAACCCCGGAGAATGAAACACCTATATTACCAGAATACCAATTTGGCTACACTGTAGGGGTAAAGTTTGGTTCAATTTTAGCTTGAGGTTGGTGCATTTAGATGTTATCAAGTTTTCAATTTAGTTGGTACCAAGTATTCAACTTTCTACTACTAATCTTGGGATGGCCAATCCGGCCCATGAAAATTTTCCATCGGTCCATCAGTCCAGCGTTCTTAAATCAACCGTCTATTAGAGATAATTCATCCGTTAATTCGTCAAAATTGAAACTCGACCCTTAAATATTTGGGAAACAAAAAAAGTACCCTACAGTTGTACCATTACAACGAGAACAACCTTATTTGATTGTTTAAAACTTATTCAACTAGTTATTAAATTTAATAATTTAAACTTATTTTATTTATTTATTTTACAAGTTTATAAAAAATTTATTGATGATGATTATTCACCAATATACATGTTCAAGTTTATTCGTAAGTTGTCCCAGCTTGTCCAATTAATTAAAATCGTGTGTATTGCATGAATATAAATAGTTCTGTATCTAGTAGAACACTAAACTTATTTCTGAACCATTGGTTCATTTACCGCCCTATCCGATACTCTTGGGATATGTACCGAGAGCACAATGTTGTTACCATCTCGATGATCTTGAACCAACTCCAGACCAATTCTTTGGATAAACATACTCACTGAGTCAAATTGATAAGTAGATTGTTCGATCACACCAAAAGAACTGGCCAAATGAAAGACCAAGGGAAAACCCTAACCCTAGGGTCTACGAAGGCCCAAAACTATAGAAGAATAACTTGAGGGGTGATTAGCTTGTGGATTAGATTAACTAACATGTTAAGGCAATTTCAAACCAAGAAGCAACAGAGTTGGGAAAGTAGGCAACAAAGTTCTTTAATATATTTTGCAATGGGAGAAGGAAGCACAAAGGCCAAAGTAAGATCGGCTTTCTACACCTCTTCTCTTCCGGTTATTGCAGGTAGATATAAAAGAAATGAAATGAGTTCAATAGGACAAATCACCAAAATTTCAAGAGTAAGATGCATATCATATGAGAACCGCCAAAACTGCAAGAGTTAGATGCATGAATTAAGACTTCCTCCTCAAAATATTTGATAGTACGATGATCCCTGTAAGTTAGCAACTTTGCCAATATCATGAGATACGGAGTGCTTCATAATAACATGAGAAGGAATTGAAATCCCCCTTATAGTTTCAAAATATCTTAGAGATTTTCAAACTCTTATTGATTCATTCCTTAATCATTACCACCATCACTTTATCTTGGCTGACATGCCATGTGTGTGCCACGCCTCTTTTCCATTGATGATGTTAATGACTAGTGTGAAATGCCAGGAGTTTGAAAACCCACCCTTAGATACTCCCAGAGCATTTTGAAAAGGAAGGTAAACTTCAAGAAGAAGAAATGGAAATTTCCTTTATTATTTGGATTTTATAGGCTACATAATCCTTGTGAACATATAAAGAATACCTCTCCTGTACCGAGGTGTCTTCCACAAGGTTCGATATCAAATGATATTCGTTGGTTGGTTTGCTCAGATGATCTCTATAGTCTTAGAGGACATATGAAAAGCTCATGATGGTTTGTTTACATTATACAAGACAAAAAACTACATTCATCTATTTAGCAAGAAAAATCACATGAGCCTCCCCTGAGAACAAGCAGTGAAAAATATGTTAATGTGTTGATTTAGATAGTAATACTTTTAGTTCATCTTTTCTAGTAATCTCCCATGATCATTGAACATTGTTATCATTGCTAAGTGACTTTTTTCTTGTTTGTTATGATTGTTCGTGACACATGCATATCTCGAGTAAAAAAATTTGCATGTGATCAATGTACATTCAGATTGTATGTCCATAGTGAAGTATAGTGTGTCACATGGTTATCGAGAGACATATCTCAACAATCACATAAGAGTATATAAGCTCCTCTATTTTAATCATTCCTTGTTTTATGCTATTAATAATATTTTCTGAAGGATACATGACAATTATACTACTCAGACCTGAGAGCAAGTTACGGTAATGAATGAGAATCCAAAATATGTAACACAATTGTCTCCACAAATTTTTACGTGTGAGTGCTGATGTTGAAAAGATGTATTTACGAGATAGATGAAAAATCCTACCATTTCACAACAATCACCATGAATGGATTCTTGAAGCACCATGAACATAAATAACAGGTTTTGAAAATGTGAAGCAAAAGACAGATCAATGAAAATATATGGATTGTATAAGGAACATGTTTTTATTGAAATAGGTTTAGATACTTTTTGGAAAACAAGTATACATGTAAATATAGTGGCATCATTACTCGAAAGTATTGGTTCATGTAGTCTGAAGATTTTGTTCACTGTCCGTGACACATGTTTTATTTTGAGAATGAGGCAATAGGTTTAATACAACAAACCAAAAAATAGGTATACTATTCTCAACATAAATTAAGCACAAAGAAATTTTGTAAAGGATATTAAAATAGAAGGAAACATAATTTTCATTAGAAAGAATGAATATGTTCAACCTAAATATTGTTAATAATAAACAAAAGTCATGAGGAAAAAATATCACTCAGGTTCATTGAGTAGTTGAAATATAACCATGGGAAAGGAGTGAGATGAAAAATTAGACTCAAAGAAGCTTCTCTGAACCAGCTCTTGCACACATCCCTTAATGGTCAAAACATACAATGTTATGACTATTTTAAGGGACATACTTTAGTCCAAATTTGAAATTTACTAATAATATTTAGCTTTAATAAGAGTTGTTTCATTATGTTGTCTATTCGAAGGATTAGATGATATTGGATCTAACTCATTTATGACCATTATCAACTTGACCTGTTATCTTTTCACTTGCCATGAGTTTGCTCACACTCATCCAGATACAGGAGAGCAATAACAAAGACATTAGATACATATACCAATTACTATTTCGACAAGAAAATCACTCATTACTAAATTAGTAAGATAACATAGAGATGATGACTACTGACCAGTTGAGAGGTGGTAGAAAATGTGTGCTTATAGACATGAGATAAACACAAGCATATAACAACAAAAATAAAATCACACACACACAAATTCCCGATCAATATTGAATTACCTGATGGGCCATTACTTGCAAAGCAACTGTTGTGCCGATAAGATCTTCATATATCTATATAATAGTGTGATATTATCCACTTTAGGCCTAAGCCCTCATGACTTTACTTTTAGGTTGTCTTCAAAAGGCTTCATGTCAATAAAGATATCTTTTATCCTTTTAAACTCATGATCTTTTTCAAATTTTTCCAATGTAGGACTTTGATTAAATACCGAACAATCCTCCCCTCAAATGAAGGACCATAATTACTCTCATGATCGGTGATACGGTGTGTAAATGAGGGGCCCGATAATGTCAAAAAGTCAATGGTCAAGAGGACATGGCAGTCAACGGGCAAGGGGAGGTGGCGGTTCAACTTCCCCGCTTCACCCTCCGTATAATTCCCAGTTGGTCACAGACAGGTCGGGTCCTCAGGGCTGAGACCCGGGCTGGGGTTTTAACTAGTTCTCGGCCGGCTACCTACTGCTCAGGTTATCCAAGCTCAGTTTCTACATATGGCCTTGGCACATATACCAGACAATATAATCCCCGACCAATTCTGCGTCAATCGGGTCATGCAGGCTTAGTCCTCAGTTATAGTCTCAGATGATTCTTGGCCGATTCTGCACAGCTCATTCTCTTCATCTCGATCAGGCGTAGTCCCTTGATAGCCCCAGGCCGGTTGTACACAAGCTAGGGCATCAAGACTCTGTCCTTGCACCGCATTTGAGCAATCATCTCAAGCTATCTACCGCTCACTTGGCTACCAGGATTCATAAACTCTAGTACTTAGCCTGGAGGACTAGAGTTTGAATCCTGGAGAAGGCAAAAATCCACTGGCCAGGGGTGGAAAGTCCTAGTGAGTAACGACACTGCTACTCGGAAAACCTAGAGGTTCCACTGTACAAAAATTTTGTACAAAGGTCTGAACCTTTTCCTAGCTACCATGTGTTCTTTTAAATTAAATTTTGGATCGCCTGCGGAACTTAACACATTTGATCCAAAACTTAATCTATTTGTTCTTTTAGGTTTTGACTTGGATCTCCTGCGGAACTTAACACGTTCGACCCAAGTCTCCTTAAGTTATTAATTCCATTAAATATTAATTTCCATAAAAGGTTCCCAGTACTGACGTGGCGAGGCACATGGCCTTCTTGGATATGGGAGCAACCACCACCGACTAGACAAAACCTTTAATAGAAAGCTAATATTTAATTTTCTAAAATAACTTTAGGTTAACCAAAGAGAACAATCAAATCACAAGGAAAAGAAAGACAACAAAAGAACACAACATCGAAAAATATATTCGAAATACTAGAACGTAAGCCTCTTGTATTTGGTATTATTTCCATAAATAACTAGCATGATGCGGAAATAAAAATTACTAGTTATACCTTGTAGAAAAACCTCTTGATCTTCTACCGTATTCCTCTTCTAACCTCGGACGTTGTGTGGGCAACGATCTACCGAGATGAGAAACCACCAACCACCTTCTTCTCCTCCAAGCAAGGTTCGGCCACAAAGGAAGAACTTCACCAAAGAAGAAAACCAAAATACTAACCAAGCTCCAAGAGATGCTAGCTTTCTCTCCTTCTTCTTCTTCTTCTCCAAGTAGTATCCGGCCACCACAAGAGCTCCAAGGAAGGGAGAGAGGTTCGGCCACCACAAGAGGAAGAGAGGGAGAGGATGGCCGGCCACACCAAGGAACAAAAGAGGGAGAGAAAATAATAGAGGTTGTTTTTCTTGAAGGCACCCTCACCCCTTCTTTTATATTCCTTGGCCTAGGCAAATTAGGAAATTTAATTACAATAAAATTTCCTCAATTTCCTTGATATGATTTAATTGAGAAAAATAAAATAAAATTTCCCCAATTACAATCACATGGCCGACCACATCATTGGAGAACAAATTGGACAAGTTTTAATCAACAATTAAAACTTCCTAATTTGTTTCCGGAAATTTTAAAAAATAAAATTTCTCTTTAAAAATCTCTTCATGGTTAATAAAAGGAAATTTCTATAATTTTAATTTTATTAACATGTGAATAATTTTAAAGAGAAAATAAAACATCTCTCCAATCTACAAATAAGGAAAGAGATCTAATCTCTTTCTTTAATCTTTTGTAGATCTTTTACAAGAGAGATATTTTAATTTTAATTCTCTTTAAATTATATCTTTCACATAATAATAAAAATTAAAATTAAATTTCTTTTTAAATTTAATTTAGCTTGGGTTCAAGCTAGGGCCGGCCACCCAATTTTATACCTAGGCCGGCCCTAGCTTGTTCCCAAGCTAGCTTGGCCGGCCCCTATTGGGTGGGTATAGAAGGTGGGTATAGGTGGGTATAGAACTCTATAAATAAGAGGCTACGATAGGGACCGAGAGGAGGAATTGGTTTTGGTCTCCCGATAAAATTAAGCATCCCGTGTTCGCCCCGAACACACAACTTAATTTTATCAATGATAATTCATTCCACTAGAGAACTATCATTGAACTACCGCACCAATCCCAAATTACATTTTTGGGCTCCTTCTTATTATGAGTGTGTTAGTCTCCCTGTGTTTAAGATATCGAATGCCCACTAATTAAGTGAGTTACTGACAACTCATTTAATTAATATCTAAGTCCAAGAGTAGTACCACTCAACCTTATCGTCATGTCGGACTAAGTCCACCTGCAGGGTTTAACATGACAATCCTTATGAGCTTCTCTTGGGGACATTATCAACCTAGTATCTCTAGGACACAGTTTCCTTCTATAATCAACAACACACACTATAAGTGATACCATTTCCCAACTTATCGGGTTTATTGATTCATCGAACTAAATCTCACCCATTGATAAATTAAAAAAATAAATATCAAATATATGTGCTTGTTATTATATTAGGATTAAGAGCACACACTTCCATAATAACTGAGGTCTTTGTTCCTTTATAAAGTCAGTATAAAAGGAACGACCTCAAATGGTCCTACTCAATACACTCTGAGTGTACTAGTGTAATTATATAGTCAAGATAAACTAATACCTAATTACACTACGACCTTCTAATGGTTTGTTCCTTTCCATTCTGGTCGTGAGCTACTGTTTATAATTTATAAGGTACTGATAACATCATCTTCTGTATGTGACACCACATACTATGTTATCTACAATATAAATTAAATGAACAACTACAAACAAATGTAGACCATTTGACCAAATGTGATTCTTTATTCATAATGAATGTTTACAAAGCTTAGGCTTTCAGTATATACTCCAACAATCTCCCACTTATACTAATGACTAAGCTGCCATATCTTCTACCATACATCTGATTCTCATTCCCTCCACATGCCGATCGAAAGCTTTCGCCGGAAGGGCCTTAGTGAAAGGATCTGCCAGGTTATCTGCTGATGCAATCTTGGCGATGACAACTTCTCCTCGCTTCACGATATCTCGTATCAGGTGGTACTTGCGCTCTATATGTTTACTTGCCTTATGAGCTCGTGGTTCCTTCGAGTTTGCAATCCGCTATTATCACAATAAATTGTGATGATTTTGGGCAAACCAGGAATCACATCTAAGTCCATTAGAAAGTTCCTGAGCCATACTGCTTCTTTAGCTGCCTCAGAGGCTGCTACATACTCAGCTTCCATGGTTGAGTCCGATACGCATTTCTGCTTAACACTCCTCCATGAAATAGCTCCACCTCCTAAAGTAAACACATAGCCTGATGTAGACTTACTATTATCCCTATCTGATTGGAAATCTGAATCCGTGTAACCCACAGGGAGCAGATCGTCTGCTTGGTAAACTAGCATATAATCTCTAGTCCTTCTCAGGTACTTTAATATATGCTTTACCGCAGTCCAATGTCCTTGTCCAGGGTTACTCTGATATCTGCTGACCATGCCCACGGCAAAACAGATATCAGGTCTCGTACATAGCATTGCATACATTAGGCTTCCTACAGCCGAAGCATAAGGAACTGCTTTCATGTCTTCTATCTCTTTTGACGTCTTTGGAGACATCTCTTTAGACAGAGCTACTCCATGTCTATAAGGTAAGAAACCTTTCTTGGAATCTTGCATGCTAAAACGAGCAAGGATTGTATCTATATATGAAGCTTGGGACAGACACAACATTCTTTTCTTGCGATCCCTTATCACTTTGATCCCAAGAATGTGTGCACACTCTCCTAAGTCCTTCATATCAAATTGTTTGGACAACCATACCCTTACGTCTGATAATACCTTGACATTGTTGCCAATTAACAAAATATCATCTACGTATAGTACAAGAAATACCACCACATTTCCGTTACACTTCTTATATACACAAGACTCATCCGGACTTTGAATAAATCCATATGATTGGATTACTTCATTAAACCGGATGTTCCAAGACCTTGAACTTGCTTCAATCCATAAATGGACCGATTAAGCTTGCACACTAGATGCTCTTTGCCTTTTTCAATGAACCCTTCTGGTTGCTTCATATGGATGTTCTCTTCAAGACTTCCATTAAGGAAAGCTGTCTTGACATCCATTTTCCAAATCTCATAATCCATATGAGCAGCAATGGATAAGAGTATCCGGATAGACTTAAGCATGGCTACCGGTGAAAAGGTTTCCTCATAATCGATTCCCTCTTTCTGAGTGTACCCTTTCGCAACAAGCCTAGCTTTGAAGGTTTCTACCTTCCCGTCTGTCCCTCTTTTCCTTTTGTAGATCCACTTACATCCAACGGCTTTTACACCATTAGGTGGTTCTACAAGCTCCCAGACCTTATTAGAGTACATAGACTCTATTTCAGAATTCATCGCCTTTTGCCAAGATGCTGCATCTGTATCTTGGAGTGCTTCGTCATATGTCCGGGGATCAGGTTCATGTTTACCTGGGATCAAATCCGAAGACTCTCCCAAAAACATGAATCTTTTAGGTTGCCTTACAACCCTCCCACTACGACGAGGCATTGTCTGTGGTTGTGTATCATGTGTGACACGTGTTGCAGTCTCTTGTGGTACTTCATCTTGTACTGTTGGTACTGAAGTAGACGTGTCCTCTCTAAGTTCTTCTAAAACAACTTTGCTACTGGGCTTGTGATCCATTATATAGTCTTCTTCTAAAAACTGGGCATTGGTGCTAACAATGACCTTCTGGTCTTTAGGACTATAAAATAAACCACCTTTCGTTCCTTTGGGATATCCTACAAACACGCGAACTTCTGTACGGGATTCTAACTTATCAGCATCTGGTTTCAGCACATGTGCTGGACTACCCCAAATCCGAATATGTCTTAGACTGGGCTTTCGCCCATTCCACAATTCTATGGGAGTAGTAGAAACTGATTTAGAAGGTACTAAGTTCAGAACGTATACTGCTGTTTCCAGAGCATATCCCCAAAACGAATTTGGTAATTCTGAATAACTCATCATTGATCTAACCATCTCCATAAGAGTCCTATTCCTTCGTTCTGCTACACCATTCTGTTGGGGTGTTCCAGGTGCAGACAATTGGGATTGAATCCCGGCCTCTGATAAGTAATTCCTAAACTCTCCTAAGAGGTATTCGCCACCACGATCTGACCGTAGTGTCTTGATACTTTTACCTAGTCGTTTCTCCACATCAGCCTTGTATTCTTTGAACTTATCAAAGCACTCGGACTTGCGGCGCATTAGGTAAATGTATCCATATCTTGAATAATCGTCTATGAAAGAGACAAAATATTCAAAATCTCCTCTTGCCTGGACAGACATAGGACCACACAAATCAGAGTGAACCAACTCTAACACTTCTTTGGCTCTATACCCCTTGGCCTTGAACGGCCTCTTGGTCATTTTACCTTCTAAGCAAGATTCACAAGTTGGAAAATTTTCCAACTCTAATGAACTCAAAAGTCCATCGGCTATAAGCCTCTGAATCCTACTTAAATTAATATGACCAAGTCTTAGATGCCAAAGATATGCTTGGTTCATTTCTGAAGGTTCTTTTCTCTTATTAGAATTAGAAGATGAGTTATAAATTTCCATGTTTTGCTTTGTGGAAGAAATTGGATTTAAAATATACAAATTGCCAACTAATGCACCAGAACAGATAATCACTTTATTTCTTTTAATAACTACATCGTTACTGAAAGAAACTGAATATCCATCTAAAAACAGTTTAGAAACTGAAATTAAATTCTTTCTAAAACTGGGTACATAAAGACAATTTCTTAAAACCAAATTTCTATTTCTACTAAAAGACAAGTAGACGTCTCCCACTGCAACAGCTGCCACCTTAGTAGCATTGCCCATGTAGACGGTAATCTCCCCTTCAGATAGTCGTCGGGTTTCCTGGAACCCCTGCAAAGAATTGCAGACATGATCAGTGGCTCCCGTATCTACACACCAGGTGCTGGTAGATAACACCGCTAAACATGTTTCAACAACCAGAGCTTGAGATATACCTTTGTTTTGGTTCCTACGAGGACAATCCGCCTTCCAATGTCCTGCATGCTTGCAGATGAAGCACTTGCCCTTCGGCTTCTTCATTCCAGCTTTAAATCCCGTACTCTGAGATTTATTCACTTTCTTTGCTGAGCCAGCTTGTTTCTTCTTCTTCTTTCCTTTCGGTTTAGAAGTAGAACCATTTTCAGCATAGTGAATATGAGCATTGTGACGAAATAATCCTTCTGCTGCTTGAAGTTCTGTCAGTAGTTCCGCTAATGAATAAGCCCTCTTATTCATATTATAGTTCAGGCGAAACTGCTCAAAACTTCTAGGTAGCGTTTGGAGGATCATATCGATCTGGGTTTCCCCATCAATTTCTCCTCCAAGGATCTGTATCTCGTTCAGATAAGCCATCATCTTTAGGATATGATCCCTTACAGGAGTACCCTCTTGCATGGTGGCTGTCATTATCTTTCTCATGGCTTCTTGCCTAGAAGCCCTATCCTGATGACCAAAGAGTTCCTTGAGATTGTTCATAATATCATAGGCTGTTGGTAAATCTTGATGCTGATGTTGCAATACATTTGACATTGAAGCCAAAATGTAACACCGCGCCATCTCATCTGCTTTTACCCATTTCCTATGATATTCAATCTCCTCTTGGGTAGATTCACCAGTAGGTGCATCAGGGCACTGCTCAGTCAGTACAAATTTATAGCTTTCAGCAGTAAGAACAATGTCCAGGTTTCTTTTCCAATCTATGTAGTTTGGTCCAGTAAGTCTATTCTGTTGAAGTATGATGGACAGTGGGTTGAAAGACATCCTAAGAATCACAAATAACTTTTGGTCAGAACTCTAAATTTAGAATAATATTGATTCCTCAAATAATACTATTTTAAATTAACCAACACCTCAAAACACCGTGAATTTTGTATGCCACGTTAGTGTGGACGTATACAAATTCAACATTTGTAAAAGGAGGGTTTTAACCCATTAATTTTATTATCTTGTCAACCTAACTTTTTGACAAATAAAATTAATAGTTGGTATCATTTGGTCACACAAATAATAGCAGTGACTCCGTTGGGGAGGATACTATTAGATGCGTCTAAGTGTATACCATTACTTGACACTAAGTCCATTAATAAGATTATGCCCCTTCCGTTGGGGAAGATCACACGCTCTTAATTAACTTCCTATAGTCATCCAAAAATGGAAGTCTGTTCTAGTGATCCACAAACAAGCTCATCCGTTATGGAGGAAGGCACTCAGAGCCAACGCGCAAGCTTGTTTGCATCACTTACAAACCAGTAATGGAGACCATGGGATTTATTTAAAAATCCCTCTCCCACTTAGTTATTTATAAATGAGGAATTTTAACTATGCTAGCCTACTAAACTTGTAAACTAACATGCACACACAGCACAATATAAAAGTAATAAATAGAAAATTTAATTTTCAACTATTATGGCTTTTATCTCTAATTGTCCTCCGTGTGTTGTCATCCCAAGCTGTTGCCATATTTGGCCACCGCCTCCGGGTCTAGCTGTCATCCATCTTGCTCCTAGTTCCGCTGCGCCTCTGGTCCTTAGAAGGTTCCACGCTTTGCAAGATTCGATCCGCGACATAAATAGAATTTTACATTTTTGATCCTATATTCCATAAAAGGAATGTACATGTATCTAGATCAAAAATAAAATCCTAATAAAACTAAATACAGCTCCTGCTGTATTTTAATACAATCATGCACACACATATAAATTGCCCTTGACATGTCCAAGGGTCCAATCACACACATAATTAACTAAAAGCCATAATAGTTGGATCCTGCATCCACAAAGTTAGCACATCCTACTATTAACCTGCCTAAATTATGTATGACATGTGCATAATTAAACTAAATACCAAATACACAGAGGCAAAACCCTAGCTCTGATACCAATTGTTGGTTGCTACTCGGAAAACCTAGAGGTACCACTGTACAAAAATTTTGTACAAAGGTCTGAACCTTTTCCTAGCTACCATGTGTTCTTTTAAATTAAATTTTGGATCGCCTGCGGAACTTAACACGTTTGATCCAAAACTTAATCTATTTGTTCTTTTAGGTTTTGACTTGGATCTCCTGCGGAACTTAACACGTTCGACCCAAGTCTCCTTAAGTTATTAATTCCATTAAATATTAATTTCCATAAAAGGTTCCCAGTACTGACGTGGCGAGGCACATGGCCTTCTTGGATATGGGAGCAACCACGACCGACTAGACAAAATCTTTAATAGAAAGCTAATATTTAATTTCCTAAAATAACTTTAGGTTAACCAAAGAGAACAATCAAATCACAAGGAAAAGAAAGAAAACAAAAGAACACAACATCGAAAAATATATTCGAAATACTAGAACGTAAGCCTCTTGTATTTGGTATTATTTCCATAAATAACTAGCATGATGCGGAAATAAAAATTACTAGTTATACCTTGTAGAAAAACCTCTTGATCTTCTACCGTATTCCTCTTCTAACCTCGGACGTTGTGTGAGCAACGATCTACCGAGATGAGAAACCACCAACCACCTTCTTCTCCTCCAAGCAAGGTTCGGCCACAAAGGAAGAACTTCACCAAAGAAGAAAACCAAAATACTAACCAAGCTCCAAGAGATGCTAGCTTTCTCTCCTTCTTCTTCTTCTTCTCCAAGTAGTATCCGGCCACCACAAGAGCTCCAAGGAAGGGAGAGAGGTTCGGCCACCACAAGAGGAAGAGAGGGAGAGGATGGCCGGCCACACCAAGGAACAAAAGAGGGAGAGAAAATAATAGAGGTTGTTTTTCTTGAAGGCACCCTCACCCCTTCTTTTATACTCCTTGGCCTAGGCAAATTAGGAAATTTAATTACAATAAAATTTCCTCAATTTCCTTGATATGATTTAATTGAGAAAAATAAAATAAAATTTCCCCAATTACAATCACATGGCCGGCCACATCATTGGAGAACAAATTGGACAAGTTTTAATCAACAATTAAAACTTCCTAATTTGTTTCCGGAAATTTTAAAAAATAAAATTTCTCTTTAAAAATCTCTTCATGGTTAATAAAAGGAAATTTCTATAATTTTAATTTTATTAACATGTGAATAATTTTAAAGAGAAAATAAAACATCTCTCCAATCTACAAATAAGGAAAGAGATCTAATCTCTTTCTTTAATCTTTTGTAGATCTTTTACAAGAGAGATATTTTAATTTTAATTCTCTTTAAATTATATCTTTCACATAATAATAAAAATTAAAATTAAATTTCTTTTTTAATTTAATTTGGCCGGCCCTACTAGCTTGGGTTCAAGCTAGGGCCGGCCACCCAATTTTATACCTAGGCCGGCCCTAGCTTGTTCCCAAGCTAGCTTGGCCGGCCCCTATTGGGTGGGTATAGAAGGTGGGTATAGGTGGGTATAGAACTCTACAAATAAGAGGCTACGATAGGGACCGAGAGGAGGAATTGGTTTTGGTCTCCCGATAAAATTAAGCATCCCGTGTTCGCCCCGAACACACAACTTAATTTTATCAATGACAATTCATTCCACTAGAGAACTATCATTGAACTACCGCACCAATCCCAAATTACATTTTTGGGCTCCTTCTTATTATGAGTGTGTTAGTCTCCCTGTGTTTAAGATATCGAATGTCCACTAATTAAGTGAGTTACTGACAACTCATTTAATTAATATCTAAGTCCAAGAGTAGTACCACTCAACCTTATCGTCATGTCGGACTAAGTCCACCTGCAGGGTTTAACATGACAATCCTTATGAGCTCCTCTTGGGGACATTATCAACCTAGTATCTCTAGGACACAGTTTCCTTCTATAATCAACAACACACACTATAAGTGATACCATTTCCCAACTTATCGGGTTTATTGATTCATCGAACTAAATCTCACCCATTGATAAATTAAAGAAATAAATATCAAATATATGTGCTTGTTATTATATTAGGATTAAGAGCACACACTTCCATAATAACTGAGGTCTTTGTTCCTTTATAAAGTCAGTATAAAAGGAACGACCTCAAATGGTCCTACTCAATACACTCTGAGTGTACTAGTGTAATTATATAGTCAAGATAAACTAATACCTAATTACACTACGACCTTCTAATGGTTTGTTTCTTTCCATTCTGGTCGTGAGCTACTGTTATAATTTATAAGGTACTGATAACATCATCTTCTGTATGTGACACCACATACTATGTTATCTACAATATAAATTAAATGAACAACTACAAACAAATGTAGACCATTTGACCAAATGTGATTCTTTATTCATAATGAATGTTTACAAAGCTTAGGCTTTCAGTATACACTCCAACAGACACGGCCGAGCCGAGGGTCGTCGGTCGACGACATAAGGGGTCGCCAGTTGGGCCGCCCAAGGACCGCCAAATGGGCTACCAGTTGGGCCTCCCAAGGGGCCGAGGGGTCGGGTTGTTGCAAAACCTATGTAGGACGGATAATACTAAGCGACAACAGTGTCAGAGAATCATAACCTCCTATCAAAGAATAACTACCGTGAGTTAGGAAAATTCTAGTGTTTTGCCACACACTAAGAGCGGAACCTTCCTCCTACCAGTGGGAGGCTACAAGACATCCTCCCTCACCCGACACATCCTGACACCCTACATTCTTTGGCAACGTACAGGTTTAAAAGGAAGGCAAAGTTGTGTAAAAATGGGGTCCTCTTCATTGGCTAGGTACGCGTACATCCGCACGCAACTTTAGCAGTTCCTTTTTCTTCCTTCCTTCGTACAATGCTTCGTCGGAAAAAGGACCTAACTTGAGCATCGAAGGGATTATGCCAGAGACCCCTTCCTTAGTTTTTGGATCTCTAACACTCCGTGTGCTTGTCTGGGTGTGTGTAGGACCCAAGTACCACCAGTTTCGTTATCACTGGCCCCTGATTTCATGTGGGGGTCCAAGTTTCTAACGCACACATATAGGGTGTGTCAAAGTCGCCGCTCCTTCAACTCCGACGCCACCTTGGTCGACCTTCATCCGATTCAGCTTCCGGACAAGATCAATTTGGCACCATATCTGGGAATCTCCTCCGCCTATTTTGGAACGTGAAAATGGATGACGTTGGAAGTAACGCCACTAGTCTCGGACAAGAGTATCACCACCAGTCTTGGATCAGAGTATTGTCACTAGTTTCAGACTGGAGTATCACCACTAGTCTTGGACTAGAGTATCGCCACCGGGTTCAGATCGAAGTATCACCACTGGTCTTAGACCGGAGTATTGCCACTTGTCTCAGACCAGACTATCGCCACTGGTCTCGAATCGGAGTATCACCACTAGTCATGGACCTGAGTATCGACATCGATCTCAGATCGGAGTATCACCATCAACCTTCCGGTTGGCTTTCCAGACTCTCGGCTCAGCCCAAGTTATAAGCAGGTAGGGCTCTCACGACTATCAATCTCCCGGTCAGCTTTCCAAACTCTCGCCTCAGTGCGAGTTATGTTACGCTCCGCAAGTGTACGGAAATGTCGCAAGTAATATAAAAGATTATCGTATCCACAGGGACTGGAATAAGCACTAGAAATGTCTCAATGCGAATTAGCTAAACAACTATCCAATCGTTTCAAAAGCAAAGTAAAGGTAAACAAATCTAATCTTAAAGATCAACAAACAAGAGTTTAGTGTTTTGGGTTATGATAAAGGGAGATTCTAGGAGTTTCGGTTTCTTTATAAGATTTCTTGAATGTAAATGGTTCACCAATTTTTATCCCTCAATTGCCAAACATGTAGAAAGTTGCCGGTTCTCTCTTGCAATAGACAACCTGCTAAGGACTGAGAAATGTATCTAAATAGGATTAATTAGACATGAACCTACGTTGTCCTTACACAGAAGCGCACCTATTACTATGCCTTCCTCGGATATCAACATAGAAGCCCACAACTTATTAATCTATCAAGATACAAGAAAATAATCACAAGATCCATCCTACTCTCTTGAATATTCCCATTTCCTCTTCAAGATTATCTCTCAAACGTCCTTACACGGGCTTGCACCTGTCACGTGGATCCCTCGGATGATCGAGTGAGAGTTTATCTTTACAAAGTCCACAAGAAATTCAAACAATCAATCAAGAATGAGAATTAAGCACAAATCACCATTAATCATTCAAGATCTAATTGATACAAGCAAGACAATGTCATTGAAACAAGAAAATGGCAAATCCATAAGAGATTACATCAATCCACCATACAAATACTACCTTAATCCTAGAATACAAGCTCTACTCTATGAATCGAGGAAGAAAACCCGAAGAAATAGAGATTACAAGCATTTCTTAAATCCCAAATCCAAGAAATCAAGAAGAGGGGGAAAGAGAAAACTTATCTACGAAGAAGCCTCGTCTTCGGATCCAATCCTCGCTCCAGAGTCGAAATCGTCGAGATCTCCCTTAGAATCGCCCAGAAATCCTCCCAAGAATGGGAGGAAACCATCAAATCTTGCCTTCTCCCAAAGGGGGAGAGATCCCCTTTCAATTCATGAAGAAGGGTTTAAATAGAGGAGGGAATCGGGCGCCACACGGCCCCGTGACACGGCCGTGTGAGATTCACACGGCCATGTCCAGTTCCCTCTCTGCCAAAGCTGCACGGCCGTGTGACTCCACACGGCCAGAACCCTTCTGCTCTCTGGAAATGCTACACGGCCGTGTGGTGCACACGGCCACAGCCTGCTTAGTCTCTGGAAATGCTACACGGTCGTGTGGTGCACACGGCCGAAGCCTGCTTGGTCTCTGGAAATTTCACACGGCCGTGTAGATCCACACGGCCATGTAAGGCTTCTGCTCTGGTTGGCTTCAAATCTTGACACGGTCGTGCGAGGTTCACACGGCCATGTCATCTTCCTCTTCTGTTGGTGCCAAACTCCACACGGCCCGAGCTCCATACCAGTGCATGGCCGTGTGAGGCACACGGCCCGGTGCTTTCTCCCTTTGTTTCCTCCAATGCATGCCCAAAGATGTAGATTCTTCACCAAATCGACTCCTGTGTACAGAAAATGCACAAAAAGTAGATCTCAGAACCAAAAGAGTAAATATGCTAAAAGGAAAGCTGGAAGTATAAAAATGCATAGATCAAGCATGCTCAAAATATGTAAATGTGCGTAAAAACATGCATAAAAGAGTATATAATCTACGCACATCACACCCCCAAACTTAAACCTTTGCTTGTCCTCAAGCAAAATGCTGCAGTCTAAATTCATATGTTCTACAACACATTCATAAAATCCAGTGCACTTTCCTAACTCTATCAAAAAGTTTCATTAACAAGCATGATCATGGAAACAAGTAAAGTATGGTTCAAGCATAAGAATCTTGTGCGCAGTGTAAAAGTAACTCAACACCCTTCAAGTTTCAATCCATGTCCTAGTCAAGTCGTCATCAAATTTGAATTCCTAGTGTTCCCAGTGAATGACAAGTAACCAGTGATAGGCACTTACTCACCATTCACTTGGTTCATATTTCTCAACTAACCCAAGGTCTCAAAGGTGTGCTCAATCTCAAGAGAAGCTAAACAGTCATTTCCCCAGTAACCTAACTCGGTCTCAAAGGGGTGACTTGCTAGATTCCACTCATGACAACTGTTTTTTATATCCCTTATTATTCTTTTATTTATTTTTTCTCTTTTTTTTTATAAGTGTTTGCATTGTGCAAAACTTATTCACAAATGTACTTTTAGCACACATGTTGGGATATTTTGATTTTTCCAAATGAGCTTTAATGATTTGAGCCTCATCCAGTAACCAAAATGAAAGTTGAGAAATCACCATGGAAACCAAGTACTAAGCAAACAAGATGAATCATGACTATTTCAATGACATCAACTATTCAAGCGTCAAGCACAAGTGTAGTGAAGATAAAATCCTTAAGGTTGAACCAAAACTAAAACTCATCACCATAAAATTCTTAACTTATTAATGCTTCCCAAGATAGAAAAAAGAACTACACAAAGTTTACTACTAGCATCATTCGAACATCATGAATCAAGACAATAATCGTGCTAACATTTCACTTGAATCCAAGAAAGCATATAAGTGAAGATTTGATGTTCTCAAAATTTTTTTTGCCATGATTATTTCAAAAACAAGCAAAATAAAGCAACAAGCAATGAAAATAAGAACCAACATGAAAAACTAACAAAAACTAAAAACTGAAAACCAAACTAAACAATACATGACACCCCCCCAGACTTAAACTTTTCATCGTCCCGATGAAATCAGTATGGTGGAGGAGGTGGAGGTGGACGAGGGAAAGGAGGTCTACGACGTGGTTGGCCAATAGGAAAACTAGGAAAACCTGGAATCTCACCCAAGGATCTATGATACTCATATAAAGCATCTACTTGTTGGCTAGTAAGCGTCATACTCTGCATAAAATCTCTCATCCTAGCCTGATCAGTATCATAATCCTGCACAAACTCAGCCACTTGACCTTGAAAATTCCTCGTAAACTGAAAATGATTTTGTACCTTCCTAAACTGATCATCAGATAAAGAGAAGCACCCCTTCAACATTTTTCGTTGGGAATCTTGCTTCTCATGAAGTGATTCTAGAGACGTACGAAAATCCGAAAAATCAAACCTAGAAGATCCCGTGCCATATGCAAAAGAATGCCTAGCAGGCTCCATAAAGCTAGAAGGCTGCGTGTGTCCAAATGACGAGGGTTCATGATGTGGCTCAGTGTCTCCAGGTATAGAAGGGTTATCCTCAGAATCTAACTCAGAAATCACCCAATTAGTCGGGTTACGAATAGTAGTTCGTTCAGGAAAAGGAAGGGGTAAAGGAGAACCACTCCTCCTAGGAAACGCGAAACCATTCTCATCCCAAACGATCATTTTCATAGCAAGACATGTATCAATGTCAATCATGTCATTACCATGAATTATTTCCAACCCATCAACATCAAGATTTAAATTATAAGCTATTCGGGTAATCAAACCACCAAAAACAATCGATCCCGATGATGCCCTAGCCGATCTCAATAAGGTTTGAACAAAATGAAAACCAGAGTCAAATTCAACCTTATAAAGCATAGCCCATAAAGCATAAAGCTCTATCTTTTTAACCACCCCATCACTCTCTCCCCTACCAAAAATAGTTTTACTCATGACTCTATGTAGATACCTAAAGATGGGGTTTTGCATATGGGAGGCCTTAGCTCTTGAAGGCTCATAAGGTTGATCTAACCCAGTTATTGCATTCCAAAAATGATTCCAATTAAACCTTGGATCAAACCTACGAGGGCTACCGGTGGTTATTCCAAAACAAGAATTAAAGTCACTAAATGCCCATAGAAATTCTTGATTCATTAATCTAAAAGAGATTTTTCCAGAATAATCATCTTCATTAGTAAAATGGACATCCAATGAACTTAAAAATTCCAAAACAAGACGAGGATATGTAGGCAAATGTGTGTACATAATATCACTCCAATCCAAAAACCCAATCATCAAATCTACATCTTCCCTAATTCCAAGCATATCAAGAACAGTTGGGTCCATATATCTAGTACACACTATCTTTCTATTGACAAGAATTGCAAATCTAGTTACTTGATCATCATTTCTAAACACAATATTGAATTCATTGTCATTACCTTCGTTGCGTGAAGTCCTTTTGCCTTTGCCCTTCACTGGTTGTTTTCCTTTGTCCCTTGATGGCTCCTTCTCTTTGTCTCCACTAGATCCACCCCCTCCTTTGCGAAGTCTCTTCAAAATATTGGACATCTTGATGAGTTTAGAAAGGGGAAGAATTATCTAGAGTTGTGGAACTCAAAGAACAAAACTTCAAAGAACAAAAGATCTTAGGTTAAGAGAACAAAAAGTCCAAGTCTTAGAGAGGAGGAGAATCAGATCTAAGAGATCTTGAGAGATTAGAGAGGGGTTTTTAAGAAATTGGGAGAGAAAGATATGTTTTGGAGAGTCGGGGGTGTGCGGAACACGGCCAAGATCTGGCCGTGTGAGGTAGGAAGAAGACTTTCATAGTTCTCCTACACGGGCCGTGTAGATCTACACGGCCTCCCCATCTTTCCTCTCGGGATTCTTTGCACGGGCCATGTAGATCCATACGGCCTCCCACTCTTCCTCCTCTGGATTCCTCGCACGGCCGTGTCTGGGACACGGCCTCTCCATCCTTCCTCTCGGGATTCTTTACACGGTCGTGTTTTAGACACGGCCTAGATCCTTTTCTCCTCGGAAGATGCTACACGGCCGTGTCTGGATGACACGGCCTAAGCACTTCCCTTCTCTACAACTTTTGCCTGGCTGTGTATAGCACATGGCCAAGCTCCGTTTTGCACCTAACCAGAAAACAAAAATCAAAAGAATGCATCAAACTAAAAGAGATTTAGATGCAGATCAAAACTAACTAAAAGAACCCTTGGGTTGCCTCCCAAGAAGCGCTTGTTTAAGGTCTTTAGCTCGACCAAACTTTATCATTCGCTTCTTTTTCTCGCCCTTGGAGGACAGATATACTTTTCATTTTTGTTGGGAGATCTTCTCCCAACATCCTCCACCTCATTATCTTCTTCATTTGGTGGCCTTCCATGAGGATGGAAATTCCATTCCTCAAGTTTATAAATGTTTGACCTGCTACAAGCATTTAAAAGAGACGAGACATGGTTAGAGATATTAGATAAATCATATTCCAACTTTTCCTTACCAATTACCAAAGAAAGCTTATGATTTTTGACATCAATTATAGCTCCAGCTGTAGCAAGGAAAGGTCTTCCTAATATGATAGGAATCCTAGGGTCCTCTTCCATGTCCAACACGACAAAATCTGTGGGAATAACATTCTCATCCACCTCTACTGGCACATCTTCTATAATACCCAAAGGGTACCTGCAGGAATGATCGGCAAGTTGAAGTGTCATAGTAGTAAGTTTAATGTTTTTGAGACCTAATTTATTACAAATTGAGTAAGGAATGAGGCTAACACTCGCCCCCAAGTCACAGAAAGCTTTTTCAAAAAATTCTTTTCCTATGTTGCAAGGGATATAAAAACTCCCTGGGTCCTTCAGTTTTGGAGAAGTGTTCTTCTCAAAAATAGCACTACATTTCTCACTAAGCGCAATGGTCTCGACCTCTCCTCTTCTTCTCTTGTTTGACATGAGATCCTTCAGGAATTTGGCAAATCTAGGCATTTGCAGAATAGCATCGATAAGAGGTACCTCTACACAAATTTCCTTAACTTTTTCTAGAAACTTGCCAAATTCTTCATCTTTCTTGAGCATTGTAAGTCTTTGAGGAAAAGGGACAGCTTTGCTCTGATGGTTCAGTGGAAGAGTTTCTTCAACCTCAATGGTACTCTCCTCATTAGCTTGAATCTGATTTGATATAGGAGGAGAGAGCTCTTCTTCTTTTTGTATCCCTTTTGAAACAGTCACTTGGGAGTCTCCCAAGGTCCATCCGCTCCTAAGCTCAATCCTATTGCAATGCTCCATAGGATTCACATCAGGTTTTCCTGGAAGTTGTCCTGGTGCTCTGGATGATGAGGAAGCTAGTTGGGCAATTTGACTATCCTGGATCTTTTGATGCTTTTCAGAATTATCCATTCTCTGGATGAGCTTTGCTATATCTTGCTTCATTTCATTCTGACCTGAGATAATTTCTTCAAGCATCTTTTCAACATTTGACTTTGGTAAGCCTTGAGAAGATAGATGTTGAAAATTTTGTTGCCCAGCTTGAAAATTTGGTCTTGCCCCCATGGATGGTCCTTGATCTTGATTGTTTCTGTAAGAAAAATTTGGATGACTCTTCCATCCAGGGTTATAAGTATTTGAGTATGGGTTGTTCTGCCTTTGATTGTAACTCATGATTGCATCACATTGTTCAAGTTGATTGATTTGTGCAGTGATAGCTCCCAATGGACATGAGTCATTTGAATGCTCTGAACTCCCACATACTTCACAAGATGTACTAATAGCATTGACCATATTAGCACTAGTCCCCATATTCTTAAATTTCTTTGTAAGAGCATCCAATTTTGCAGACAAAAGAGTGACTGCATCTACATCAAACTTCCCTGATGCTTTAATTGTTGGGTTTACAGAGGAATAGCCTCCACTTCTTTCATTTGCCCATTGATGATGATTTTGTGCTACACTCTCAATGATTTCTTCGGCTTCATCTAAGCTTTTGTTCATAAGTGCCCCTCCAGCAGCTGAATCAAGGGACACTTTGGTATGATAATTGATACCATTATAAAAAGTATGCAACACTAACCATCTTTCCAACCCATGATGTGGGCATTGTCTGAGCATACTATTATATCTATCCCATGCTTCAAAAAGAGATTCTGAGTCAGTTTGCTTGAAGCTTGCAATTAAATTCCTCATATGAGCTGTTTTGCTTGGTGGATAGAACTTATCAAGAAACTGTTGCTCACACTGCTCCCAAGTGGTGATGCTATTAGGGGCCAAAGAATTCAGCCATTGCTTTGCCCTATCTCTTAGAGAAAACCCAAATAACAATAATCTAACTGCATCTGAAGGAACTCCATTCATTTTCATGGTACCACATATTTCATAAAAGACCTCTAAGTGTTGATTAGGGTCCTCATGATGTCCTCCACCGAATTGGTTCTGCTGCACCATAGATATGATTGCGGGTTTGATCTCAAAGTTATTAGCTTCCACTGAAGGTCTTGAAATACTAGATCGAAAACCTCTCGCATAGGGTGCTGCATAATCCTTGAGTGGTCTATTCGCCATGTTCAAATGTTCCTGTTCTTCAATTTGCCTTTGCAGAATTCTTCTTTTATGGAAAGTTCTATCAATCTCAGGGTCAAAAGGAAAGAATTCCCCTGCAAAGTTAGATCTTCGCATACACAAGAACAAGATAGCAGATGGCAATTCGACACAAAAAGAAAAATAGAAGGATCAAAAATGCAAAATTGAATTTGTACAAAAAGAATTAACAAGAAGTGAAAGTTATACAAGAAAGTAAAAACAGAAATCTACTGATCAGTTACAACTATGCAATATGAAAGGAAAACAAATGTTATGTTTAGTCTAACTCAATTGATAATTCCTAATGTTATAGCGCAGTCCCCGGCAACGGCGCCAAAAACTTGTTACGCTCCGCAAGTGTACGGAAATGTCGCAAGTAATATAAAAGATTATCGTATCCACAGGGACTGGAATAAGCACTAGAAATGTCTCAATGCGAATTAGTTAAACAACTATCCAATCGTTTCAAAAGCAAAGTAAAGGTAAACAAATCTAATCTTAAAGATCAACAAACAAGAGTTTAGTGTTTTGGGTTATGATAAAGGGAGATTCTAGGAGTTTCGGTTTCTTTATAAGATTTCTTGAATGTAAATGGTTCACCAATTCTTATCCCTCAATTGCCAAACATGTAGAAAGTTGTCGGTTCTCTCTTGCAATAGACAACCGGCTAAGGACTGAGAAATGTATCTAAATAGGATTAATTAGACATGAACCTACATTGTCCTTACACAGAAGCGCACCTATTACTATGCCTTCCTCGGATATCAACATAGAAGCCCACAACTTATTAATCTATCAAGATACAAGAAACTAATCACAAGATCCATCCTACTCTCTTGAATATTCCCATTTCCTCTTCAAGATTATCTCTCAAACGTCCTTACACGGGCTTGCACCTGTCACGTGGATCCCTCGGATGATCGAGTGAGAGTTTATCTTTACAAAGTCCACAAGAAATTCAAACAATCAATCAAGAATGAGAATTAAGCACAAATCACCATTAATCATTCAAGATCTAATTGATACAAGCAAGACAATGTCATTGAAACAAGAAAATGGCAAATCCATAAGAGATTACATCAATCCACCATACAAATACTCCCTTAATCCTAGAATACAAGATCTACTCCATGAATCGGGGAAGAAAACCCGAAGAAATAGAGATTACAAGCATTTCTTAAATCCCCAATCCAAGAAATCAAGAAGAGGGGGAAAGAGAAAACTTATCTACGAAGAAGCCTCGTCTTCGGATCCAATCCTCGCTCCGGAGTCGAAATCGTCGAGATCTCCCTTAGAATCGCCCAGAAATCCTCCCAAGAATGGGAGGAAACCACCAAATCATGCCTTCTCCCAAAGGGGGAGAGATCCCCTTTCAATTCATGAAGAAGGGTTTAAATAGAGGAGGGAATCGGGCGCCACACGGCACGGCCGTGTGAGATTCACACGGCCATGTCCAGTTCCCTCTCTGCCAAAGCTGCACGGCCGTGTGACTCCACACGACCAGAACCCTTCTACTCCCGTGACACGGCCGTGTGGTGCACGGCCAAGACCCTTCTGCTCTCTGGAAATGCTACACGGCCGTGTGGTGCACACGGCCAAGCCTGCTTGCTCTCTGGAAATTTCACACTCCGTGTAGATCCACACGGCCATGTAAGGCTTCTTCTCTGGTTGGCTTCAAATCTTGACACGGCCATGTCATCTTCCTCTTCTGTTGGTGCCAAACTCCACACGGCCCGAGCTCCATACCAGTGCATGGCCGTGTGAGGCACACGGCCCGGTGCTTTCTCCCTTTGTTTCCTCCAATGCATGCCCAAAGATGTAGATTCTTCACCAAATCGACTCCTGTGTACAGAAAATGCACAAAAAGCAGATCTCCGAACCAAAAGAGTAAATATGCTAAAAGGAAAGCTGGAAGTATAAAAATGCATAGATCAAGCATGCTCAAAATATGTAAATGTGCGTAAAAACATGCATAAAAGAGTATATAATCTACGCACATCAAGTTATAAGCAAGCATGACTCTCGCAACTAACAACCTTCCAGTCGGCTTTCCAGATCTAGCCCCAGTGCGAGTTATAAGCAAGCATGGCTCTCGTAACCAATGACCTCCCGGTTAGCTTCCAGAGTCTTGCCCCATTGCGAGTTATAAGCAAGTATGAATCTCACGACCAATGACCTCCTGGTCGGCTTTACAGACTTTCGCTCTTGTGCGAGTTATAAGCGAGCATAGCTCTCGCGACCAACTATCTCTCGGTCGGGCTCTCATGACCAACGACTCAGTCAGGCTCTCGTGATGAACTGCCTCTCGGTCGGGGCACAATGACTAGTCGGTCAGGTTTGCTCCTCTGCCCGACACTCACACTCGTTTAACTCACCACTTTGCCCGACACTTACACTCGTTTCACTCGCAGCTCTACCCAGCACTCACCATTCGCATTTTACTTGCCACTCTGCCTAACAGTCACACTCGTTTCACTCGCTTCTCTGCTTGACACTCACTAGTCTAGTCTCATTAGCCGCTCAGCCCGACACTCACACTTGTTTCACTCACCATTCTGCTTGGCACTCATCGTTCATGTTTCACTCGCCGCTCTGCCTGACACTTGTATCTTAGTTGGCACTCGTCCCACTCTACACTAGGTTCACGGGCTTCGCACCCACTCGACTCCCCATCTTTGCCCCCACTCACATTCGCCTTTCGATCTCTCGGGATCCGTTCCTAACTCAGCTCACAGAGCACACAGGCTTCATGCCCACTCGACATTCTTTCGGGTGCCCAGTCAGCATTCTCTTAGCGACTGGTCGGAATCGCTCGTCCGTCATCTATCCACCCGCTCGACATTCTTCCTATTGCCCTGTCGCCATTTTTGGTCGCTCGAACGCAGTTTATTGTCGCTCAATTGACATTTTCTCGTTCGCGCGCTTGACACCACTCGCCCATCATCTTTCCACCCACTTGGCATTCTCTCGAGTTCTCGGTCGGCATTTCTTCAATTTCTCGCTCGGCACTACTCGATCTTTCTCTTTATTTCATTTATACGCACGTTCAGCATTTTCCATTCGCTTGGCATTAGATGGGTACCATTCAGTCGTTTGATCGAATTCTCTTGGTTGGCTTTCCAGACACTCACCTGAGAGCGAGTTATAAGCGAGCAAAACTCTCATGGCCAGTGACCTCTCGATCGGACATAACGACTAGTCGGTCGGGTTCTCTCCATGATCAGGTGTTGGTCACACTTGTCGCTCTATTCGATACTCATCGCCCAGTCGACATTCATCTCAGTCATCACTCACACCTCACTCGTCGCTCTGCCCAACACTCACCATTCGCGTCTCACTCAGCACTCCCGTCTCAATCACCGCTCGCATCTCACTCGTCGCTCTGCCCCTCATTCGCCGCCCTATCGACACATGTTTTTACTTCTTGCTTGGCATTTGCATAATCGCCCAATCACTCTGCTCAGTATTGATAACCATGATTTTACTGTATCATTTTGATTCATACATGCATGGTTTGATGATATATTCATAGATGAAACCTATATATGCATCACATTTCATGCATTGTCTTTATACTTGGACTTAATTATAAATTATCTTATTTATGTGTTATTTGATGCTAATATTTGATTCTTATTTTGTAGGCATCAAAGGATCTTGGATTTAGATCTATTCGAACCGAATTTGTGCTCAAATCGGAGTTTAAATGAGAAGATCAAGTAACAGAGCATTATGGATCGTTCATCAAAGATCGGAGAGATCTTGTAATGTCCACCCCTCCTCCTAGTGGAGGCGGGGTTACTTTCTACATACATAACATACGTACATGAATTTCAAAAACAGCGGAAGTAATCATTTTTTTTTTCTTTTACTTTCATTTAAATCACAACTAATCATACGAGCATGCTTAGCATAGTTATGAACTTAAAGAGTCATAATATCCATTTCTAATATAAGCATAAGTAAAGTGATCATGCAAGTCATCAACATAAATTAGGCATAGTTCATATCAATCTTAAATCAACGTAAGCAGGTCTTTCTTTCTTAGCCAAGCCACCACCACACACATCTCCTGCCCATCCTGCTGCTCCTTTAGTTTATCCATCCTTTACCTTTATTTGTGGTAAAAGGAAAGTAACTATAAGCACACAAGGCTTAGTGAGATTCTTTCCTACTCACACAAAAAAACACATGTCATAGCAAAATCATACAACATATAGCATGGACACATAAAACATCTAAACAACATATCATGCAAGAGTATCATATCACATTTTAACATAGCATAAAAGAGAACATCATATCATACCATATCATAGCATAAAAGAACATCATGTCATATCATATCATAACATAAAATAAAGCATCATGTCATAACATATCATAACGTAAAAGTAAGCATCATGACATATCATATCATAGCATAAAAAAAACATCATATCATATCATAAAGAACATCATATCATAGCATAAACATATATGCAAGATGTCCTTTAAAACATGGGTAATATCATGTGTAAGATGCTTTAGAAAAAACATATCATATAATACTTGAACATAATATCATCATGAGGGCCCGACTTGTACCACATACATACATAAATGCGCGCAATCCCTAGGACAGGGTAGCTAGCCCCGAACCTACTAGGGAACTAGGTCCATACTACGACCATCGACCTAGGGACGTACTAAGGAGCCCATCCCTTTTTACTAGACTCGTTCATAGTTCGTCGGCCTAGGGGTGCTTATGGAGCCCACCCTTGGTACAAGTCATACAAAGTAAAATAACATGTCATATAATCATAGTATATCATGTTCATGTCATTCATAGCATATAATGTTCATGTCATTCATAATTCATCATGTTCATGTCATTCATAACTTAACTTAGCATGAAGAGTGCACTTAGTCCCACTTGATAGGGAAGCAACTCTTAGGCCTTTCACTTAGCATATCATAAAGAGTGCTCTTAGTCCCGACAAATAGGTATGTCACGCCCCGGAGGAGTCCCTGTCCGAAGAAATTTCGGCAGCACCTCCCCTGTACGGCGGATCATCTGAAACTTTCTACATACACAATATACATCAGCCACAGGCGGCTGGAATATATACACACAACCACGCAGTTATATATATATATCATCAGCCCACTCGGCTGGAACAAAACCAAAACACAAAGACTGCTAGCCGGCTAGGCTTACACAACCAATAACAAATACAAAATACCACATATCAACATCAACACTCCAAAAATAAAACCGGAGTACAGAGCTAAACAAACTGATACATAAACAAACAAAACATACGTGAAACTGATAAGTCTTCTGATGTGACGTGGGGACCAGCAGACAGGATATTCCAAGCGACACCAAAACCAACCTGGTACCTGAAAAAGATAGTATCAACGGGGGTGAGTTCAACAACTCAGCGAATACCAATGGACATGAGTAGTAAGATATATCTAACAGCAACAAACATGGAATACAGCTTCCTAATCATATATAGGGAAATACACAAAACTGAAAGGTAACTTAGGAAGCTGTACTCACCAGGAACTCCTATCCAGACAAAAGGGTCGTCAAACCGAAAGTGTCAATAATCCTGTATGCAGGTCAAAAGTATGTATCCAACCAAAATGCAGCAACCAAATGCAGCAAACACAATCATAAATGCATCAATGCATATGATGCTAATGATGCGTCCTGGTCACCCCTGACGCTAGTCAGTCATCTCACACACAAATGGTGAGACCGAGTGGGTAGGGCTGTGACAACCGTGCACTCTGTCGTCACTACTCCTGATGAGTGACCGAGTGGACGGGATGCTGTCGGAGTACTCCTGTCCTGTGACCCCAAATCATAAATGGGGGAGCTCAATGATCTCATCTCCCGGTACACGATGACGGGGAGGTATCTCTGCCGGCTACCACGCTGAGTCACCTGACCAACGGAGCCAAACAGAGTCCACCGTCTGCCGGCTACTACGCTGCTACACTTTGCCAGCGGAGCCAAACAGAGTGAAACTGACTGCCGGCTACCACGCTGAGTCCTCTGACCAACGGAACCAAACAGCAGAACCGCCACACACCTGTCTGATATACCACTAAACCATGAGTGGTGGTGTGTGCAGTACATGTAACTAGCGATGTGCTCAACCATAGAAGAGCCGACAATCGCGCAGCATGCAATCATGATGCATGACACTAAGCATGGTCATAAACTGATCAACATAACCATATCCATATGTATAAAATGAGTACGGTAAAATCGATGGTCACATACCAAGATCTAAAGTACACAGGTCAGATAGAATATCAAAACCCTATGTCCTGAACATAATAAGTATGGAATGTCCCGATCAGCATAAAAAAAATTCATATATACATAATATGGGTACCACAGTATCAGTATGTCAAATCCACGGATCTAGGGTATACTGGTCCTCTATGGTATAACAACCTAGATCCTAAACATATCCCCCTTCCATAGCATATGTACCTATAATATGCACAGATCAAAGCCACAAGATCTAGGTACACGAATCATATATGATATACCAATAGAAATACACAATCCAAGCATGGCATAAAAACCTAAGTATCAGATAATTTGGATATACATGTCAGAAACAAAAAATCCAGAGTCTAACCCTAACCTCAGTAAAGCATGGTATGTCACTCTAGAAACTAAGATACTCATGGCAATAAGGTACTCATGGCAACAAATCACGAGATATAAGTACGGATACTTCACAGGTGACAAATCTAACATGCTATGGATATCAAACAGTGACATACCAAAGGCAAACATATTCATTGCTTGTAGTTATAAAATACTATGCATATCCAATGACAATATTATAAAAGATAAGTCAAGAGGTACCCGCCTCCAATGTAGATCGTGTTGTATGTCCTCTAATCAGAGCTCTTGTCTCAAATCAAAACCCTGAAATAAATATACAATCAACACTTAGGTTTATCGTAGATAGGATAATGCAAGCCGAAACCTCAATAAATCCAATCTTATGACCTCACCCTTTTCTTCCAAAACTCGTCCAACACCTGATAATCATTTTCTATTAACATAATCCACCTTAACAATTCCTCAAATAAATGATTACTAATGAATCTAAATCTGTAACTAAACTCTAGTTAAATCCACAACTGGAAATGAAATCAAATCTCCAATCTCAACAGATTAATGAATTCAAAAATCAATTAAAGATTATTAACTAGATGTCTAATCGGATTCAGTTCCTTACCCAAACAAACATCCAACCTCCTTCTCCTCAACAAATTAAAACAATCCATTACTACAATATTATCACTCTGCATCAACCCGAAAACAAAACAAACCTCACCTCAATGTGAATGTATCACTGTTGATCCAAAGTCAAAGATGTTGGCTGCCGGAACAAGCTAGAGGTCCTGCTGGAAACAAGAAACAACACCACAGCCTGAGATCAAACAATCGGGTGCTCCACCAATCCAAATCCTTCGGCACAATCTCACCTTGTTGGCTCGGGTCTAGGGCACGGCTCAAGAACAAGGTGTCGGCGGTGATCAACAGGGCAGCGCACGAGGACAGGCTGTAGTGGCCGCGGGATGGTCGTGCCTGGACACAGGCTAGGGCTCACAGACAGCGGCAACCGGCGGTGCTCAGCGGAAGTGGCGTCGTCGGCAGAGATGGGAGAATGCCAGACGATGCTAAGGCAGAAGATAGGAGTCTGGGTCTGCGTCGGCCAGCGAAGAGGAGAGGCAGCTCTCTGGTCCCTGGCGTCGTCGGCGTCGGCAGAGGAGAGGGAGGAACCGGCGGTTTGCGGCGCCGGTTAGGGCTCGCGTGAGGGAAAGAGAAGAAGCTGGGCACGCGCAGGTTTGTGGGGGAAAAGGGAAACGGCGTGTAGGGAGAAAGAAAAAGAAAATAGGAAAATGAATAAATAAATTCAACTTTTCCTCACTTAAATGGGGTAGCCTAAACAGGCTTTTCCGGGCCCCGTTTTTGTCCCCGTTAACTCGTCCATACGAGCTCCGAAAAATTCCCGAAAAATTTCCAAAAATTCCGGAAAATTCCCTTATTAATATTCGCCTATTTTCCGGTATTTTACAAGGGAAGCAACTCTTAGGCCTTTACTTGTCATTTCATAAGCATACATACTTGAGCATATATCACATCATAGGAGACATTTTAAATGCATGATTCATAAGCATACATAAATGAGCATATATCATATCATGGGAACATAATCATGCATGGAACATAAGTTAACATCTCCTAATTCGTATCATGGCATGTGAAGCACATAAAGAGTCATAATTGGGTCTCAATCATCAACCTATCATAGGTGGCCGAAACATGCAAGGGATCACCTTGGTTGAAAGCAACATACAAGCATATGAACCCTAAACCAATTTCATGACATTTATCATAAGGAACATTATGAGCATATATTTAGTTTAGGTTCTAAGCTTCCTAGGTCTACAAATCATGTTGTAGCCGAAACATGCAAAGCCTAAACCTAGGTTACAAATAGCGTATAAACATGTGAACCCTAAACCAATTTCATATCATTTATCATAAGGAATATCATGGGCATATTTAGTTTAGGTTCTAAGCTTCCTAGGTCTACAAATCATGATGTGGCCGAAAGTCATGAAGTGTGAAACTAAGTTCTAAACCAAAGACAAGCATAAGAATATCATGTTAACTTCATATCATATCATAGAGAAAAACATGAGCATGTTAGGGTTGAGTTTAAGCTTGCCTAGCCCTTTTTAATCCTATCTTGGCCGAAAGTTCAAAGCATGAGTACCTAGTTCTAACCAACATGAAATCATAAGTACATCAAGTTATCTTCATACCATATCATGAGGAAGATCATAAGTAGTTGGATTTGTGTTTAAGTTTTCCTAGGCTTTTTAAACTTGTCATGGCCGAAACCCTAAGGTGGGGTTCATCTAATTCTAAGTAACATACAAACATGAAACACCAAGGAAATATTCATATCATGTCATAAGAAAGATCATAAACATGTTAGATTTGAGTTTAAGCTTTCCTAGGCGTTTAGTCTCCTCATGGACGAAACCCTAAGGTGTGGTTCATTTCATTCTAAGTAACATACAAGCATGAAACACCAAGGAAATATTCATATCATGTCATAAGAAAGATCATAAACATGTTAGATTTGAGTTTAAGCTTTCCTAGGCATTTAGTCTCCTCATGGCCGAAACCCTAAGGTGGGGTTCATCTCATTCTAAGTAACATACAAGCATGAAACACCAAGGAAATATTCATATCATGTCATAAGAAAGATCATAAACATGTTAGATTTGAGTTTAAGCTTTCCTAGGCATTTAGTCTCCTCATGGTCGAAACCCTAAGGTGGGGTTCATCTCATTCTAAGTAACATACAAGCATAAAACACCAAGGAAATATTCATATCATGTCATAAGAAAGATCATAAACATGTTAGATTTGAGTTTTAAGCTTTCCTAGGCATTTAGTCTCCTCATGGACAAAACCCTAAGGTGGGGTTCATCTCATTCTAAGTAACATACAAGCATGAAACACCAAGGAAATATTCATATCATGCCATAAGAAAGATCATAAACATGTTAGATTTGAGTTTAAACTTTCCTAGGCTTTTAAACTTGGCATGGCCTAAAGTTGCAAGAACCTTCCTAGGATTTTAAGTCATTTAAATTTATGGAAAACCATGAGCTACTTGTACCACAGGTGAGGGAATACTCACATCCTTTCGCTTGTGGTTCCTAAAGAAAATGGTACCCTTGTGAGGAGGAAGAAGAGAGCTTCTCCTTCTAGCACTCCCTTTTTCTTCTCTTGCTTGGAAGGGGTAGATCTTGAAGTCTCCTTCTTGTGGATTAGTATTCTTAGGAAGAAAAACCTTAGGTGGATTTCGGAATTAGGAGAGGGAGAACTTTAGGTTTTGGCAATGATGAGAAAGAGGAAAAAGAAGGAAGAAAAATGAAATCCCTTTCTTTCTTTCCTCCTTATGCTAAGTGGGAGGAAGAAGCAAAGATGAACTTTGCCTTCCCTTTCTCCTTAACTCATTTATATTTTTCCCTAATGAGAAACATGTCCCCATTCATCCCCTTAATTCTTCTAATCCCATCTCCTCCTTCATCCTCACGAAAATGAAAGGAAGAAAGAAGGGAAAGACAATTTGTCTTTTGCTTGTTCTTTTCTTAATCAAGAGAAGGAGGAAGAAAGCTACTTGATATTTTCTTGTTTCCTTCTCTTAACTATACTCTTACTTTATCTAAAATTTCCATCCCCCTTTCAACAATAATTCATGATGGCCTATTGGTCATTCCATAACTCCTAAAGTTTGCCATTTAATTAAAAGGTTCAAGGTTCAAGGTTCAATCCTTGACCTCACCTCTTTTCTTTTTATATCTTTTTGGTTTTATCTCCCTTTTTTATTCTACCAAAAAAAATGATACTCACATATATATAACTACTAGATTTCGTGGGTGTTATAGTACCCCATACCTCATAGAATGTTCATCCTCGAACCTAAATTAGCTCCGGATACTTCCGTTTCATATCATCCTCTCGTTCCCAAGTGGCTTCTTCGAACCGTTGATTTTGCCACAGGATCTTTACTAAGGGCACTTCTTTGTTCCTTAGCCTTTTGACATCTCGATCCAATATCTGAACCGGTCGGCTCTCGTAGGTTTGGTCCTCTTGCACTTGTACTGTCCGTGGTTCGATCACTTGGTCTGTACTCGGAATATGTTTCTTTAGCATCGAAACATGGAACACGTTGTGAATGGCTGACATTTCCTGAGGCAGCTCTATTTCATAAACTACTTTGTCGATTCTTTTCAGAACTTGATATGGCCCCACATAGCGCGGACTTAGCTTTCCCTTCTTACTAAACCGCATTACTCCTTTCATAGGAGCTACCTTGAGAAATATTGAGTCTCCGACACTAAATTCCAATGGCCTTCGTCACTTATCCGTGTAATTCTTCTGTCGACTCGGAGTAGTTTCTATTCTTTGGCGGATGTTCTGTATAGCACGGGTGGTGTTATCGATGAACTCTGTTTGGAATCCCATCTCTTTATTTTCACCGCCTTCATACCAGCATATAGGGGATCTACATTTTCTCCCATACATGGCCTCGTAGGGCGCCATTCCAATAGTAGCCTGGTAACTATTGTTGTAAGCAAATTCCTCTAAGCATAAGTATCGGCACCAGCTTCCCTTGAAATCTAAGGCGCAAGCCCGTAGCATGTCTTCTAGTACTTGGTTCACCCTTTCTGTTTGTCCGTCAGTCTGAGGGTGGAAAGCAGTACTGAATAGTAGTTTTGTGCCAAGAGTCTTCTGAACACATTCCCAAAAGTGTGAAACAAAGCGACCATCTCTGTTTGAAATGATGGTCTTAGGAATCCCATGTAGTCTAATAATTTCCTTGACATATAATTGAGTCAGTTGTTCAATTGAATAAGTCATCCTGATTGCTAGAAAATGGGCAGATTTGGTTAATCTATCCACGATTACCCATATAGCGTCATAGTCGTTTGTTGTCTTGGGTAATCCTGAAATAAAGTCCATAGAGATATCTTCCCATTTCCATTCTGGAATTTGGACAGACTGTAGTAATCCTCCAAGCCTCTGGTGTTCTGCTTTAACCCTCTGATAGGTCAGGCAGGTACTGACGTACTGAGCCATATCTCTTTTCATACCGAACCACCAGAATTTCTTTTTCAAATCTCAGTACATTTTGGTGGATCCCGGATGCATTGCATAGGGCGTTGAGTGAGCTTCTTCTAGTATCTTCCTTCGCAATTCCGGGTCGTCGGGAACACATAAACAATCCTTGAGGTATAATATTCCACTGTCAGCGATGCAGAATCCGTCATTCTTTCCCTCTAATACTTCTTGCTTTATCCGCTGGATGCTTAGGTCACGAGTTTGCTTCTCCAATACATCATCGAATAACGTCAGTGCTATAGTCAAGGTCGAGAGTTGTCCGGTCACATCTTCAGCCCCGTAGCACCAATTTTCTCTGGGTTCTCCAATGAACTCAAATATTGGTTCAGCTTCAGGTCGGAAAATCACTTTTCTTTGACAGCACTCGATTGAAGCGCCGTACTTGCTCAGGAAATCCATGCCCAATATAATATCATAATCTTGCATGTCAAGCACTATCAAGTCACAGTAGAGTTCTCTGTCTGCGATTCTGATAGGTGCGGCTCGCAACATATGAGTAGATGGCATTACTTCCCCCGAGGGTAAGGTTGTTAAGAATTTGCCATTTAAAGCTTGTGGTGGTATCTCTAACTTCTTCATAAAGGGTGTAGAGACAAACGAGTGCGTCGCCCCAGTATCAAATAACACATTAGCATATTTACTGAAAATAGACAGTTGACCTGTGACAACTGTAGAGGCACTCGCCACATCATCTTTTGTAAGAGAGAAAACCCTGGCGTTCGTCGTAGCTGGTGGGGCTTCCAATCTCCCTTGGCTAATCGGAGTTCCTTCAATGGCAGCCTGCATCAGGTGTAGCTGTGAGGGGGTACTCCTGCTCTGGTTATTCTGCTGAGATGGTGTCTGGGACTGGGTAGTGCAGTCTCTGGCCATATGTCCTTCCCGTCCGTAGCTGTAACACTTTCTCGTACCCTTGTGGCATACTCCGGAATGCTGCTTCCCATAAATGGTACATTGAGGGTACTTAGGTTGCTTATTTGCTGGTCCTCCTTTAGTGTTGTTCCATTGTTTCCTTTTTCCATTAGAGTTTCCTTTCCAGCTCATTTTGGTACCCTGAGATTTCTGTCCTTCCGTCTGTGCCTGATTCTTATTCTCATTCATCGCCTTCTGATAATGCTCGGTGATCAGGGCACTGCTGACCAGTTCTTCTGTAGTCTGCGGTCTATTAATTCCACCGGCCACATCCAGTGCTATCTCGAGTCGGAGCATCTTCAGCATCAGTCTAACCCTTTCTCTTTCCGTGCTGACTAACTCTGGGCAGAGGCGTGCAAGACGATTGAAGCACTTCACTGCTTCGTTTACTGATAAGTCACCTTGCCGGAACTCGGTGAACTCGTCGTAATGCCGGTTCGTCACTTGCATATGGAAGAATTCTTCGAAGAACTCTGTCTCGAAGTCCGTCCAGTTCATCAGATTAACTTGTCTCTTAGCCTTAACTCTTTCCCACCACATTCTTGCGTCTCCGGAAAAACAGAAAGACACGCATTTGATCTTTTCCGATATGGGTCAGTCCAGCAATTCCACTATACTTTCCACCGTCTTGAACCAGGCCTGGGCGTCCCATGGCTCACAAGTACCCGAGAAGTTCTCCGGCTTCAGCCTTAGCCACTGTATCAAGTAGGTCTCCTGTCGGACCACTGGGGCAGGGGCTACTGGGGGTACTGGTGCAGCTATTGGTGTGACGGGCACCGCATTCTGATTTCCTTGCTGATTCATTAGAGCAGTGATTACTTGTTGTTGTTCCGTGATCTGACGCTGGAGATCTGTGACTACCTGGGTCAGATCTATTGGGGTCACTGTCTCATCGGCCCTGTTACCGCGTCTTCTAGCCATATCTATTTTCATAAATAACAATAAGGCTTACATAAGTATAGAGTCATCCCTACTTATATTCGTGCATATTAAATGTCGCTTATCATACATAAAGGAAATACATATTAGTCATACTTAGGTTTATGGACACTATAACATTTCTTATCATGAATAAATAACATAGAGTAAGTACAGAAAGTCTTACTTGGAGCGGAAGGATGGAGGCTTGGTGTGTGTGTAGCGGGAAGGCTAACTTGGCTCTGATACCAACCTGTATCGCTCGCCCCTCCTGCTAGTGGAGGCGGGGTTACTTTCTACATACATAACATACGTACATGAATTTCAAAAATAGCGGAAGTAATAATTTTTTTTTCTTTTACTTTCATTTAAATCACAACTAATCATACGAGCATGCTTAGCATAGTTATGAACTTAAAGAGTCATAATATCCATTTCTAACATAAGCATAAGTAAAGTGATCATGCAAGTCATCAATATAAATTAGGCATAGTTCATATCAATCCTAAATCAACGTAAGCAGGTCTTTCTTTCTTAGCCAAGCCATCACCACACACATCTCCTGCCCCTCTTACTGCTCCTTTAGTTTATCCATCCTTTACCTTTATCTGTGGTACAAGGAAAGTAACTATAAGCACACAAGGCTTAGTGAGATTCTTTCCTACTCACACAAAAAAACACATGTCATTACAAAATCATACAACATATAGCATGGACACATAAAACATCTAAACAACATATCATGCAAGAGTATCATATCACATTTTAACATAGCATAAAAGAGAACATCATATCATACCATATCATAGCATAAAATAACATCATGTCATATCATATCATAACATAAAAGAAAGCATCATGTCATAACATATCATAACGTAAAAGTAAGCATCATGACATATCATATCATAGCATAAAAAAGACATCATATCATAGCATAAAGAACATCATATCATAGCATAAACATATATGCAAGATGTCCTTTAAAACATGGGTAATATCATGTGCAAGATGCTTTAAAAAAAACATATCATATAATACTTGAACATAATATCATCATGAGGGTCCGGCTTGTACCACATACATACATAAATGCGCGCAATCCCTAGGATAGGGTAGCTAGCCCCAAACCTACTAGGGAACTAGGTCCGTACTACGACCTTCGACCTAGGGGCGTACTAAGGAGCCCATCCCTTTTTACTAGACCCGTTCATAGTCCGTCGGCCTAGGGGCGCTTATGGAGCCCACCCTTGGTACAAGCCATACAAAGTAAAATAACATGTCATATAATCATAGTATATCATGTTCATGTCATTCATAGCATATAATGTTCATGTCATTCATAATTCATCATGTTCATGTCATTCATAACTTAACTTAGCATGAAGAGTGCTCTTAGTCCCACTTGATAGGGAAGCAACTCTTAGGCCTTTCACTTAGCATATCATAAAGAGTGCTCTTAGTCCCAACAAATAGGGAAGCAACTCTTAGGCCTTTACTTGTCATTTCATAAGCATATGTACTTGAGCATATAACACATCATAGGAGACATTTTAAATGCATGATTCATAAGCATACATAAATGAACATATATCATATCATGGGAACATAATCATGCATGGAACATAAGTTAACATCTCCTAATTCATATCATGGCATGTGAAGCACATAAAGAGTCATAATTGGGTCTCAATCATCAACCTATCATAGGTGGCCGAAACATGCAAGGGATCACCTAGGTTGAAAGCAACATACAAGCATATGAACCCTAAACCAATTTCATGACATTTATCATAAGGAACATTATGAGCATATATTTAGTTTAGGTTCTAAGCTTCCTAGGTCTACAAATCATGTTGTAGCCGAAACATGCAAAGCCTAAACCTAGGTTACAAATAGCATATAAACATGTGAACCCCAAACCAATTTCATATCATTTATCATAAGGAACATCATGGGCATATTTAGTTTAGGTTCTAAGCTTCCTAGGTCTACAAATCATGATGTGGCCGAAAGTCATGAAGTGTGAAACTAAGTTCTAAACCAAAGACAAGCATAAGAATATCATGTTAACTTCATATCATATCATAGGGAAAAACATGAGCATGTTAGGGTTGAGTTTAAGCTTGCCTAGCCCTTTTTAATCCTATCTTGGCCGAAAGTTCAAAGCATGAGTACCTAGTTCTAACCAACATGAAATCATAAGTACATCAAGTTATCTTCATACCATATCATGAGGAAGATCATAAGTAGTTGGATTTATGTTTAAGTTTTCCTAGGCTTTTTAAACTTGTCATGGCCGAAACCCTAAGGTGGGGTTCATCTAATTCTAAGTAACATACAAGCATGAAACACCAAGGAAATATTCATATCATGTCATAAGAAAGATCATAAACATGTTAGATTTGAGTTTAAGCTTTCCTAGGCATTTAGTCTCCTCATGGCCGAAACCCTAATGTGGGGTTCATTTCATTCTAAGTAACATACAAGCATGAAACACCTAGGAAATGTCACACCCCGGAGGAGTCCCTATCAGAAGAAATTTCGACAGCATCTCCCCTGTACGGCGGATAATCTGAAACTTTCTACATCCCATATACCTCAGCCACATGCGGCTGGAATAATAACAGAAATAAAACAAACATATACATAATCATCACACGCAGTTAATATAAATTTCAGCCTCTGGCTGACATCACCACGCAGTATATATAAACATAAGCAAACAAAGCAGTAATACCATGACTCGAAATCAACCCTACTCCACTACACTCGTAAAACTCAAATCCGATTTACTCACCTCTTCTGCCGTCCAGGCAGGCATGTAGTAAAACATATCGAAATAAAATCCATCAACACATAAAATTCACACCAGATCCATAGTATCAAAAATCCATAGTATCAAAAATAGAATAAGTCTGAACATAGACTAAATAAGAAGAAAACCAAAAGATTACTAAGCCCTCGTGGTCAGTAGGGGACTAGCGACTGGAACTCTCTTCTGACAGCATCAACCTGGAAAAAATACAACAATGAAGGCGGGGTGAGTCCAACACTCAGCAGGTACAACTGATATGCAAAGTAAGGAAATAACACCTAGCACTAATCATGCATACAGTCTCCTGATAAAAATAAAGGTAAATGCAAACCGAAGTAAACAGGAGAGAAACTGTACTAACCAGGACCTGGATATAAGGACAAACAGTCCGAAAGGTATAGAAGACCTGTATGCATGTCAAACATAGGTATCCAAACAATATGCAGCAAACACAAACACAAGCAATAAATGCATCATGCATATGATGCCCATGTCATGGTCACCCCTGACGCCAGTCAGCCAACTCACAACCAAAAGTGGGACCGAGTGGGTAGGGCTGTGACGACCGTGCACTCTGCATCATTACTCTTGATGAGTGACCGAGTGGATGGGATGCTGTCGGAGTACACACATACTCCTACCCCAAATCATAAATGGGGGAGCGCAATGCTCTCATCTCCCGGTACACTATGACGGGGAGGGATCTCTAACGTGCTACATGCTACGTCACACTAACCCTGAGCGGACTAACGGAGCACCGGAAGAGCAAACTGACGTGCTACCACGCTACGTCACACTACCCATGAGCGTCACAACGGAGCACCGAACAGTGATGAAACTGGTAATGTGCTCGACAATAATGGAGCAATCTATCACACAGCATGCAATCATGCGAATGGTGCATGACACTAAGCATGGTAATATACTGAACCAAATCTATGGACATATAATGATGTGCACCATAGTGAACAAATCATATCAAAGTACACTGATCAAATAAGGTATCAAACTTAGGTCCTGAACATGGTGAAACATGGTTATATCACTACCCCTATGAGCATGTGTAATCAGGTACATAACCACACGAAATGCAAAACAAACAATCAATCAAGCAGGTAACAGGTAATCGGGTAGTGATTAACCGAAGCAAATGAGGAACATAATTAATGCAACTTGTTAATTTCATTACTATGCATATCAAAGACAATAAGTCAAAAGTACCCGCCTCCAATCGAAAAGTCCAAACTGGTCCAAATCTGACTCCGAGATACTCATCTCGCATCAAGTCCTGTGTCACCAACATATATACAATTATTTAGCTAAATTCCTATAAATAGATAAATAAGTTCTTTAACCCTAAATTAGGGCAAAAACCCTAATTCCAAAAACACATAAACCTAATCAACCCAACACAATTAACGAACCCTAATTAAATAAAATCAGTGGGTCCCCTAGGGATAGTTCCTTAACCCTAATCAACACAACCATCGAATATAATTTATTTACAACAAAATAATCATACCTAACTAATATCAAATTTGAAACATGAACTATAATTTACCATGGATCAAAACGTACCTAAAACAACATGTATCATAATCATGTTCCTTACCTAGATTCACATGATCATCTAACCAAATCCTCCAATTCAAAACATGCTCTGCAACAAGTATTCAAATACACCTAATCCTTACCTCAAATCATAGCTAAAACTGGTTGCTGCCAAAAGAAATAGCTGCTGGAAAGTGGCTGCCGGACCCAAGAACAATCAACAGCACAAGATTACCCTCGTAATCAGTGATCCGCTAAACCCTACACCTGCAGATTAGGTCAGAAGGGGAAATCAAGAGTGCAACCAAGTGTTACAACCCACTCACCTTGTTGGCTCAGCAGTAAGGAACTAGGGTAGAGGGGATTTAGGCACAGATGGCGTCGGCAGAAGATGAAGAGGGCAGCGTGACAAGGGAAGAAAGAACTCGGTACCTAGGGCTCGGCTAGGGAAGAGAGGAGTCTCGGCGGTGAACACAAACTAGGGCACAGCGTCGGCTAGGGCAAAAAGGAAGGTCGGCGGTGTCGTGAGCCCAGAGGGGAGGAGGAATCGGCCGAAGAACTAGGGCTGAGGAGAAACGGCTCAGCCAATTAGGGCATGGCCGCGGGGAAGACACGAGGAAGATGGAAGGCGACAGTGGATCGGCAGTGGTAGATCGTCGCCGGCGCTGGGGAAAATAGTAAGAAGAAGGCGTCGGCTGCGGAGAGGGAGAAGAGAACACCGGCTTCTCTTGATCCCGGCCTTATGCACGCGAGGGAGAGGAGGAAAGCCGCCGTGGCCGGTTAGGGCAGAAGGTTTGCGGGCGCGAGGGAGGAGAAGGTCTCGGGGAAGAGGGAAACGGCGAGGAAAATAAAGAAAAGAAATAAGAAAAGAAGAAAAAGAAATAAATAGGAAAAGAAAACTTTTTCTCGTTAAAATGGGGTAGCCTAAACAGGCTTTTCCGGGCTCTATTTTTATTTCCGTTAACTACTCCGTACGAGCTCCGAAAAATTCCTGAAAAATTTCCAAAAATTCCGGAAAATTCCCTTATTATTATTCTCTATTTTTCGGTATTTTACAGGAAATATTCATATCATGTCATAAGAAAGATCATAAACATGTTAGATTTGAGTTTAAGCTTTCCTAGGCATTTAGTCTCCTCATGGCCGAAACCCTAAGGTGGGGTTCATCTCATTCTAAGTAACATACAAGCATGAAACACCAAGGAAATATTCATATCATGTCATAAGAAAGATCATAAACATGTTAGATTTGAGTTTAAGCTTTCCTAGGCATTTAGTCTCCTCATGGCCAAAACCCTAAGGTGGGGTTCATCTCATTCTAAGTAACATACAAGCATGAAACACCAAGGAAATATTCATATCATGTCATAAGAAAGATCATAAACATGTTAGATTTGAGTTTAAGCTTTCCTAGGCATTTAGTCTCCTCATGGTCGAAACCCTAAGGTGGGGTTCATCTCATTCTAAGTAACATACAAGCATGAAACACCAAGGAAATATTCATATCATGTCATAAGAAAGATCATAAACATGTTAGATTTGAGTTTAAACTTTCCTAAGCTTTTAAACTTGGCATGGCCGAAAGTTGCAAGAACCTTCCTAGGATTTTAAGCCATTTAAATTTATGGAAAACCATGAGCTACTTGTGCCACAGGTGAGGGAATACTCACATCCTTTCGCTTGTGGTTCCTAAAGAAAATGGTACCCTTGTGAGGAGGAAGAAGAGAGCTTCTCCTTCTAGCACTCCCTTTTTCTTCTCTTGCTTGGAAGGGGTAGATCTTGAAGTCTCCTTCTTGTGGATTAGTATTCTTAGGAAGAAAAACCTTAGGTGGATTTCGGAATTAGGAGAGGGAGAGCTTTAGGTTTCGGCAATGGTGAGGAAGAGGAAAAGAAGGAAGAAAAATGAAATCCCTTTCTTTCTTTCCTCCTTATGCTAAGTGGGAGGAAGAAGCAAAGATGAACTTTGCCTTCCCTTTCTCCTTAACTCATTTATATTTTTCCCTAATGAGAAACATGTCCCCATTCATCCCCTTAATTCTTCTAATCCCATCTCCTCCTTCATCCTCACGAAAAATGAAAGGAAGAAAGAAGGGAAAGACAATTTGTCTTTTGCTTGTTCTTTTCTTAATCAAGAGAAGGAGGAAGAAAGCTACATGATATTTTCTTGTTTCCTTCTCTTAACCATACTCTTACTTTATCTAAAATTTCCATCCCCCTTTCAACAATAATTCATGATGGCCTATTGGTCATTCCATAACTCCTAAAGTTTGCCATTTAATTAAAAGGTTCAAGGTTCAATCCTTGACCTCACCTCTTTTCTTTTTATATCTTTTTGGTTCTATCTCCCTTTTTTATTCTACAAAAAAAAAGGATACTCACATATATATAACTACTAGATTTCATGGGTGTTACAGATCTGAGCCATCCGTTAAAGATCTAGTCCATCCGACCTAAGGGAGAGTAGATCCAGACCCTAGCTTAAGATCAGCACCTTCAGATAAGATTTTAAGTGACTTTCCACCGTTGATCAAGCTCCAATTCAATTTTAGGCGTCCATTCAGATCTGTATCAGATTTAAAAGAGAAGCTACAGTAGCTTCATGCTTCATCGACTCCTCCGCACAGCTTTGTGTCACGCGTTCTTCTCTAGTGAGTTCCGACCCCTTCTCCGATCATCTCTCAAGCTTCGACATCAGTGAAGAGCTTCACGGCAAGTGGATTCCGATCATCTGGAGCCTTCGGTGGGCGTTCCCTCCGACACGATTTTGCTTCCGACGATACTCTGCTTCCACGGATCTGTTGGGCATTCCCTCAGATTTGTGATTCCCTTCCGACTAGAGAGCATTGGCGGCGTTCCTCCATTGCTACTAAACCGCATCCGACGACAATCCATCATCCATAGCTTCATTCCAGATTCAGAGTTTGTGGGCTGCAGAAATCCATCTTTCAGGCCAGGTATTGGTTTTGGGGTGTTTCCAGCTTGTCGGGGGCATTCCTCCGGCGATATTGAGCATACCTGGAGCTGATTTGCCGCTGAGATTCTTCGTTGATAACCGGAGTTGGGCGTTCTCGTCTCCGGCCTCTTGTGTGACGGCAAGAGTGTGAAGATTGTTAGATTGGTTGTGAAATTGGATCGGTTTACCATTTTATTTCATTTTGTTACTGTTTTATATCTTAGAACATATTCCTTTTATGTTTGTTATGTTTTTATGCAAGTAATTTAGCATTTCATTACCTTGTTGAATCTTAATTTGTGTTTAATTTGTGCTTGGTTAATTGTTAAGTTGGTTAGAATTAAGTTAGGGTTTAAAGTATGCTATAGGTTGGATTTATTTCTGTCTCGCTATTTCATATTTAGAGTTAACGGTATTAATGATGAATTCATTATGTAGTGTGACGATGCGTATGGATTAATTGGAGATACTTAGTTAGATTTTACTATTGATTTAGATTAGTTTCTTATCCGCTTGCTTTTCATTTATTTAGATTTAGATTCAAAGCTTAACCCCCCCCCCCCCCCCCCATGTTTATATTAAAACCCCAAAAATAGAAATAACATATGATCCTAAGATCACATCATACCCGTAGTTCCTCGAGAGATTGATCCTGGGCTTGTTATTACAACATCATTGTGTAGTTAAGGGGTTCGGTGGAAATCATTTGTTAATTTGATAAGCCTATTCGTGACACTCAATTTTTTGGCTTATCAAATTTTGGCGTCGTTGCCGGGGATACGGTGTTTGATAATCTTAGGATTGTTCATTATTTTGGAAAACTTTAAAATTTTGTTGTTTTGATTGCTTTTATGTTCATATATCCATGTATTTGATTTTATATGTTCCTGAGTCTTCTAATTTTATTTGCTAATTGTCAGTGTAAGAATAGGAAATTCCTTTCATGGATCCATATTATCAGAATTTTGGAGATTGGAGGGAGAGTTATTACGATCAGCCTCAGACTCAGTTCTATCAGTTTGAATCTCAGTACTACCTACCTATGGAGCAGCGGAATATGAGGATGTACAAGGACAATTTGCAAAGTCAATTTGGAAATTCAATGAACTTATGCAACAAATGAGAGAGCATCAAGAGCAACAATTTGCAAGGATATAGAACATATAGAGTTAGTTAGATCAAATTTCATTATCCATCAATCATTTGCAAACACAAAACTCCAACGAGGAGATGGATAGTAGAGATTTTGTCGGGCCTGACCCTACTTCCATTTCTTCACAAGAATTTTCTAGTATTATTTGTGATGATGATGTAGTTGTTCAAATTTCTGATTCTACTAATAGTGTTGCTTTAGATGTTGAGAATGATGCAGGTATTGTTATTGAAGATAATTTAAGTGTAGGGGATTGCTTACTGGAAGCATTACCCCAAGAATCACCAAGAATAGAGGATGTAAGTGTAGGGACTTGTGCTATGGAGCCAAGCACCCAAGAATCACTACATGAAGTTATACACTTATCATAACTAGAGTCTGAGCATTTACTTGGTGGAAAGAGGTAACAATCACCACTTTAGGTACCTTTCAAGATGACAAGGTGAGTATTTTTTGTGATTTTTTAGAAAATTTAATAGAGGTACCATTCATTGATTTTATTAGATGTGATTCATTTCTCGATATATTTTCTACCCACACTAATATTCTCCTATTTTCTTCTTTTCCCACATGCGTGTAGGAGGTGTTTTCTTTGATTGATGTTGTAGGAGAACATAAGCTTCCGGAGTGAATGCTTACACTGAACCGCCTTCGACCTCCAGAAAGAATGGTGAAAAGAAAAATGATTAATAAGAAGAATTTGAGTGGAACCATGATTACTCCACTACCGGCATGGATACTCTTTTTGAACCTTCTTCAACCACCGGGAAATGAAAGGGGAGTTGGTTTCAATTTTGTTTCTTTTGCATTTTAATTCATGCTTTGTTAATAAATTCTTTGTGTGCTACTGTCCATAGTTTCATATTTTACATTTACATTTTGTTTCCATACATTGCATTTTGTTTAGTATACATAGCATTTCAATTTCGAATAAAATTCTCCATGAATTTTTCTAGTAATATTTTTAAGATGGTAAAAGTGTCTTAAATTTGATCATCAATTTTAGGTCATGTGACATGATTGGATTTCTACTTACATGATATTGGTTAAAATGGTGGTAAATTCCATTTTGATTAATTGAGCTTGATTGCATTAAAAAATTACCTAGAGAGGACCACGTTAAGCCTAATCACTATTATATTTTTGTGTGACATGCACTCATAGCAATTGAAACTCTAGAACTTGCTTAGTTTCTTTTCAAAGTCATAATAGCATATGTGTGCATGGAGATGAAGGATATTTGTCTTTTTTTTTTGTTCCTTCATAAATTCTAATTTCTTTCCTCACAATTTTCTTTAAACATTCTCATCTAGCACTTTAATCCTTGATCATCTTTTCTTGTCATTCTTTAATTGAGAGCTTTGGTTGAAATATTTGATGAGTTAGATTTTACAAGATGATAAAGGATTAAGTTTGGGGGAGGTGTGTAGTGTTTTTGAATTTTTAGATGCACTTGTTAATGGTTGGGAAAATTCAAGCCAATGATGGAGTTTTGGAAGAATGCTGTTATGAATTAAGTACTCTTTAGATTGTATGCTAAATGTATCCATATCTTGAGTTTATAATGTCAAAGAGTAAGCTCCAATGGTTTTGAATTTTGAGACATGATACTATGTTGATACATTCAAGACTCTAGGAGACATATGTTGAAGAAACTAGAATCTGACTATTCTGATGGTGTTGCTGTCCAAGAGCTGTGCTATAGCTTTTAGGGAATTTGTTTATCATTAATCCTTAAAAAAATCTGGAACAGAATTGCAGAAATTTAAACATTGCTTTGAGGTGCAGGAATACAAGTTCTGAAATTTCAGAAACTGATCAGTGGGCATTTTGAGTGCAGAATTTGTTCTTTAATTGATCATTTGATATTCCAATTTTCTCTATGAAGTCTATTTTCAATTGATTCAAAGCTTTGGAAGAAGTAGTGTAATGCATCATTATTATGTGGGAAATCAGATACTAAGTTGTCATGATTAGATTCACAAAAGCTGAGATTTTAGATGAAATGTCTTAACAAATCAGATTCTGATTTCAAGTTGTAGAGGCAGAAATGAAGGCAGACGGTGATGAATTTCAAGTTGTGAAGTGATACTTAATTCAAGGATTGTAATCTAAACTTTGAAATGGAACAAATGAAGACAAGGAGAATGATTGCTGCCAGGATAGGAGTAAATGTAGTAAAGACAACAGCAAAACAATAGGATTTAGCTTGAGAGTTGTATCAATCTATTATAACCAGTTCTCAATTTATTGAGAAAGTTAGTGAAGATCCTGCACTTTATGTGAAAAATGTTTCTCATCTCATTCCATGTTTCTTTTCAAACTGAATTTTACAGAGTCTTGAAGTATCAAGTTGCTCAAACAATGAGGAAAACTGGAAAACAGTGATGCTGATTTGCTAGTAATTTGACCATTACGGTTAAAATTCAGAATTGAATTAGTGAGCACCATTTTACTTATTAAGCACTTGAAGACAGTATCATTGAATCTGAAAATAAGGAAAGAAAGGGTAGTAATTGATACTAAAAGCAGTATAGAGAAAGAAGCTGGAATCAGATTGGTGCAAATACTTTTGGAATTAATTCATGGGATCTGAATCATAACTAAAGGGGTTTTCTAGTTTAACTAGTAATGTGTTCTATCTACAGATGAAGAAACAATTTTAGAAGCTATTATAGGGAGTTAGTTCAGAAGGATAGAAATGACTAAAAAATTGCTGAAATGCAGAAACTGAAACTAGTAATTTCAGAATTCTGAAATTGTGCTGTTGCAAATCTGTAAGGAGCTAGAAGCTGCTGAAATTTTGTTAAATCCTTCAGCAAACCATCCTTCATTCACTCAAAAGTCTTGAAGTTCTTAGGAATTTAAATTTAGAAGATCTAAAGATCTGAAACTGTAATAGAAATGAAAACTGCTGGACATAGATTTTGTATGGATTTGAAAACACACGAAATGAGTGTGCTATCCTAGCTAACCAAGATTAATTTTGTTTTCAAGCCTAAATTTTCATGAATCCAGCTAGGATCTCTCTACATTTCTGACTCTAAAACTAAGAACTGAGCTACAAATTCCTGAATCCAACCATGTATTCTGAATTTAGTTTGTGGAGTTGTTGTTTTCAGCTTTAGCATTCTGATTTCCGAATACAGATTTGGTTTCTGAATTGGTTGAATTCTTGGAGTTGCTGGATAGCTGAAATAATCTTGGTTGTCTACCCATTAGTATCCAAGAGCAAACCAGAGTCATGAGCTCAAGTACAGTCTTGTTCTGTGTAGGAAATGAAACTGGAAACCAAGTCTGCAGTTTGTCAAGTTGGTATCAAAATCTCTGGACAGCCTTCTCATCAAACTAAGCTATGGAATTCTATTTTTATCCTTGCAGTTGAAGAAGTTTTGAGATGAAAATTGAATCCCTAGAAGCTGACCAAGAATTGAATCTCTAGAAGCTGACCAAGAACTGGATTATGGAAGTTGTTGAAGTTACAGCAGTGGACTTTTACAGCAGCAAGAAGTCTACAAAATGAGTGTCAGTGCAGTTTGTGCCAAGTTCTTGTGCAATTCCCTAATTAGTGAAAGATTCAAGCTAAATTCTTGCTCACTCATTGACAAATGGTTTTTCTTGAATCAATCAAAATCCTGAAAATATGAAAAATACAACTGAATTGAAGTGCTGGAGCTGAAATTCAGAAGCTGCAACTGAATATCATTGCAAATCAAGCAAGAAATGGTGATTTCTTTATCTAAATAACTTTTTGCAAGTGTATGAAGTTTGATTTGGAACTTCACCAATTAGGAAGGTATCATCAGACATTAAATTTTGCAATTGTCCTGAAATTCTGATACAAGTTGGGATTACTTTGAATTCCATCTAAGTTGTTACCTCATAGGATTGATATACTAAACAATCAAATGCTGAATGGTATCAGAATTGTTTACTTGATAAGCTGGAATCTGATATCAAAAGCTATAGTTGGATCAAATGGTGTTCTGAAATATTGTTGTTGAATTACAGATGGAGAAGTGAATCCTTTGTTATTTCTGGAATTAATGAAGTGCAGTAATGAATTTGTGCCAACCTTTAAATTCATTTGTTGATCAGGAAAAGTTGTAATGATCTGAGTTCTTGCTGGATTTAAGGTTCTTAATCAAGTTTCTTGGTTGTTTCAGTTATGAAAGAATAGGAAAAGGAAAAGAGAAAACAAAAACAGAGGGGTTCCGACCATTGTAAGAAGTGGAAACTCCATTGATTCAGGCTGCTTGAATTGGAAAAGTAGAGGTATGAAAGAAACAAGAATCTGAAACAATCTGTTGGCCACAAACTGTATTATGATTTCAGACTAACAACATTGTTTTTGTGTCATATGAGAATTTTTATATTTGAGATGCATCTCGAAATTAGCGGGTCATAGAAGTATAGTTGTCATCAGTGAGCTATTGTGGAGACAAAGAAGAAATATGGAGCATAAGTAGGAAACAGAAATTGACAAAAATTCAGGAAATTCTGCAACTTGGCATCTTAAATTTGTTTGAAGCAAATGTTCATGTTACTTCTGACCGAAATATGAATTTTAATTGAGATATGAATTCATAAGTTGCAAAGAACCTGAAGAGCTGGATCAGTAATACATAATGCTGAGGAACAAAATTCAGAACCTGCAATATTTTGAATTAGATTCTAAAGCCTGTATGGAAATTTTAAATCTATTTGTGATGAGTGTTTAAATCATTGACTGCTGATGTAGTATAGAATCCTGAAGTAGAAATTATTTCTGGGACTGAAGAATGCTATTAGTTGCTATAGTGAGAAATATTCAGGAAATGAGCAAGTCAGTGCCAAATGATTCCTTTTTCCAAACTAATTATGTAACAATTCCGAAACTTAAGACTAGGGTCTGAATTTTTGAAATGTTTCAGCTGGTTTCTGCAGTAGATAAACTCCGAAAAATTGTGAATGCAGATAAAGATTTGAATTACTGGTTTTGGAGATGTGTTGATTGAAGGTTAAATTCTGTAATCAAGCTGCAGGAGAGGCTGAATTCTTGATGAATCAAACTGAAAGTCCTATACAGCAATTAGCACTATACTTCTTTGTGAGATGAAATCTTTAGCACAATTTCAGATTGCTTAATTCTGGAAATCTTCATGAATAGAATTGAGAGGCTGGAATTCTGATTGTTGCTGTTGATGGTATCAATGTTGTGCAGAACTTTGATTTTCGGAGCTACATTGTGACATAAAATGTGCTTTGCTTCTTGCATATGTGCAGTAATTTCAGAATCCAAGCTTATTTAGCAAACTAATTGAATGTTCAGAACTGAATTGCAATGAAACAGAATTCATTGTAACTTTGAATGTTCAAAACTGTGACTTTGTTGTTGTGCCAAACATTCAAGCCATTTCTAACCAGAAACAGTTTGAATCTTTTCTAATATCAAGTTTGTGTTAAAGGATGCCTTATTTCATATTGAAGTGACTTTAAAGCTTCAATTCTGTAACTTGAGAATTTCAGTAATGAGTTTTAACAATATAGATTTCCGATTTTGTTTTTGAATTAGGAATTATAAGGATGAATTCAGACCTAAAAGCTTTCTTGCAACTGCTGGGAGTGACTGAATTGGTGCAATGGTGAAGATTTTTTAATTGCTTTAAATCTGATTTTACTGGAACTGTAGATTGTTGAAGTTGCTGATTTTTCCAGCTGCATTACAGTGCTGAAATCAGTATGTTGGATTGTTTAGTAGGGATTCAAATGGATTGTCTTTCGGAGGATAGATTGAATTAGAGTGTATAAAAAGTATATTTCTTAAATGCTGAAATTGAAACCTTAAAGTCAGTTATCTGATTTGATACTTTTGCTAAAAACAGAAGTAAATCTTTGGGAGGTCAATTGGATATGGTACATTGGCTGTTAGGATAGCAAAACAGTAAAGAAGAAGATGGAAAAGTGGCAATAGCATGGGTACATGTTATGTTTAATTGTCCGAGACGGACAATACTTTAAGTGTGGGGGAGGAAGCTCTTCTCCATGAGGTGATTTGAGATTATTTTTGAGTTTAAAAGTGATGGAATTCAAGTGAAAAAAAAAATAGTGAAGAAATTTTTATTTTGGCAAATCAAGAGAGTATCAAGTGTGGAGATAGAGTATCAAGAATCTTGAATTCTCATCAAATTGAAGGAGAGGTTAGCTTGATACTTTGAAGTGGTAATGACAAATGATATTCATCTCTTTTAACATCAAAATGGATCAACTCATCAAGTATATTCCTCCAATACTTTTATCTTCTCAATTTTTCATTGAATTCTTTTCTTTTGCCTATTTCATTCACTTTAATTGTTCTTCTTGCTTTCATTTCAATTCTTGTTGATAAATCCTTTTGATTCATGTATGCTATGTCTTATAGTGGTGGAGAATTAGAAAATAAGCAAACTTATGGTAGTGAAATGTTGTGAGTTGCATTGAGTGAGCTCCACTTATACATGTTTGAGTGTGAGAGATAGAATAGGTGAATCCCTTGTGAGATTGCATCTTGCTTAATTTTTGAATTGGATTGAAACTACTATACCTACCGATTTTTGTTTGGATTGTATTCATGATTGTTTGCGATCTTTAGATGATCTTAGTTAAATTCCTTTTACTATCTTTAAGATATTACTAGGGAATTTGTGTGGAGATGATTTTTTTTGTTTTCTATACTTGCACGGGACGTTCAAGATTAAATGTGGGGGATTTGATAACCATAATTTAACTGTATCATTTTGATTCATACATGCATGGTTTGATGATATATTCATAGATGAAACCTATATATGCATCACATTTCATGCATTGTCTTTATACTTGGACTTAATTGTAAATTATCTTATTTTTGTGTTATTTGATGCTAATATTTTATTCTTATTTTGTATGCATCAAAGGATCTTGCATGTGGATCTATTCGAACCGAATTTTTGCTCGAATCAGAGTTTAAACGAGAAGATCAAGCTGCGGAGCATTATGGACCGTTCATCAAAGATCAGAGAGATCTGAGTCATCCATTGAATATCTTGTCTATCCGACCTAAGAGAGAGTAGATCCAGACGCTAGATTAAGATCAACACCTTCAGATCGGATTTTAAGTGACTTTCCACCGTTGATCAAGCTACAAATCAATTTCAGCCGTCTGTTCAGATCTGGATCAGATTTAAAAGGGAAGCTACAGTAGCTTCGTGCTTCGTCGACTCCTCCACACAGCTTTGCATCGTCTGTTCTTCTCCAGCGAGTTCCGACCCCGATTCCTTCTTCGATGATCTCTCAAGCTTCGACATCAGTGAAGAGCTTCACGGCAACTGGATTCCGATCATCTGGAGCCTTCGGTGGGCGTTCCCTCCGGCGCGATTTTGCTTCCAGCGATACTCTGCTTCCACGGATCTGTTGGGCGTTCCCTCAGATTTGTGATTCCCTTCCGACTAGAGAGCATTGGCGGCGTTCCTCCATTGTTACTGAACCACATCCGACGGCAATCCATCATTCACAGCTTCATTCCAGATTCAGAGTTTGTGGGCTACAGAAATCCAGATTTCGGGCTGATTATTGGTTCCATCTTGTCGGGGGTGTTCATCCGACGATGTTGAGCATCCCTAGAGCTGATTTACCGCTGAGATTCTTCACTGATGACCGGAGTTGGGCGTTCTCATCTTCGGCCTCTTGTGTGATGGCAAGAGAGTGAAGATTGTTAGATTGGTTGTGAAATTGGATCAGTTTACCATTTTATTTCATTTTGTTACTGTTTTATAGCTTAGAACAGATTCCTTTTATGTTTGTTATATTTTTATGCAAGTAATTTAGCATTTCATTACCTTGTTGAAGCTTAATTTGTGTTTAATTTGTGCTTGGTTAATTGTTAAGTTGGTTAGAATTAAGTTAGGGTTTAAAGTATGCTGTAGGTTAAATTTATTTCTGTCTTGCTATTTCATATTTAGAGTTAACGGTATTAATGATGAATTCATGATGTAGTGTGATGATGCGTATGGATTAATCGGAGATACTTAGTTAGATTTTACTATTGCTTTAGATTAGTTTCTTATCCGCTTGCTTTTCATTTATTTAGATTTAGATTCAAAGCTTAAACCCCCCAATTTTATATTAAAACCCCAAAAATAGAAATAACATACAATCCTAAGATTACATCCTACCCATAGTTCCTCGAGAGATCGATCCTGAGCTCGTTATTACAACATCATTGTGTAGTTAAGGGATTTAGTGAAAATCATTTGTTAAGTTGATAAGCCTATTCGTGACACTCAATTTTTCGGCTTATCAAGTATCGTCCGACCGTCTTCTCGATATCACTCGGTCTCCCTCGGCATTCACTCGATCGCCAGCTTGTCATCCGCTCGACATTATTTTTCGTGGCTCGGTTGAAACTCATCTCACTCGTCGTTCAGTCAACACTCGCCCACTCACTGCTCGGATCAAGGGCTCTACTCTCATTCACCTTCGATCTCACGGGCTCCACGCCCGCTCCATTCACGAGATTCGCTCCCACTCACCTCACGGGTTTCGCTCCCATTCGCCATTGACCTCTTGGTTTAGATTGACATTGTCTCTGTTGCCTAGATGGCACTTTCTCATTCACGCGCTCGGCTCTGCTTACCCTTCCTCTTTCCATCCACTCAGCATTAGCTCGGTCTCCCGCTCAACATTCTTTCGGTCGCTTGGTCGGCATCTTCGTAGCCGCCCGATCAATATCACCCTAAAACAAAAACATTTTGGATATAAGTCAATCGCAAGAAATCTTCTCTAACCGCATAAAAATGATAAGAAATCTACATGCAAACTCAATTTGATAGATGTTCGAAGCAGCTCCATTTCCATGCGCTTATTGTTGACCATATATCTGAATATTTGCCAAATTTTGAATCTATCGATTAGTTCCCTCATTGTCCATGGTATAAACAGGGATTTGACTGTTCTTAATGTTCCTCTTTGGGTCATCTCTAGGATTCAGATTATCTGCATCTTCCTTGTAAATTTTCACATATGTTCTGGCACCTGCCAAAATCAAATTTTCTACCATAAAAAGCTGATAATTGTTCTTGACCACTGAGTCGAATATGTTTGTAAAGTTCAATGAGCATGCCAATTTGTACCTGTTACAAAGTTTTCATTTACATACAAAAACCAATATTATCCAGTGCAAAAGCGCACGAATAGATGAAGCAAAGAAGTTTATTTGTTTCGATAGACAAAGCATAAATTCCACAAACTCTAAATTTAAAGAACAGAGAGATACTTATGAATGACAGAAACAACACTTTGAAAATAGATTAAGAGATTGATAGACACATGAAGTAGGAGGGTCGTAATCAAATTGCTAAACTTTAAAAGTCATCTAGGAGATGTTCATTGAGGTTCTGAATAAGTCATCTAGGAGAACGACTTTTGCACGTGCACAACAAGTGGATGTTGTAGATATACCTAGATGATAATGGTGCAAAAAAACCAGGCGTTATCTCATTTGAAGCGATAAAAAGTGTTCATCCTGGGGGGATCCACTTCGCGATCCTCCGCTAGATGAATTCAAGATGGGTATCTTTGTCAAGATGGGGATGAAGGCTCCTCTCAATTCCAAATCGGTCTTTTCTAGTCTTTAAAATATCCCCTCGTCGCACGTGAATAGCATCATAATCACCAAGTAGGTGTTTGATCTGCAAAAGCATTTGTATTTAAAACCAATATCAGAATTATGAGAAACTTTCAAGACTAAGCCAAGAAATATTCCCAAATAAAAAGACTGCATAGAAACATAAGAAGCATTATAAGCCAGGCAGGCCTCTTACGCGAATAACCTACAAAGTTCATTCTTGTCATATTTTATGAATCTACTAAATCTTATTGCGTTGGAGAAATTCTCCAGTGGTATCTCAATATGCATCCTTTGTCTGTCACAAGAACAAATTCATCAAATGTTCTCATGTCACACGTTTGCAAGACTTTTGTGGCAAGTAGAGCAATGAAACTAAGAAAGAGTCACACGAGTCCAACACCAATTATTCATTTGAATGTCATAGAAACATCAGAGCTCATGAAAAAAAGTGAATTTCTCTTGAAGGGTTTGTGTCATAGAAACATCACAACCCTCACAAAAAGTGAATTTCTCTTGAAAGATATTTTACTTGTATTATGAGATAGTTATCATAGCTATTTTGCAAGTCAAATAACACATTTGGAGAACCAATACCTTATCTGCTACATTCCTTAGTCTTTTGGCAGCCATCATAGGAAGAAAATCATGTGGTAGCAAAACAGAGCTGTGATTGGTTCGATCCTTGCACTCCATAGACCTGGATGTTCATCATGGTCAAGACTAGAGCTTGAAGATTCAAAGATCACCTAGCAAAGTAACAGACCATTTAACCATGGCGACATCGTGGGAAATAAAGAAAATTTCATGTGTGGATTACTTCATTATACTCAAGAGGTTGAATATCTTGATTTGTTTCAATGAATTTGATTGAGATGAAAATCTTTAATCAACATCAAACATTTAAATTCACATAATCACAAAAAAGAATGCCCTATACATGGAACAACAAGGCACCAAATTCAACGAGTTTGCTAAAAATGAGTTGAGATTCAATCATGAAGTAAATTAGTTTCTATTGACTTCAAATAATGTAACAGGAGTTGAGTAATTGTACATTCCATCTGTATTTGGATTTCCGCTTTGGTGCAGGATCCCCTTCTTGTTATGTGTTGGATTGATGCACATTCTAGAAGGCATCACAAATACTCTGCAAATTTTTTAAACAAGCATAATGTCAGTACAAAACAACTATTAATTAATTCCTCCATCTAGAATTCTTCCTACAAATTTTTTATACGCAAGGAGTGAACTTTAACACCCAAATCAAATGCTCAAAGGCAAATCTTCATAATCCCAGAAACTTGGAGTGTTCTTAATTCCAATTCAACGAATCAAAGAAGATCATCCACAATAGTGATGGAATATTAAAGCAAGGTAGTAGACCAGAAGAGAAATTGATGGGACCTTCCGAGGAAGAGGGCTTCTTGGAGGGTGCATCGGAGGCTGGACTCTTGGTGTCGCAGTGCTTTCCGGGGCAATCAATGCGGTCGCCCCAATACAAGTACTTGCTCTCCACCACCGCCTTGGCGGCTTCCCTCGACGACGCGGAGGAAGCAGGGATCGCAGAGGAGAAGGCAACCCAGAGGAGCGCGAGGGCAGCGGCAGAGATGAGGAAGAGTTATATGACGAGGTGCCGTTGGAACCGAAGAATCGCCATAACGGTGAGAGTCCGAGGTGTCGTTCACTAAATGCATCAATCTACGAGACGAACTAATTTTGTAATGATATTTGAGAATATACATTAAAATCTATTAATGGGGATGTAGCTTAGATGGTACAGCGCTCACTTAGCATGTGAGAGGTATGGGGATCGATACCCCGCATCTCCATAAAATATTTTATTAGTTTATGTTTTTTATTGTGTATGTGAAAGTAATAAAACTCTTTATATATAATTTTATTATTCTAGGTACTCATTTATGAGAAATTCATGAACATACAATACTGTTAATTTTTTTTTAGAGTTTAGGTTAAAAAAGTGAACATTTTTTTTTAACAGGTTTTCGTTGATGATCTTGGATCGATAACCAAGGTTATCAAGAATACCTCCAACAAAACACACCCTAAATGATCATGATTTGAGTATACATGGGTGTGCATGATAACAAAACACTATAAATATAGTTTAGATATTCTGCATACCTTACTCTGCACATCTCTTGAGTATCCAATTTGTTTTTTTAAATTTAATTTTTTGTTATGCTTAATACTATAATCCAAATCCTACACTCAAAAGACAAACTCTTATTGACATAAGTGGAGCTAAAAAATTTCGTATTTCGCTGATTCTATGTGCTGCCCACGAATGTCGCCTAGGCTAGCATTTGTGTGTGTATAGTATGTTATGCGATCGTCTGTGCCTGATTGATAGAGGCACCTGGAATTGATCAAGGCGTCTCAATTTTTTTTATTTTTTAAAATTAAAAAAATCCATAAATCGGAGCTAAAAAAAATATCCTATATATATATATATATATTATACCCGCGAGTATCTAATTTTGTTTAATTTGAACATTATAATTTAACATATATAGACACTAAAAGTAAAATCTAATTAGTTTAAACTCGGAGCTTAAAAAAATAAAATAAAATAACACATGTATTTCAATTGGGGTGTCTGGATCAATTCTATGCGCTCGACAACACAGTTGTGGACTGTTCCACTACAAAAAAAAAACAGCATTACCGACGGAATATTCCATCGTAGTTCTGTCGGTAGAGGCATTTATCGACGGAAAATAAAGTGTCGGTGTAAAATTCGTCGGAAAATTATACTCCGACGGAATTACTGTTTCGTCGGTACATTTACCGATGGAATAACTAGTTCCGTCGGTAAATATATACCGACGGAAAAGTTATTCTGTCGACAATTTTCGCTATCCTAATCTATGAGCCTGACAACAGAGTTGTGGATTGTTCCACCGCGAACGATATATATATAGGTGCCCATCTTGTATTAGATTTATTTTTTAAAACTTATTTCTTTTAGCTCCTGAGTTAAGCTGATTAGATTTAAACTTTAGGGTTTAGGAGTTGGATTATAGTGTTCAAGCTAAAAAAATTAAAATTAAAAAATTTTAAGTACCCATGGGGTATATAATATATGTATTTTGGGTGTTTAGGATTTACAATTTAAAGGAATAAATTTTAAAAAAAAATTGAGATGCTTGGATCAATTCTAAGCGCGTGAATTGTTCTGCAGCGAATGATCCTTGTAAATTTCTCATGAAGGAGATCAATGATCATAAGCAAAGGAAACCGAAAATCTCCATGTTTCAGGAGATACATTCTCTTGTGAAACATAGAACAAACACACTATTGTAAAACAACAAATTACTACAATCAAAGTTAACTGCGAAATTGAATCATTACCCGTTCAGCAAGCACGCAAGCTTTGCCAGGAGTCCCAACACCAACTGCAATTAGTTTAATTCCTGCTGCATCAAATTTGGATGAGTTTGTAGGTATCAAAAGAGAAGAGCTAAACTCACCAACAAAAACATCCAAAATGCCTCATGAGTGCAACCACTGAAAAACACTAATCCACACAAACGTAGTTGATCATGTATCAATCAATCTGCTAGGACAATGAAACGGAACAGCTAACAATTGCCTAATCGAACAAACTAAGAGCAGGTGGTAATCAGATCTAGAGAAGAAAGATTTAGAAAATTAGTAGTTAGTATGAACGGGAGAAGGGAAAAAAGGAAGCAATTTGATATTTCGTTTTGGTCCCAGAGATCGCTGAGGAACAGGGCTCTCCAGTGCCCCCGCCGCGAATACACGGTTACCATCAAGGGCATCCCGGGTTGCGGTCTCATTGACGCCGCTAGTAGCGACTGTGACAGAGGAACCATGCGACGCAGTCAAGGAGAAGGAGACGTGAGAAAGATCACGGTTTGCAATGTACTCTCGCCTCGTCTTTAAAAAAAACTCTAATGGCCATTTAGACCAGGTGGAGTTGTACTCTCGCCTCTTCTTACAAACAAAAAAAAATTGTAATGACCTTTTATACTAGATGGAGTTTAGAGTTTAGGGTTTAGAATTTAGTCCCATATCGTTTGTTTTTGATTGACGGAGTGGAACTAGTGCTATAAAAGAAGAGACTATGACTGTAATTTATTCATATCTTTCTCAGCCTTTTGACTAAGATCAAGTGTAGTATTTGCTCTTATCAGTTTAATATCTAATACGTGGACCATTGGTTCATTATGATATTAAATTAATTTTTGTTTTTGGGGAGAGATCATCTACTAGATCTTTCGTGTGTTATCCTTGTGTTGTACTATTGCAGGGTTCATGTGTTAAGTTCAATTAAATTTTTATATTAAGGTGGTGTTTGGTTTAGAGGTTTGGAAATAAGAGAATGGATTCATTTCCAAATCTGGATGAAACCCACTCCCTCCCTTAAGTTTTGATGGAATGGGAATAAGAATTAAGTTTTGGACAAAAATACCCTTACTATATTTATTTAATTTTTCTTTCATTTCATTCTCTCTCCTTGTTCTCTCTCATCATATTTTCTCTCTCCTCATTCTATCATCATATTTTTTCTTTCAACATATTTTATCTCTTCTTATTCTCTCTCATCACACATTCTTTACAATTTTCTCTCTCATCATACACTCTCTCTCATTATTTTCTCTCTCTTCATTCTCTCATTTTTTTCATCATACTTTTTCTCTCATCATTCGTTCTCTCTCCTGAATCTCTCTTACCATACTCTCTCTCCATATTTTATCTAGTCACACTTTCTCTCTCTTCATTCTCTTCCATCACTCTCTCTCTCCTTATTCTCTCTCATCACACATTCTCTACCATTTTCTCTTTGTATTCTCTCTCATCACTCTCTCTCATTACTTTCTCTCTCATCACTTTCTCTCTCATCACTCTCTCTCATTATTTTCTCTCTCATCATACTCTCTCATTATTTTATCTCTCTTTATTTTTTCATCATACTTTCTCTTTCCTCAATCTCTCTTACCATACTCTCTCTCCATATTTTCTCTCATCCCACTTTCTCTCTCTTCATTCTTTTCCATCACACACACTCTCCTCATTTTCTCTCATCACACTTTCCCTTTCTTTATTTTTTCCCATCACACATTCTCTCATCACATTTTCTCATCATACTTTCTCTCATCACACTTTCTCTCTTTTTATTTTTCCCAATTACTCTTTCTCTCTCAACACACTTTCTCTCTCATCATACTTTTTCTCTTCTCAATATCTCCTATCAAGCTCTCTCTCCTCATTTTCTCTCATCATACTTTCTCTCTCTTCATTTTTTCCCATCACACTTTCTCTATATCATATGTGTCTCTCACATTCAATTTTACTTTCCATCTAATTTTTTCTCTTATTTTCCTATAAGGGTAAAAAAGAAAATTTAAGTTCATTCTGATTGAAAATATTCAACTAACCAAACATTACTTTTAGGAATGATACCCAAGCTCACACTCATTCCCATTCCACAATACTATGATACCTATTCCCATTCCGATTCCTAGAAGAGAACCAAACACCACCTAAATTAAGTTTATTTTTAAATTATTTATTACAGTCCATGAAATTAAATCATAAAATTTTATATATTTTAAAATAAATACAAAACACATAAAAAATAATCAAATTTTTTTACTGATTTAATTATTAATTTTTAGTTAATAAATAAGAAATTTTAAAATTATAATTGAATAAATTGATGTTTTCTTAGATGAAATTTTGAAATAATTTAATTAAAAATTTAAATTTGATTAGGTTATTCATTTTAAATTTTAAATGTTATCAAGTTCTCAATTTAATTGGTATCAAGTATTCAACTTGCAAATCCTCCAGCCATGAAAATTTTTAACCGGTCTGTCAGTCCAGTGTTCTTAGATCAACCGTCCATTAGAGAAAATTCATTCGTTAATTCACCAAGATTTAAACACGATCCTTAAATATTTGAGAAACTAAAAAAGTGCCCTATCGTGGTACTATTACACAAGAACAACCTTTTTTATTGCTTAAAACTTATTCAATTAGTTATTAAATTTAATAATTTAAACTTATTTTATTTTATTTTATTTATTTAACATGTTTATAAAAAGTTATTGATGATTATTATTCACTAATATACTTGTTCAAATTTATTCATAAGTTATTGAAACATGCCCAATTAATTAAAATTGTGTTGTATTGAACGCACATAAATAATTTCAGATTAAATTGAACACCAAACTTATTTTTGAACCATTGGTTCATTTACTGCCCTATCCGGCACGCTTGGGATATGCAACGAGGGCAGAATGATAGGGCACGCTTGGGATATGTACCGAGAGCACAATGTTGTTACCATCTCGATAATCTTGAACCAACTCCAGACCAATGCTTTGGATAAACATGCTCGCTCAGTCAAACTGATAAGTGAATTGTTTGGTCACACTGAAAGAACAAGCCAAATGAAAGGCCATGGGGAAACCCTAACCCTACGGTCTACGGAGGGCCCTAACTATAGGAGAGTAACTCGAGGGGTGATTAGCTTGCGCGTTAGATTAACAAACATGTTAAGGTGCTTTCATACTAGGAAGCAACAGAGTTGGGAAAGTTGGCAACAAAGTTCTTTAATATATTTTGCAATGGGAGAAGGAAGCACGATGGCCAAAGTAAGATTGACTTTCCACATCTCTTCCCTCCAGGCCATTTCAAGTAGATATAAAAGAAACAAAAGGAGTTCAATAGGATGAACCCAGCATATCAAATGAGAACCACCAAAACCTCAAGAGTAAGATGCATGAATTGAGACTTCCTCCTCAAAATATTTGACAGTATGATTGATCATGTCTGAAAATTGAAAAGAGGGCATGCTGGCAATGGTGACTTGGTTATTGATTGGAATAGGACTTTTTACTATGAGAAAAAGTTTTCCTTTGATCTCACACACACTAAAACAAGTAAAAAAAAACGTTAGTGCCCAAAAACCAGGGGAAGTCTTTGGCGATAGCCCTCCGACGCTAATGACGCAAAGCCTCTGCGAGTGGCGGCCATGAGCACAGCCACCGGCCAAATCGGAGACAACTCCGTGGGTGTCCCTCAAGGCCTACGACGTCGGCAATTGGGGAAGTTTGCGACATGGACGCTATCTTTCTATGTGTTGGCAACATGCAACAAAATCGATCGGAGCGGCAGCAAACAAGAGCAAAAGGAAGGGGTAGCAATTTTAAACAGGAGATTTGTCATGCATTTATAACTAACTATATGCTCTGATACCATTGTTGATACTCAATATGCATGAATCAAAATGAATTAAAATGGTAAACACTTACAACAATCTCCCGCAGATCTACAATCGGCGACAATTGGATTTGCTGTCGGGAGATCAATCATAGGATCGGAAGGCTCTCCACAATTCCACGAACCAAATCCCACCGTCTCAAATGTTCTTCTCACTCTCCCGTTGTCTCTTTCTCTACACCGTGAATCACCCCCCCCCCCCAATGATCCTTGGACGTACCCCTTATAAAGGAAAATAACCCAAGGATATAATGGACTTTTCCATTAAGAGTAGTGGGGAATGTGAGCATGTTCCCACGTTCCCCATTTCCTATAGGATCAACATCTGAAGCCAACTAGTGACGAGCCGAGCGAATCGAGGGATCAAACCCATAGACAGCTTCGGCGGGGAATTTGATCAGCTTACGAGGGAGCGAGGAGGAGAGAGGGTGACCGACGGAGGAGAGGTCCTGCTCGTCGACGCAGCTACAGCGGTGAAGCAACAAATCTTAACTGCCTCCAGAACAAAATCGCAAGCAACAAGACTCTCCTTTCTTTTCCACGGCCAAGGAGTAGGAGACGTGAGAAAGATCACGGTTTGCAGTGTACTCTCGCCTCTTCTTAAAAAAGAAACTCTAATGGCCATTTATACCAGGTGGAGTTATACTCTCGCACCTATTTACAAACAAAAAAAGTTGTAATGACCTTTTATACTAGGTGGAGTTTAGAGTTTAGGGTTTAGAATTTAGTCCCATATCGTTTGTTTTTGATTGACGGAGTGGAACTAGTGCTATAAAAGAAGAGGCTATGGCACTTTCTCATTCATACCTTTCTCGGCCTTTTGGCTAAGATCAAGTGTAGTATCTGTTCTTATTAGTTTAATATCTGATACGTGGACCATTGGTTCACTATGATATTAAATTAATTTTTATTTTGGGGAGAGATGATTACAGGAGCTTGCTATTGGATCCTTCGCGTGTCATCCCTGTGTTGCACTATTGTAGGCCTTCGACGCACCCGACCAATATAAATTAAAATTTTATATTAAATTAAGTTTTTTTGTAAATGATTAATTATAGTGCAAGAAATTAAATCTTAAAATTTTATATATTTAAAAATAAATACAAAACACATAAAAATAATTGAATTTTTTTACTGAATTAATTATTAATGTTCAGTTAATGAATAAGAAATTTTAAAATTAGAATTGAATAAATTGATGTTTTCTTAGATTAAATTTTGAAATAATTTAATTAGGTCCTTCAATTTAATCGAAATAACTTAATTAGTGTGGTTTTTTTAATTTGGTAAGAAAAAATGATTTTACTTCGCCGAAGAAAGATAAATCACGTACCAAACAACTTTCTAATACAGAAAATTCAAGTATTCAACTTACTAATGCTGGGATGGTCAATCCAACCATAAAAATTTTCCACCGGTCCATCAATCCAATGTTCTTAGATCAATCGTCCATTAGAAAAAATTCATTCGTTAATTCATCGAGATTTAAACTCAATCCTTAAATATTTAGGAAATTAAAAAAAGTGCCTTATCGTGGTACTATTACACATGAACAACCTTATTTATTGTTTGAAACTTGTTCAACTATTTATTAAATTTAATTATTTTATTTTATTTTATTTATTTAACATGTTTATAAAAAAGTTATTGATGATCATTATTCACCAACATACTTGTTCAAATTTATTCGTAAGGTATTGAAATTGTGTTGTATTGAACGAACAAAAATAATTCCTTATTAAATTGAACACCAATCTTATTTTTGAACAATTGGTTCATTTACCGCCGTATCCAGCACGCTTGGGATATGCAACGAAGGCACAATGATAGGGCACACATGGGATGTGTACCGAGAGCACAATGTTGTTACCATATCGATGTTCTTGAACCAACTCCAGACCAATGCTTTGGATAAATAGGCTCGCTCAGTCAAACTGATAAATGGATCACTGAAAGAACATGCCAAATGATAGACCATGGTAAAACCCTATCCCTACAGTCTACGGAGGGCCCGAACTATAGGAGAATAACTCGAGGGGTGATTAGCTTGCGGATTAGATTAAGTAACATGTTAAGGCACTTTCATACCAGGAAGCAACAGAGTTGGGAAAGTAGGCAACAAAGTTCTTTTGCTAAACTAGGCTGTGAGGTCGATCGTCACATTATGCTGTGCTAACTAATCCATGACCAACATTAAATCTAATTACGGAAGCTGTACTAACTGAAATTTTACTAAACTACTAACATTTATTGGTTCTATACATGCTAAGGGGTGTAAACTAACTATTCATGTCATGTTTTACCTTCCCCATGGTCAAGGAACTGAACTTAAACATTTTCCCCCTGATATCAGACCTCCCAATCGATCCATTGATCGATTGGAATGTCGGATCGATCCAGTGATCGATCCAGCACGCTACTGTGCTCGGGCAATATTCTGGATCGATCGGCGGATCGATCCAGACTGGCCAATCGATCCAGGGATCGATCCCAGGGCTTTCTGTTCGCGACAGAAGGCATCCGGATCAATCGGCTGATCAATCCAGGAGCTTACTGTTCGCGGTGCGAACTTCTCGATCGATCGGTTGATCGATTGAGAAGCCCCAATCGATCGGCCGATCGATTGGGGTTTCTGATTTCACACCAGAAGCCTGATTTCAGCACAGTTTCGTGCCAAAATCACTCATATCAATTCCAAACTAAATGAAATGCCTCCTAACATCAATTATCTAGCATTCTACACATGTCATGGCGCATAATCCACTAATTCATAACTTTTAAGCAAACTGAACGGCAAAAACTAAAATAACAAAGTTCTTAATAGTTAAACTTGCTAAGATTCCTAAGATCTTTATTCCAAGTTCCATCCACACACATCTTCATCGCATTTCCCTCCAGCCTCCGCTAGTCCATCTTTCCTTTACCTTTATCTGCAGTATAAGGAAAAAGTATCTGTAAGCTTTCGCTTAGTAAGAAACCATCTACCTCACTAAAACATGCATACGATGCAATTCATGATTTTAAAACATGCTATTTGAAATACAAATTGAATATGCTAAACATGGCATGACATACAAAACATAGAAAGCTAACTAATCATGGCAATAAGAGCTAATCATAAACTATCATGTTGTATGAACAGAAACTACACTGTTACAAAAGCTGAACTGAGCTAATTCTAGCTAATGCTAATGCTATACTGAATTCACCTAACTATCTTGTGAGAGTTTGAAAACTTAATACATATAATAGGTGAAAATACATAATCATGCTGCTGTTTGGGCCCAGCAACTGTACTTGCTATGCGCGCGTCCCTAACTAAACCCGGGTTTGCAAGTCTCAATTATCTAGCATTCTACACATGTCATGGCGCATAATCCACTAATTCATAACTTTTAAGCAAACTGAACATAAGCTAATAAATCCTTGTCTTGCTTTTACTAGGTTGTCTAAACCCAGAACTAGGTCATCTAAACCTAGAGGCGACTGTGGGAGCCCACCCATTGGACATCTAGTCCTGTAAAAGCTGAAGCAAGACTAAATAGGCTGTGTAAATGCTTCTAATGCATTTATCCAAGCTAATAAAATGCTTAGTTTGCATTTTGACTGTACTAAACATTCTATCGAGCACTTGGTGTGCGCTGGTGCACACCCTACGTGCCAAGTTTGCATACGACTAAACTAATGCATAAAAATCACATGATTAGCTACTTATACTGCAGGTGAGGGGTTTCTTACCTCCTGCTCGAAGTTTCTTACGATTCTAATCGCTAAATTTTCCGGAGACGATCCTTTCGACGATCTTCTCACGTCTATGCGTTCCTCTCGCGGAGGGGAGCGTCCTCGTGTCGAAGTCGTCGCCGGAAGGTGCCCTTGGAACCCTTGGGACAGAACCCTAGCCTTGCTTGTGGTTGGCGCCGAGAGAGGGAGGAGAGGGAGAGGTGGCGTCGGTGAGGGTTTGAGGAGAAGGAATCCCGATCAAAATAAAACCCCACTTAATAATTTCCTATTTATATTAAATGGGTAATTCGACCCAACTCTAATATAAATTTAATTGCCTCCCTTTCCTTTCAGCACGGCCCTGCTGGGTTCAACTGGTTACTAGAATTATCCGTAAACCATAGGTCTCGGGTTCAATTCCCGCTTAGGTCGTTTTCGTTTTCTATTTGTTTTTGCTACTTCCGCTACTCTAAAAATTTTGTAAAAATATCCTAAAATTCCAGAAAAATCATAGAATATTTCTAAAATAGTTTTGAGAATTTTCGGGTGTTACAATTTTACTCCGCCCAAGAAAGATAAAACACATACCAAACAACTTTCTAATAGGGAGGACATTTAATCCTTAGGGAATAAAACATGTAAAACACCTGTATCACTCGAATACCAATTTGGCTACACAGTGGGGGTAGAGTTTGGTTCAAGTTTGGCTTGAGGTTGGTTCGTTTAAATGTTATCAAGTTCTCAATTGAATTGGTATCAAGTACTCAACTTTCGCTGACTAATCCTAGGATGGTCAATCCAGCTATAAAAATTTTCCACCGGTCCATCAATCCAATGTTCTTAGATCAATCATCCATTAGGGAAAATTCATCCGTTAATTCACCGAGATTTAAACTCGATCCTTAAATATTTGGGAAACTAAAAGTGTCCTATTATGGTACTATTACACAAGAACAACCTTATTTATTGTTTGAAACTTATTCAATTATTTATTAAATTTAATTATTTTATTTTATTTAACATGTTTATAAACAAGTTATTGATGATCATTATTCACCAATATACTTGTTCAAATTTATTCATAAATTTTTGAAGCATGTCCAATTAATTAAAATAGTGTTGTATTGAACGCACATAAATAATTTCATATTAAATTGAACACCAAACTTATTTTTGAACCATTGGTTCATTTACCGCCTTATCTGGCATGCTTGGGATATGCAACGAGGGCACAATGATAGGGCACGCTTGGGATATATACCGAGAGTGCAATGTTGATACCATCTCGATGATCTTGAACCAACTCCAGACCAATGCTTTGGATAAATAGTCTCGCTCAGTCAAACTGATAAGTAAATTGTTCGGTCACACTGAAAGAACATGCCAAATGAAAGACCATGGGAAAACCCTAACCCTACGGTCTATGGAGGCCCCAAACTATAGGAGAATAACTCGAGGGGTGATTAGCTTGTGGGTTTGATTAACTAACATGTTAAGGCGCTTTCATACCAGGAAGCAACAGAGTTGGGAAAGTAGGCAACAAAGTTCTTTAATATATTTTGCAATGGGAGAAGGAAGCACAAAGGCCAAACTAAGATTGACATTCCACATCTCATCCCTCCAGGCTATTGCAAGTAGATATAAAAGAAACAAAACGAGTTCAATAGGATGAACTCAGCATAGCAAATGAGAACCACCAAAACCTCAAGAGTAAGATGCATGAATTGAGACTTCCTCCTCAAAATATTAGACAATACGATTGATTATGTTTGAAAATTGAAAAGAGGGCATGCTGGCAATGGTTACTTGGTTATTGATTGGAATAAGACTTTTTACTATGAGAAAAAGTTTTCCTTAGATCTCGCACACACTAAAACAAGCAAAAAAAAATATTAGTGACCAGAAACCAGGGGAAGTCTTTGCTGATAGCCCTCCGACGCTAATGACGCAAAGCCTCTGCGAGTGGCGGCCATGAGCACAACCACCGACCAATATCAGAGCAAACTTTGTGGGTGTTCCTCAAGGCCTACGACATCGGCAATTGGGGAAGTTTGTGACATGGACGCTATCTTTCCATGTGTTGGCAGCAGGCAACAAAATCGATCGGAGCGGTAGGAAAAGAGAGCAAAAGGAAGGGGTAGAAATTTTAAGCAGGAGATTTGTCATGCATTTATAACTAACTATGTGCTATGATACCATTGTTGATACTCTAAATGCACGAATCAAAACGAATTAAAATGGTAAACACTTACAACAATCTCCCACAGATCTACAATCGACGACAATTGGACTTGCTGCCGGAAGAGCAATCATAGGATTGGAAAGCTCTCCACAATTCCACGAACCAAATCTCACCGTCTCAGATATTATTCTCACTCTCTCGTTGTCTCTTTCTCTACACTGTGAATCATCCGCCATGATCCTTGGACGCACCCCTTATAAAGGAAAATAACTCAAGGATATAATGGACTTTTCCATTAATTGTAGTGGGGAACATGGGCATGCTCCTACGTTCCCATTTCCTATAGGATCGACATCTGAAGCCGACTAGTGACGAGCCGAGCGAATCGGGGGATCAAACCTACAGACACCTTAGGCAAAGAATTTGATCAGCTTACGACGGAGCGAGGCGGAGAGAGGTTGACCGACGGAGGAGATGTCCTACTTGTCGACGCAGCTGCAGCGGCGAAGCAACAAACCTTAACTGCCTCCAGCACAAAATCACAAGCAACAAGACTCTCCTTTCTTTTCCGTGGCCAAGGAGAAGGAGATGTGAGAAAGATCACGGTTTGCAGTGTGCTCTCGCTTCTTCTTAAAAAAAAAACTCTAATGGCCATTTATACTAGGTGGAGTTGTACTCTCGCCTCTATTTACAAACAAAAAAAACTGTAATGACCTTTTATACTACGTGGAGTTTAGAGTTTAGGGTTTAGAATTTAGTCCCATATCGTTTGTTTTTGATTGACGGATTGGAACTAGTGCTATAAAAGAAGAAGCTATGGCACTTTCTCATTCATACCTTTCTCGGCCTTTTGGCTAAGATCAAGTGTAGTATCTGTTCTTATCAGTTTAATATCTGATACGTGGACCATTGGTTCACTATGATATTAAATTAATTTTTATTTTGGGGAGGGATCATTACAGTAGCTTGCTATTGGATCCTTCGCGTGTCATCCCTGTGTTGCACTATTGTAGGGGTTCGACACACCCGACCAAGATAAATTAAATTTTTATATTAAATTAAGTTTTTTTAAAAATTATTAATTATAGTGCAAGATATTAAATCTTAAAATTTTATATATTTAAAAATAAATACAAAACACATAAAAATAATTGAATTTTTTTATTGATTAAATTATTATTTTTCATTTAATGAATAATAAATTTTAAAATTAGAATTGAATAAATTGATGTTTTCTTAGATGAAATTTTGAAATAATTTAATTTAAATTTTATTAGGTTATTCAATTTAATTGAAATAACTTAATTAGTGTGGTTTTTTTTAATTTGGTAAGAAAAAATGATTTTACTCCGCCCAAGAAAGATAAATCACGTACCAAACAACTTTCTATAATAGGGACGACATTTAATTAATCTGTAGGGAATAAAACAGGTAAAACACCTGTATCATCGGAATACCAATTTGGCTACTTCGTGGGGTAGAGTTTAATTCAAGTTAGGTTTGAGGTTGGTTTGTTTAAATATTATCAAGTTCTCAATTGAATTGGTATCAAGAATTCAACTTTCACTAACTAATCCTAGGATGGTCAATCCAGCCATAAACATTTTCCACCGGTCCATCAATCTAGTGTTCTTAGATCAATCGTCCATTAGAGAAAATTCATCCGTTAATTCACCGAGATTTAAACTCTATCCTTAAATATTTGGGAAACTATAAAAGTGTCCTACCGTTGTACTATCACACAAGAACAAACTTATTTATTGTTTGAAACTTATATAATTATTTATTAAATTTAATTATTTTATTTTATTTTATTTATTTAACATGTTTATAAAAAAGTTATTGATGATCATTATGCACCAATATACTTGTTCAAATTTATTCATAAGTTTTTGAAGCATGTCCAATTAATTAAAATTGTGTTGTATTGAACGAACATAAATAATTCCATATTAAATTGAGCACCAAACTTATTTTTGAACCATTGGTTCATTTACTGCCCTATCCGGCACGCTTGGGATATGCAATGAGGGCAGAATGATAGGGCACGCTTGGGATGTGTACCGAGAGCACAATGTTGTTACCATCTCGATGATCATGAACTAACTCCAGACCAATGCTTTGGATAAATAGGCTCGTTCAGTCAAACTAATAAATAGATCACTGAAAGAACAGGCCAAATGAAAGACCATGGGAAAACCCTAACCCTACGGTCTACGAAGGGCCCGAACTATAGGAGAATAACTCGAGGGGTCATTAGCTTGCGGGTTAGATTAACTAACATGTTAAGGCGCTTTCATACCAGGAAGCAACAGAGTTGGGAAAGTAGGCAACAAAGTTCTTTAAAATATTTTGCAATGGGAGAAGGAAGCACAAAGGCCAAAGTAAGATTGACTTTCCACATCTCATCCCTCCAGGCTATTGCAAGTAGATATAAAAGAAACAAAACGAGTTCAATAGGATGAACCCAACATATCAAATGAGAACCACCAAAACCTCAAGAGTAAGATGCATGAATTGAGACTTCCTCCTCAAAATATGTGACAGTACGATTGATCATGTTTGAAAATTGAAAAGAGGGCATGCTGGCAATGGTGACTTGGTTATTGATTGGAATAAGACTTTTTACTATGAGAAAAAGTTTTCCTTTGATCTCGCACACACTAAAACATGCAAAAAATAATGTTAGTGCCCAGAAACCAGGGGAAGTCTTTGGCGATAGCCCTCCGATGCTAACGACGCAAGGCCTCTGCGAGTGGTGGCCATGAGCACAGCCACCGCCCAAATCAGAGGCAGACTCCGTGGGTGTCCCTCAAGGCCTACGACGTTGACAATTGGGGAAGTTCGCAACATGGATGCTATCTTTCCATGTGTTGGCAACAGGAAACAAAATCGATCGGAGCGGCAGCAAACAAGAGCAAAAGGAAGGGGTAGCAATTTTAAACAGGAGATTTGTCATGCATTTATATCTAACTATGTGCTCTGATACCATTGTTGATACACTAAATGCATGAATCAAAACGAATTAAAATGGTAAACACTTACAACGATCTCCCACAGATCTACAATCGGCGACGATTGGACTAGCTGTCGGAAGAGCAATCATAGGATTGGAAAGCTCTCCATAATTCCACGAACCAAATCCCACCGTCTCAAATGTTCTCCTCACTCTCTTGTTGTCTCTTTCTCTACACCGTGAATCGTTCCCCATGATCCTTGGATGCACTCCTTATTAAGGAAAATAACCCAAGGATATAATGGACTTTTCCATTAAGAGTAGTGGGGAACGTGGACATGTTCCAACGTTCCCATTTCCTATAGGATCGACATCTGAAACTGACTAGTGACGAGCCGAGCGAATCGGGGGATCAAACCCAAAAACAGCTTCGCCGAAGAATTTGATTAGTTGATGAGGGAACGAGGCGGAGAGAGGGTGATCGACGAAGGAGATGTCCTGCTCGTCGACGCAGCTGCAGCGACGAAGCAACAAACCTTAACTGCCTCCAGAACAAAATCGCAAGCAACAAGACTCTCCTTTCTTTTCCACGGCCAAGGAGAAGGAGACATGAGAAAGATCACGGTTTGCAGTGTACTCTCACCTCTTCTTAAAAAAAAAACTCTAATGGCCATTTATACCATGTGGAGTTGTACTCTCGCCTCTATTTACAAACAAAAAAAACTGTAATGACCTTTTATACTAGGTGGAGTTTAGAGTTTAGGGTTTAGAATTTAGTCCCATATCGTTTGTTTTTGATTGACGGAGTGGAACTAGTGCTATAAAAGAAGAGGCTATGACACTTTCTCATTCATACCTTTCTCGGCCTTTTGGCTAAGATCAAGTGTAGTATCTGTTCTTATCAGTTTAATATCTGATATGTGGACCATTGGTTCACTATGATATTAAATTAATTTTTCTTTGGGGAGGGATCATTACAGTAGCTTGCTATTGGATCCTTTGCGTGTCATCCCTATGTTGCACTATTGTAGGGGTTCGGCGCACCCGACCAAGTTAAATTAAATTATTATATTTAATTAAGTTTATTTTAAATTATTAATTACAATATATGAAATTAAATCTTAAAATTTTATATATTTAAAAATAAATACAATACACATAAAATAATTGAATTTAATGAATAAGAAATTTTAAAATTAGAATTGAATAAATTGATGTTTTCTTAGATGAAATTTTGAAATAATTTAATTAAAATTTAAATTTTTTTAAGTTATTCAATTTAATCGAAATAACTTAATTAGTGTTTTTTTTTAATTTGGTAAGAAAAAATGATTTTACTCCGCCCAAGATAAATCACTTATCAAACAACTTTCTAATAGGGAGGACATTTAATCCTTAGGGAATAAAACACATAAAACACCTGTATCACTCGAATACCAATTAATTCGGCTTGAAGCAAAGATTTTATAAAAGTTCGGCTTGAAGCAAAGATTTTATAAAAAAAAATTAATTCGAACCTAACCCCAATCTGAATACAATTCGAAATCTTTAAATATGAATCTAAATAATTCGACCAACTTGAATAACTTAATTAAAAATAATTTTTTGCTTGTTATTTTTATTATAATTTTTTATTTTTATCTCAATAATTTATCATTATTATACTAGCTTTAATATTGATATTCATAATTTTAAAAATAAAATTTGATTTAATTTTAAAAAGATTTATTAAATCCTAAATTTAGGCCAATCCTAGTCAATCTGGACTCCGATCCAATCCTAGTACAACTTAAAAATCCTCCGATCTGAATATGAAAATTTCTAATTCAAGTTGGATATTTTTCGGGTTGACTTGGATTTACGGATCAGATTTATTTTTGGCATCCCTAATTATAAATTATTAAGAAAATTTAATGAAATTTTGTTCCTAGTTCTACTATATACCCACACAACTCAGCTACCAGCCCAATGTGTATGCTATTATAAAATTTATATAAACACAAAATATATATCATGCCAGGCCAAACAAAATCTATATATATTTAGATATTATTACATTTTTAATTTGAAATTGATTGATAAAATTTTTTATATTTTAAAGTTTATTTATTTGATTAATAAGTTTAATATTACAGTTTTTTTTTAAAAATTTATTTACAAATTTAACAACAAGTTTGTTAATAAATATAGTTTACAAGTTTTGTTTGTGAATATAATTTTTGAATAATTTAAAATCTTTGTTTTTAAGAAATTTATTTATTTTTTTAATGAATTAATCAAGCTTATTTATTTAATTCATATCGAATAAATATAAATAAATGATTATCGAGTTAAACACTAAATTTTCTCATAAATGTTTAATTTATTTTTGTTATCGAATATATAGATAGTGGAAATTGTATTTGAATTTTAAAAAAGATAAAATTATGATGTTATTTCTAGATCTCATTTGATCAGTTAAATTAGAAATTTCTATCATTTTGATTTTTTTTCTTATTGTTATAGAAAAAAAATATATTGTTATCCCTCATAATTTGCTGATTTTTTTAGAATGCATCTTTATGGTTTTTGAATCATTCATTTACCTTTACAATAGTTTTAATTTATTGAGTGCAAGTTTTTTTTTACAATTAACTTAAGCCATATAAATTTAGAATTTCCATTATTTTTTAATGTTACAAACTTATATTTGCAATTCGTATACATGTCATAAAACCAAAAAGCTAATAATCTCTTAGAATTTAACTACCATGTTGGCGATAGAGATGTTCTTTGTATATATTACAAGAAGTTAACAAGTTAATGACGAGTTCCTCTAACAAATAGATCTTTGCCATTAGATGATCTCGATAGGTTGAGTACAAGCAATGAGTCCATTTTTGCCCACCATATCAAAGATTGAACTACTTCTAGCATGCCTTATCGCGTCGTGAATTGGTTCGCTCAAATCATGCATTTTTTTATGGTATTGATACTGACAAATCTAAGATTTGCACCCTAAAAGTAAGTTAATTTGATAGGAATATTATAGCGAGGATTTGAGTTATGATGTCTGATTTAATGATTTTTGATGAATGTATATATTTGCAATGCTGAAGAATACTTTTGAGTCGCGAGATTTATCCCATCGCCATTAGTGTTCAATCAACCTATTCATGGAGCCTCCGAGGCTATGGTGCAACGGAAAGGCATCTAGGTTATCACCCAGGCACCCACGGTTCGACCCTCAGCTATGGCGAATTTGCAGAAATTTTTCCTCTAAATGGGGCACGCAACTAAAAGATGTTAGCCTTCTAGGCTGCCCGCTGCGAGCCCTTCCCGATTTACCTTGGTGTCCGGTGGAAAACTTTGGTGGGACCGGGTCGGTCATCCCATGCTCGACGTTACTCAGCCTGGTTAATTATTTTTAAGACTAGCTTAACATTACAAGACAACATTGGGAAGATGTAGAACTAATATCATCACATCTAAAACCCTTATTGTCTCAATCATTTTGATTTTACAACACACATTACAAGAACTAAAACAAAAACATTTTAGATACAAGTCAATCACTAGAAATCTTCTCTAACCATATGAAAATGATAAGAAATCCACATGCGAACTCAATTTGTTAGATGTTTAAAGCAGTTCCATTCCCACGCATTTATTGTTCGACCATATATCTGAATATTTGCCAAATCTTGAATCTATCGATCAATTCCCTCATTGTCCATGGTATAAACAGGGATTTGACAGTTGTTATTGTTATTCTTTGTGTCATTTATTAGACTCCGATCATCTTCATCTTCCTTGTAAGTTTTCACATATGTTTCGGCACTTGCCAAAATCAATCTTTCTACCATAAAAAGCTGATAGTTGTTCTCGACCACCGAGTCGAATATGGTTGTAAATGTAAAATACCAGAAAATAGGCGAATATTAATAAGGGAATTTTCCGGAATTTTTGGAAATTTTTCGGGAATTTTTCGGAGCTCGTACAGACGAGTTAACGGGGACAAAAACGGGGTTCGGAAAAGCCTGTTTGGGCTACCCCATTTAAGCGAGGAAATGTTTATTTCTTAAATTTCTTTTTCTTTTTATTTTTGTTTTCTCTTTTTCTTTATTTCCTCCGCTTCTTTTCCCGTGCACCCGACGCCGAGAACTCCCGCAAGCCCGACACCTTCCTCCTCCCTTGCCCTAACCGTCGGTCCGGTGGTTTCTTACTCGCCGCCACCCACTTCCTCTTCTTCCTCTTCTCGGTTTCCTCCTCTCCTCTTACATCTTCTCCTTTGCCGACGCCGAGCATCAGCCACAAGGTCTCCGGCGGCTTCGCTCTCTGCCCTAGCCGAACCCTTCTCCTCCTCTGCCCTAGCTATATTGCTTTGCTCTGCCGTTTCCGCCGAGTGACAACGCCGCCACAGCCGACGGCCGAGGCCTAGCGCTGGCCACCCCGAGTTTAGCCTCCAGCCGTGTGCCCTGGTGTGGGTTCACAACCGCCGGCGCTACTGCCCCTTCTGTACCCTAACCTCAGCCCACGACACCCATCTCCACGGCGCCACCCCACAGTATACTGCCGAGCCTTCTGCCGATCCTTCGAGAGGAAGGGATTTGGCACAGAATTGGGTAGGTATGGTTGAGATAAGTGAGGTGAGTTTTGGTTACTATGATGTTCTGTGGTATTCTTGATCTCACCTTGATCCGAATGGTAGGGGAGAATCCAGCAGAGAGGAGGTTCTGTTCCATTCTGTTGAGATATGTGGATTTGCTTGGTTCCAGCGTCAACAGTAGGTTATTTGCTGTGGAAAGTAGCTGTGGTCGATCACCACTTCCTCCTTCTTGATCCGGTTGATTTGAGGTAAGGTGTAGAGCATTTTATACATGCTATAGAATATGGTTTTGATTCGATTGTTTGGATGGATGATTATGAGTAGATTGAGGTTGTGTATATTGATTAGGGTTTGTCCTAATTTAGGGTTAGAGATTTCATTTAGCTATTTATGATAATTGTAGCTAAATAAAAATATACACATTGATCTCACAGGATTTTGAGACGAGTATCTCGACGTCCGGATCTGGATTGATTGGACCATTTCTTTTGGAGGCGGGTACTTTTGACTTATTGTCTTTGATATGCTTAGTAATTAAATTAACAAGATGCATTAATTGTGTTTCTTACTTGTTTCGGTTAATCACTGCCCAATACATGCTACCTGTTGATTGATTGTTTGTTTACATCTTGTATGGATATGTACCTGATTCCACATGCTCATGGGTAGTGATATAACCATATTTTACCATGTCAGGACCTAGGTTTGATACCTTATATGATCAGATACCTTGATATGATTCATTCGCTTTGGTGCACATTATGATATGTCCAGAGATTGGTTTAGTATATTACCATGTTTAGTGACATGCACCATTCGCATGATTGCATGCTGAGTGATTGATTGCTCCTTTATTGTCGAGCACTTTGCCAGTTTCATCACTGTTCGGTGCTCCATTGTGACGCTCATGGGTAGCGGGACACAGCGTGGTAGCAAGTCAGTTTGGCTCTTCCGGTGCTCCGTTGGTCCGCTCATGGGTAGTGTGGGGATTAGAGATCCTCCCATAGCGGAGATGAGAGCATTGCCCCCATTTATGATTTGGGTAGGAGTATGTATACTCGACATCCTCCGGTCACTCATGAGTAGTGACAGTGCGTTGTCGCTACCCTCGGTCCCTTGTTGTGTGCTGACTGGCGTCAGGGGTGACCATGACATTGGCATCATATGCATGATGCATTTATTGTTTGTGTTTGTGTTTGTTGCACTTATATGCTGCACATTGCTTGGATACCTTGATTGACATGCATACAGGTCTTCTATACCTTTCGGACTGTTTGTCCTTTTACCGGGTCCTGGTTAGTACAGATTCTCTCCTGTCTTCTTCGGTTTGTAATTACCTTTATCTTTATCAGGAGACTGTACGCATGATTAGTGCTATGTGTTATTTCTTTACTTTGCATATCAATTGTACCTGCTGAGTGTTGGACTCACCCCGCCTCCATTGTTGTTATTTTCAGGTTGATGCTGTCAGGAGGGAGTTTCAGTTGCTAGTCCCCTGCAGACCTCCAGCTATTTGCTATCGTTTGTATTGTTTTTGATTCTCACTTGACTATATTTGGATTTGGATGTTGAATACTTAGATATTATATAATTTGTCTCGTTGATGGATTTGTCTTCGATTTTATACTACTACATGCCTGCCTGGACGGCAGAAGAGGTAAGAAAAATCGGATTTGGGCTTTACGAGTGTAGTTGAGTAGGGTTGATTTCGAGTCAGAGTATTATCTTTCTGTTTAATTATCTTAACTGCGTGGTTGTGACAGCCAGAGGCTGAATACATATATAAACTGCGTGGTGATTGATTTTATTTACTGTTATTATTCCAGCCGTCTGTGGCTGAGGTATATGAGATGTAGAAAAGTTTCAGATTGTCCACCATACAGGGGAGATGCTGCCGAAATTTTCTCGGACAGGGACTCCTCTGGGGGCGTGTCAATTTAGTGGTATCAGAGCACAGTTATACAATCTTTTGTTTTCGTATTTTTGATGTTTGGGATAACCTGATACCAATTTATTTACTTGGTATCAGAGCGCCAAGTTTGGCGTTACTTGTTGGATTTTTGTATTTTTGGATTTTCGTGATTTATCTGATACCAATTTATTTGGTATCAGAGCGGGTTATGATACCTGCTTTTGGTGTTCTGGAGATTTATCGAATACCGGTAGTTGGTATTCTGGATATTTGGGTTAGCCGGGTTTGCGAGTCAAACTAGGCATTATCGGATTTTCGATATGGTTATGTTTCGGATTTCCGTTTCTGATTTATTTGGATTTCTGGCGATATGTACGTTCGGAATTTTGAGGTCAAATTGGGGATTGGACAGCGACGGAACATCTCCAGACGGCAAATAGGTATGTTGTTATTTTATGTTTGTTATATTGGTATTTATATCTGTAATTTAATTTAACAGATATGAGACGATCTACTCGTATTGCTGCGAGACGTGGTGCTGGACGACCACGTGCGAGGACCACGGGATCTCTGGATATGCCAGAGATGCCCACTGTTAGTGAGCCTGTCAGTCAGGGACAGACTCAGGATGCAGCGGGAGTATCGGGCTCTCAAACCCCGATAGCTCCTGTAGAGATACCTACTTTGGCCACACCGACGGTATCCACTCCTACCGTATTTTCGGTACCATCAGGTGTACCATTAGCGTACCCGACATTTGCTCCAGAGCAGCCTACGACGTACTCGGCGCCACCGCCACCTGGACCTACAGTGTACCCGACACCAGTGGCACCTGTGCCCCCAGTCCCTACATTAGCAGCAGCTGCACCATATCCGGTACCATTACCTACCGTACCTCCAGCTGCCACCACTTTTGTTCCCCAGACAGTACCACCGACGGCTTATGCTCCGGTATATACAGCAGCACCGGGAGTTCCTCCTCCGGTTTATTCCGTCCCGACACAGCTCACTGATATTGTCGCTGCACGAGCTAGGATTCCAGCACTGGCTGAGTCGATGAAGACTCGTTTCACTCTTTTCTGCGGAGATCTCGATCCGAGTATGGCTCTGTCATGGATAGAGACTATGGAGCAGACTTTCTTCTATATGGCTTGCTCCGAGTGGGAGAAAGCAGAGCTGGCTGCTTACCATTTACGGGATGAAGCTAATGCCTGGTGGGTTACTCAGCGTTCTATTATTGGTGAGCGCAACGTCACATGGACCAGGTTCAGAGAGGCTTTTGAGAGCCGTTTCTTTCCCTATCGATGGCTCGACGAGATTTTATGAGTCGCGGAATAATCGCCTGACGAGTATAATACTGAATTCCTCCGGTTGGCTCAGTTTTGTCTAGAGTTAGTTGTGGAGGACAGAACTCACATGATGCAGTTTATACAGGGATTGGATGGTTATCTGCATGTACAGCTTGCCGGATTAGGGATTACATCTTACTCTGATGCATTGAATTGAGCTTTGATGATAGAGTTAGCTCGGCAGACAGCATATCCGGACAGGAAAAGAAAGCATACGGGTCAGACGTCAGGGCAGGTCCAGCAGACACAGGCGACAGGACAACATCAGAGTAGTCGCAGACGATCAAGTCAGAGTTCTTCTGGGGTTTCTCGTAGGCCTCAGAAGTCAGGACAGTCTTCCTCAGGACGTTTCCGGTCTCCTCGGCAGGATCGGAAACAGTCCACCAGCGATATACAGTGTTTCCGATGTGGTTCCAGAGACCACATCACTTCAGCCTGCACTCTGGAACAGTCAGTTTGCTTTTATTGCAAACTGCCTGGGCACCAGAGCCGAGATTGTCAGCTGAAGGCTCAGCACACGGCTTCCGGAGGGTCAGAGCAGAGGGGACAGTCTAGTCAGTCAGTGTCTCGACGAGGAGGGCGGAGATTCACACCCTCACAGCGTCAGCAGGGAGCAGCTCCCTCCGCAGCAGCATTTGGCATGCTTGGACAGGAGTACTCCAGTGCTTCTGTAGCACCCCAGAGTTTTGCTCCAGGACCTTATTATCCGACTCAGGGGCAGTATCAGACTCAGTCCCAGCCAGCTGCACAGTATCAGTCACCATCCTCTCAGTCTTATCTGGCACATAGTCCAGCAGCGCCTCAGTGGCAGGCTTCTGCCCAGCCGCAGCAGCCGCTGGCAGCGTTACCTCCTCCTCCTCCGCCAGAGACTGGACGAGTTCATGCGATTACCAGGGAGGATGCGCAGCGAGCCGACGGATCCGTTTTCCGCGGTATGATTTCCATTTATGCATTTTCCGCTGATATTTTGATTGATACTGGTAGTTCGCACTCTTTTATATCCCGTACCTTTATGCGGGAGATTGGTAGATTACCCACTTGCAGACCCCAGCGATTGACTGTCTCACTACCGTCCGGTGATACTTTAGAAGTCACCCAGGAGATCAGAGGTTGCCCGTTAGACTTTGGCAACATGATACTTACGGTAGATCTTCTAGTATTGGAGATGGTCGAGTTTGATGTCATACTTGGCATGGATTGGCTGTCAGTTTATCATGCTACCGTTGATTGCCAGACGAGGGTGGTCACCTTCCAGCCTCCGAACCAACCCTCGTGGAGTTTCACTGGCATCAGAGACGACGGTATCTCGATTATTTCGGCGATTCAGGCGCAGAAGCTGCTGTCTCACGGCTGTCATGGTTTTCTGTTGTCGTTGATCAGTACGGAGGACAGTAGTAGTTCGCAGCTCTCCGACGTTCCTGTTGTCCGGGAGTACCCAGATGTATTTCCAGAGGAGCTGCCAGGTTTGCCTCCCAGAAGGCCAGTGGAGTTCGCTATTGAGCTGATTTCGGGAACCGCGCCGACATCGAAAGCTCCGTATCGTATGGCACCAAAAGAGTTGAACGAGCTGAAGGTTCAACTCCAGGAGCTTTTAGACAGAGGATTCATTCGCCCTAGTGTTTCACCATGGGGTTCTCCAGTTCTATTTGTCAAGAAGAAAGACGGCACCATGAGGTTGTGTATTGACTACAGGCAGCTGAATTCAGTGACCGTCAGAAATAAATATCCATTACCACGGATCGAGGATTTGTTTGATCAGCTCAGAGGTACATCAGTGTATTCTAAAATTGATCTGCGATCCGGATATCATCAGTTGAGAGTCAGAGATTCTGATATCCAGAAGACAGCTTTCCGTACCAGATACGGTCATTATGAGTTTTTGGTAATGCCATTTGGGCTTACCAATGCTCCAGCGATGTTTATGGACTTGATGAACCGCATCTTTCTGGAGTATCTGGATCAGTTTGTTATCATTTTCATTGATGACATATTGGTCTACTCTCGTTCCGAGGAGGAGCATGCACAGCATCTTCGCACAGTCTTGGAGATTCTTCGACGACATCAGCTGTACGCGAAGTTCAGCAAGTGTGCATTCTGGTTATCCTCAGTTGGTTTTCTGGGACACGTGGTTTCTAGCAGAGGTATTTCAGTTGATCCTCAGAAGATCGAGGCTGTCACCGGTTGGGAGCAGCCGAAGTCAGTTCAGGAGATCCACAGTTTTCTGGGATTGGCCGGATATTACCGATGTTTTGTCGAGGGCTTCTCGCGTATTGCTATGCCACTGACACGTCTTACCTGGAAAGGCGTGAAGTTCATATGGTCCGAGGATTATGAGACCAGCTTTCAGGAGCTGAAGCGGAGATTAGTGTCGGCTCCAGTTTTGGTTTTACCTTCTGGAGAGGATGGATTTGTACTTTACACCGACGCATCTCTTCAGGGTTTGGGCGCTGTTCTGATGCAGCACGGCAGAGTAGTCTCCTATGCTTCTCGTCAGCTGAAGGAGCATGAGAAGAACTACCTAGTTCATGACTTGGAGTTAGCTGCCATCATCTTTGCTCTGAAGCTTTGGCGACATCATTTATACGGTATCACATTTGAGATTCTCACTAATCATAAGAGTCTCAAATACATTTTCACTCAGAAGGAGCTTAATCTCCGACAGAGGAGATGGATGGAGTTCCTGAAGGACTACGATTGTACCATTAGCTATCACTCGGGGAAAGCTAATGTGGTTGCAGATGCACTCAGCAGGAAGTCCAGAGGGACTTTGGCTTGCCACCGGACTTCAGTCATGGACTTGATTCAGAGTTTCTCGGAGTTAGATCTTGAGGAACAGGGACCGACAGAGCAGGGTATTCTTGTTACCATGGTTTCTCAGTCGTCGATCAGGACGAGGATCCGAGAGGCACAGGCCAGTGATCAGCATTTGTAGTTTGTTAGCAGTCAGATAGCTTCTGGGCAGCAGACCGAGTTTACACGAGACGAAGAGGGTATTATATTCTTCCGAGGCAGATTATGCGTACCTCAGTCTCATCCGGTCTTACAGGAGTTATTACAGGAGGCACACCGTTCTCGATTTGCGATCCATCCAGGCGGGACCCGTATGTATCGAGACTTGAGACGTTCCTATTGGTGGAACGGTATGAAGAAAGACATCGCGGATTTCGTAGCTAGATGTCTTGTTTGTCAGCAGGTGAAGGCTGAGCACCAGAGACCTACAGGATTACTTCAGCGGATTCCTATTCCTGAGTGGAAGTGGGATCACATTACCATGGACTTTGTGGTAGGGTTGCCGAGGACACGACGAGGCCATGACGCGATTTGGGTAATCGTTGACCGATTAACCAAATCCGCGCACTTTTTAGCGATTCGGAGGACTGATCCCCTGGATCGATTGGCAGATCTGTATTGTCGGGAGATCATCAGACTACATGGTGTTCCGTTGAGTATCATTTCGGATAGAGATCCACGGTTTACGTCTCGGTTCTGGCAGAGTCTGCAGCAGGCCTTGTATTCCATCCACAGACAGATGGACAGTGAGAGCGGACCATTCAGACTTTAGAGGACCTGCTGAGATCATGTGTTATGGATTTCGGAGGCAGTTGGGTGGACCATTTGCCGTTGGTAGAGTTTGCCTACAACAACAGCTTCCATTCGGCTATTCAGATGGCACCGTTTGAGGCGTTGTATGGTAGACCTTGTCGGACACCTGTCCTTTGGGATGAGGTTGGAGAGGCTCAGTTGTTGGGACCTCATAGAGTTCAGTAGGATGCAGAGTTGGTCCGTACTATCAGACGGAGGATGTCAGAGGCGCAGGATCGTCAGAAGAGTTATGCTGATCGGAGACGCAGACCACTAGAGTTTTCTATTGGTGACCATGTATTTCTGCGAGTTTCACCCACGAAAGGGGTGAAGAGATTTGGCCTCAGAGGTAAGCTAGCTCCGCGCTATATTGGCCCTTTCGAGATCTTGGAGAGGATCGGAGCGGTAGCTTACCGATTGGCACTACTACCGTCCCTGTCAGGCGTCCATGATGTATTCCACGTATCTATGCTGCGGAGATACGTACCTGATCCGACGCATGTGCTGGCAGATATCCCAGTTCCAGTTCAGCCTGACATTACATATGAGGAGGTTCCGGTACGGATTCTCGACCGGAAAGAGCGTCAGTTGCGGAACAAGACTATCCGGCTGGTTAAAGTCGGATAGCAGCATCATTCGGACGAGGAGGCTACTTGGGAGCTCGAGGATACTATCCGAGCTCGATATCCCCATCTTTTTACATGAGGTATGTGATTTATTTACCGTTCAGCATTTATACTCTATATCTGTTGTTAGTACTTGCTGATGGTAGATAACGAAATTTGGGGACCAAATTTTTATTAGTGGGGGAGAATGTAAAATACCGGAAAATAGGCGAATATTAATAAGGGAATTTTTCGGAATTTTTGGAATTTTTTCGGAAATTTTTCGGAGCTCGTACGGACGAGTTAACAGGGACAAAAACGGGGTTCGGAAAAGCCTGTTTGGGCTACCCCATTTAAGCGAGGAAATGTTTATTTCTTAAATTTCTTTTTCTTTTTATTTTTGTTTTCTCTTTTTCTTTATTTCCTTCGCTTCTTTTCCCGTGCACCCGACGCCGAGAACTCCCGCAAGCCCGACACCTTCCTCCTCCCTTGCCCTAACCGCCGGTCCGGCGGTTTATTACTCGCCGCCACCCACTTCCTCTTCTTCCTCTTCTCGGTTTCCTCCTCTCCTCTTACATCTTCTCCTTTGCCGACGCCGAGCATCAGCCACAAGGTCTCCGGCGGCTTCGCTCTCTGCCCTAGCCGAACCCTTCTCCTCCTCTGCCCTAGCTATATTGCTTTGCTCTGCCGTTTCCGCCGAGTGACAACGCCGCCACAGCCGACGGCCGAGGCCTAGCGCCGGCCACCCCGAGTTTAGCCTCCAGCCGTGTGCCCTGGTGTGGGTTCACAACCGCCGGCGCTACTGCCCCTTCTGTACCCTAACCTCAGCCCGCGACACCCATCTCCACGGCGCCACCCCACAGTATACTGCCGAGCCTTCTGCCGATCCTTAGAGAGGAAGGGATTTGGCACAGAATTGGGTAGGTATGGTTGAGATCAGTGAGGTGAGTTTTGGTTACTATGATGTTCTGAGGTATTCTTGATCTCACCTTGATCCGAATGGTAGGGGAGAATCCAGCAGAGAGGAGGTTCTGTTCCATTCTGTTGAGATCTGTGGATTTGCTTGGTTCCAGCGTCAACAGTAGGTTATTTGCTGTGGAAAGTAGCTGTGGTCGATCACCACTTCCTCCTTCTTGATCCGGTTGATTTGAGGTAAGGTGTAGAGCATTTTATACATGCTATAGAATATGGTTTTGATTCGATTGTTTGGATGGATGATTATGAGTAGATTGAGGTTGTGTATATTGATTAGGGTTTGTCCTAATTTAGGGTTAGAGATTTCATTTAGCTATTTATGATAATTGTAGCTAAATAAAAATATACACATTGATCTCACAGGACTTTGACGCGAGACGAGTATCTCGACGTCCGGATCTGGATTGATTGGACCATTTCTTTTGGAGGCGGGTACTTTTGACTTATTGTCTTTGATATGCTTAGTAAATAAATTAACAAGATGCATTAATTGTGTTTCTTACTTGTTTCGGTTAATCACTGCCCAATACATGCTACCTGTTGATTGATTGTTTGTTTACATCTTGTATGGATATGTACCTGATTCCACATGCTCATGGGTAGTGATATAACCATATTTTACCATGTCAGGACCTAGGTTTGATACCTTATATGATCAGATACCTTGATATGATTCATTCGCTTTGGTGCACATTATGATATGTCCAGAGATTGGTTTAGTATATTACCATGTTTAGTGACATTCACCATTCGCATGATTGCATGCTGAGTGATTGATTGCTCCTTTATTGTCGAGCACTTTGCCAGTTTCATCACTGTTTGGTGCTCTGTTGTGACGCTCATGGGTAGCGGGACACAGCGTGGTAGCACGTCAGTTTGGCTCTTCCGGTGCTCCGTTGGTCCGCTCATGGATAGTGTGACGCAGCGTGTAGCACGTTAGAGATCCCTCCCCGTCATACCGTACCGGGAGATGAGAGCATTGCGCTCCCCCATTTATGATTTGGGGTAGGAGTATGTATGTACTCCGACAGCATCCCGTCCACTTCGGTCACTCATCAGGAGTAGTGATGCAGAGTGCACGGTTGTCACAGCCCTACCCACTCGGTCCCACTGTTGTTGTGAGTCGGCTGACTGGCGTCAGGGGTGACCATGACATTGGCATCATATGCATGATGCATTTATTGTTTGTGTTTGTGTTTGTTGCACTTATATGCTGCACATTGCTTGGATACCTTGATTGACATGCATACAGGTCTTCTATACCTTTCGGACTGTTTGTCCTTTTACCGGGTCCTGGTTAGTACAGATTCTCTCCTGTCTTCTTCGGTTTGTAATTACCTTTATCTTTATCAGGAGACTGTACGCATGATTAGTGCTAGGTGTTATTTCTTTACTTTGCATATCAACTGTACCTGCTGAGTGTTGGACTCACCCCGCCTCCATTGTTGTTATTTTCAGGTTGATGCTGTCAGGAGGGAGTTCCAGTTGCTAGTCCCCTGCAGACCTCCAGCTATTTGCTATCGTTTGTATTGTTTTTGATTCTCACTTGACTATATTTGGATTTGGATGTTGAATACTTAGATATTATATAATTTGTCTCGTTGATGGATTTGTCTTCGATTTTATACTACTACATGCCTGCCTGGACGGCAGAAGAGGTAAGAAAAATCGGATTTGGGCTTTACGAGTGTAGTTGAGTAGGGTTGATTTCGAGTCAGAGTATTATCTTTCTGTTTAATTATCTTAACTGCGTGGTTGTGACAGCCAGAGGCTGAATACATATATAAACTGCGTGGTGATTGATTTTATTTACTGTTATTATTCCAGCCGTCTGTGGCTGAGGTATATGAGATGTAGAAAAGTTTCAGATTGTCCACCATACAGGGGAGATGCTGCCGAAATTTTCTCGGACAGGGACTCCTCTGGAGCCGTGTCAGTAAAGTTCGATGAGCATGCCAATTTGTACCAGTTACAATGTTTGCACTCACATACAAAAACCAACATATATCGAATGCAGAAGTGCACGAATAGATGAAGCAACAAAAAAAAAAAAAAGTAGTCCGGTGCACAAAGCTCCCGTTATGCGGGGTCTCGAGGAAGGATCCATTGTATGCAGCCTTATCCTGCTTTTTTGCAAGAGGTTGTTTCCAGGATTCGAACCCGTGACCTTTTGGTCACAAAGTAATAACTTTACCGTTGCAAGAGGCTGCACGAATAGATGAAGCAAAGAAGTTTATTTATTTCGATAGGCAAAGCATAAATTCCAGAAATTATAAATTTAAAGAACAGAGAGATTCTTATGAATGAGAGAAACAACACTTTGAAAATGGATTAAGAGATTGATAGACACATGGAAGTAGGAGGGTTGTAATCAAAGTTCATTCTTGTCATATTTTATGAATCTACTAAATCTTATTGCATTCTATAATAATAACAAGAATGAAAAGTTATCCATATGCGTTGAAGAAATTCTCCAGTGGTATCTCAATATGCATCATTTGTCTGCCACAAGAATAAATTCATCAAATGTTCTCATGTCACACGTTTGCAAGACTTTTGTGGCAAGTAGAGCAATGAAACTAAGAAAGAGTCACACGAGTCCAACACCAATTATTCATTTGAATGTCATAGAAACATCAGAGCTCATGAAAAAAGTGAATTTCTCTGGAAGGGTTTGTGTCATAGAAACATCACAACCCTAACAAAAAGTGAATTTCTCTTGAAAGATATTTTACTTGTATTATGAGATAGTTATTAGCTATTTTGCAAGTCAAATAACAAATTTGGAGAACCAATACCTTATCTGCTACATTCCTTAGTCTTTTGGCAGCCATCGTAGGAAGAAAATCATGTGGTAGCAAAACAGAGCTGTGATTGGTTCGATCCTTGCACTCCATAAACCTGGATGTTCATCATGGTCAAGACTAGAGCTTGAAGATTCAAAGATCACCTAGCAAAGTATCGGACCATTTAACCATGGCGACATCTTGGGAAATAAAGAAAATTTCATGTGCGGATTACTTACCATGCAAGAGGACTCGCAGTGCGGTTAATTAGTAGCACATTGGAGTAGTGATTATTTTCGTTGAGATCACTCCTGCTAACTCCATTCACGTGAATCACTCCTTTTCTTCTTAATTTCGAATTTGTTGACAATATGTGTGACCATGCCTTTGAGTTGTCCGAAATCACTGGTATTTTACTTGAAATGAGATCCAAATCCTATAAAGAATCAAGAGAAGAAGAACTTGTAGCCCAACTAAAAAAATCAAGTTACCATAACCAATTGCATTGATTGAACCGATATCAGTGCAAAAATGTAAAGACAAGCACATAAAGCATAGTCGGGATAAGAATTCCTAAAAGAAAATTGGCCCAGGACACTAATTGAAAGATAAAGAGAAAAGGATAATGAATCTAGAAAGTGCATTTGATGAAGAAGATATTCAAAGGGAGCTTGATAAATGAAAGCATTTCAAACAAAAAGCCATACAAGGTTTCATACGAGTCATTGAAATGACATCTCTAATATTCTTAAATTCACTATACACTAAAAAATTAAGGTATCTTGCACAAAAAGACTGGCTCAGATTCCAGTCTCTTAGTCTAACTAAAACACGAAAACAGCTGCACAATTTTCATTCGATTTTAAATATAGAGAGGAATGTGCATATCTTTCAAGTTACAAGTAGATTTGATATCAAAGTGACAATCTAGCTATGTCAAATTGCTAAAGAAATTAAATATTAACAAAACATACATTAGACAAAGTGGAATGGAACCCACTGCACAACCTATCAGAAAGAGTATATGATCCACGGGAAAGATGCAGAAAGCTACATGAAAGAGTATATGAGCATAAGTTTACCCGCTATTGATTAAATAAAAAAGGAACAAAATTTGCACAATGCTTCATTAAAGTTTTAGAAAAACACAAAAATAATGTCTGTGACTTGTCAAATAATGTAACAGGAGTTGAGTAATTTTACATTCCATCTGTATTTGGATTTCCGCTTTGGTGCAGGATCCCCTTCTTGTTATGTGTTGGATTGATGCACATTCTAGAAGGCATCACAAATACTCTGCAAATTTTTTAAACAAGCATAATGTCAGTACAAAACAACTATTAATTAATTCCTCCATCTAGAATTCTTCCTACAAATTTTTTATACGCAAAGAGTGAACTTTAACACCCAAATCAAATGCTCAAAGGCAAATCTTCATAATCCCAGAAACTTGGAGTGTTCTTAATTCCAATTCAACGAATCAAAGAAGATCATCCACAATAGTGATGGAATATTAAAGCAAGGTAGTAGACCAGAAGAGAAATTGATAGGACCTTCCGAGGAAGAGGGCTTCTTGGAGGGTGCATCAGAGGCTGGACTCTTGGTGTCGCAGTGCTTTCCGGGGCAATCAATGCAGTCGCCCCAATACAAGTACTTGCTCTCCACCACCGCCTTGGCGGCTTCCCTCGACAATGCGGAGGAAGCAGGGATCGCAGAGGAGTAGGCAACCCAGAGGAGCGCGAGGGCAGCGGCAGAGATGAGGAAGAGTTATACGACGAGGTGCCGTTGGAACCGAAGAATCGCCATAACGGTGAGAGTCCGAGGTGTGGTTCACTAAATTCATCAATCTACGAGACGAACTAATTTTGTAATGATATTTGAGAATATACATTAAAACCTATTAATGGGGATGTAGCTCAGATGGTAGAGCGCTCGCTTAGCATGTGAGAGGTACGGGGATCGATACCCTGCATCTCCATATTTTATTAGTTTATGTTTTTTATTTTGTATGTGAAAGTAATAAAACTCTTTATATATAATTTTATTATTCTAGGTACTCATTTATGAGAAATTCATGAACATACAATAGTGTTAAGTTTTTTTTAGAGTTTAGGTTAAAAAAGTGAACATTTTTTTTAACAGGTTTTCGTTGATGATCTTGGATTGATAACCAAGGTTATCAAGAATAACTTCCAAAAAAACACACCCTAAATGATCATGATTTGCGTATACATGGGTGTGCATGATAACAAAACACTATAAATATAGTTTTGATATTCTGCATACCTTACTCTGCACATCTCTTGAGTATCCAATTTGTTTTTAAAATTTAATTTTTTGTTATGCTTAATACTATAATCCAAATCCTACACTCAAAAGACAAACTCTTATTGACATAAGTGGAGCTAAAAAAATTCGTATTTCGCTGATTCAATGTGCTGCCCACGAATGTCGCCTAGGCTAGCATCCGTGTGTGTATAGTATGTTATTTGATCGTCCGTGCCTGATTGGTAGAGGCACCTGGAATTGATCAAGGCGTCTCAATTTTTTTTATATTTTAAAATTAAAAAAATCCATAAATCGGAGCTAAAAGAAATATCCTATATATATATATATATATATATATATATATATATATATATATATATATATATATATATATATATATATATATATATATATTATACCCGTGAGTATCTAATTTTGTTTAATTTGAACATTATAATTTAACATATATAGACACTAAAGGTAAAATCTAATTAGTTTAAACTCGGAGCTTAAAAAAATAAAATAAAATAACACATGTATTTCAATTGGGGTGTCTGGATCAATTCTATGCGCTCGACAACACAGTTGTGGACTGTTCCACTACAAAAAAAAACAGCATTACAGACGGAATATTCCGTCGTAGTTCTGTCGGTAGAGGCATTTACCGACGGAAAATAAAGTGTCGGTGTAAAATTCGTCGCAAAATTATACTCCGACGGAATTACTGTTCCGTCGGTACATTTACCGATGGAATAACTAGTTCCATCGGTAAATATATACCGACGACAAAGTTATTCTGTCGACAATTTTCGCTATCCTAATCTATGAGCCCGACAACAGAGTTGTGGACTGTTCCACCGCGAACGATATATATATATATAGGTGCCCCTCTTGTATTAGATTTATTTTTTAAAATTTATTTCTTTTAGCTCCTGAGTTAAGCCGATTAGATTTAAACTTTAGGGTTTAGGAGTTGGATTATAGTGTTTAAGCTAAAAAAATTAGAATTAAAAAATTTTAAGTACTCATGGGGTATATAATATATGTATTTTGGGTGTTTAGGATTTACAATTTAAAGGAATAAATTTTTAAAAAAATTGAGATGCTTGGATCAATTCTAGGCGCGTGAATTGTTCTGCAGCGAATGATCCTTGTAAATTTCTCATGAAGGAGATCAATGATCATAAGCAAAGGAAACCGGAAATCTCCATGTTTCAGGAGATACATTCTCTCGTGAAACATAGAACAAACACACTATTGTAAAACAACAAATTACTACAATCAAAGTTAACTGCGAAATTGAATCATTACCCGTTCAGCAAGCACGCAAGCTTTGCCAGGAGTCCCAACACCAACTGCAATTAGTTTAACTCCTGCTGCATCAAATTTGGATGAGTTTGCAGGTATCAAAAGAGAAGAGCTAAACTCACCAACAAAAACATCCAAAATGCCTCATGAGTGCAACCACTGAAACACACTAATCTACACAAAAGTAGTTGATCATGTATCAATCAATCTGCTAGGACAATGAAACGGAACAGCTAACAATTGCCTAATCGAACAAACTAAGAGCAAGTGGTAATCAGATCTAGAGAAGAAAGATTTAGAAAATCAGTAGTTAGTATGAACGGGAGAAGGGAAAAAAGGAAGCAATTTGATATTTCATTTTGGTCCCAGAGATCGCTGAGGAACAGGGCTCTCGAGTGCCCCCGCTGCGAATACACGGATACCATCAAGGGCATCCCGGGTTGTGGTCTAATTGACACCGCTAGTAGCGACTGCAACAGAGGAACCATGCGACGCAGCTTGAAGGATCGGCATCTGAAGCCGACTAGTGACGAGCCGAGTGAATCGGGGGATCAAACCCACAGATGGCTTCGGCGGAGAATTCGATCAGCTTACGAGGGAGCGAGGCGGAGAGAGGGTGAGCGACGGAGGAGAGGTCCTGCTCGCCGACGCAGCTGTAGTGGCGAAGCAACAAACCTTAACAACCTCCAGAACAAAATCTCAAGCAACAAGACTCTCCTTTCTTTTCCGCGGTCAAGGAGAAGGAGACGTGAGAAAGATCACGGTTTGCAATGTACTGTCACGCCCCAGAGGAGTCCCTGTCCGAAGAAATTTCGGCAACACCTCCCCTGTACGGGTGACAATCTGAAGCATTTCTACAAGCATAATACACATCAGCCACATGCGGCTGGAATATATACACAACCACACAGTTAATAATCTCAGCCTACAAGACTGGACAAGTATAACAACAACCACGCAATTATATATATTTAAAACAGTCCACTCGACTGGAATCAAAACCAACACAGCGGATAAACATAAAATACAAGCCCATACAAAACCAAATAAAACACTGCTAGCCGACTAGGCTTACACCACACAACCAAAACAACACTCCGAACACAAAACCGGAACACAAAGCTAAGTACACAAATACATATACCAAAAATAACAATAAACAAAGGCAGAGACAGGTCTTCTGATGTGACGTGGGGACCGGCAGCCAGGATACTCCAAGCGTCTCCATAAATAACCTAGTACCTGAAAAAGATAGTGTCCACGGGGGTGAGTTCAACAACTCAGCAGATACCTAGTTGACATGTATAGTAAACTATAACAAATAGTAATAACTATGGAGTACAGTCTCATGAACAAAAGAAGGTAATGCATAATAGAAAAGTCTGAAGAGTACTGTACTCACCAGGGCCACCTATCAGAATAATCAGATCGTCAGACCGGAAGTGTCATAAATCCTGTATGCATGTCAAAAATATGCATCCATCCAAATGCAGCATATAAGTGCAGCAAACACAAGCAGTAAATGCATAAATGCGTATGATGCCAATGATGCGTCCTGGTCACCCCTGACGTCAGTCAGTCATCTCACACACAATAGTGAGACCGATTGGGTAGGGCTGTGACAACCGTGCACTCTGACATCACTGCTCCTGATGAGTGACCGAGTGGACGGGATGCTGTCGGAGTACTCCTGTCCTCTGACCCCAAATCATAAATGGGGGAGCTCAATGCTCTCATCTCCCGGTACACGATGACGGGGAGGTATCTCTGCCGGCTACCACGTTGAGTCACCTGACCAACGGAGCCAAACAGAGTCCACCGTCTGCCGGCTACCACGCTGCTACACTAAATGCCAGCGGAGCCAAACAGAGCAGAACTGTCTGCCGGCTACCACGCTGAGTCCTCAGACCAACGGAGCCAAATAGCAGAACCGCCACACACCCGCCTGATATACCACTAATCCATGAGTGGTGGTGTGTGCAGCACATGTAACTAGCGATGTGCTCAACCATAGTGGAGCTGACAATCGCGCAGCATGCAATCATGATGTATGACACTAAGCATAGCAGTAAACTGATCAGCATAACCATATCCATATATATATAAAATGAGTACCGTAATATCGATGGTCACATACCAAGATCTAAAGTACACAGGTCAGATAGGATATCAAAAACCTAGGTCCTGAACATAACAAGCATGGTATGTCACTACCTCACTGAGCATATATGTAATCATATGGGTACTAGCATAAAAATGCATAACAGGTGAGCAAACAAGCATGTGACGAGTATCCGGTAGTGACGTACCGAAACAAGGACGAACATAATTATTACTAAAGGCTATAACCTACTAGACATATCAACAAGACATATCAAAAAGATAAGTCAAGGTACCCGCCTCCGATAAGAGTATCGTATCCGGTCCAATCCGACATCGAGATGCTCGTCTCGCGTCAAAGTCCTGTGTCAATAATATATATACATTTTTATTTAGCTAACAATTCATTAAATAGCTAAATAAAAATCCGTACGACTAATTTAGGGTAAAACCCTAATCACATCATCCAACCACAATACGTATCCAAATTCCTATACCATACCTCAAGCTCAAGTGTTGTTGAACACAGAACAAGGTGAGCTGATTGCTGCTGAAAACAAAGTATACCACAACAAGATCTCCTTGCTGCAGTTTTTCCCATAACGCACCACACTTGGCTGGAATCCTTCCTACCCAACAGATCAAGATCAACCCCACAACACTTGCCAGCCCGAAATCAGTAGAGCAGTAATGATACTGATCGAACCTGCAACCCTCTATAAATGGAGAACAACATTTAGTGATGATCCACGGTAGATATAGGACAAGAACATAACACATGATAAAAATCTAAACCATCACCTAGCTGTCACATTGCCAAATCACTACTGCTTTGATCGAAGCTAGGGCACAGAGGAACAGGAAGTTCGTCGACGGCAAAGACAGCGTTGGGACCTAGGGTTGAAACCGGCTGCAATGTCGCTAATCTGGCCTCACGAAAACAACCATGGCACCAAAGAATCAAAACCCGTGGCACCTCCCTAATGAAGTCGCTGCTGCCTTGGTTCGGATTCGGCAGCAAGAGGAACTCTAGGGCACAACAGCAAGCTTGGCTGCTTGCTGCGAGAAGTGGCTCTACATTGTGGCTCGCGGCAAATCGGGGAAATCGTCACCAGGGATCTGAGCCACGAACCCAAGAAAAACATGAGGAGAAGAGACTCAACTTGCTCGGCGCCGGCAATCAGTGTTGGCTGTGGCCATCGGGGCGACGCAAGAAGAAAAAAAGAGAAGGAAAGATTCAGCGTCGGTAAGGGGCGAGGCAATGCAAGGAGGAGAAGAAAACTTGTCCAGCGATTTTGTAATCGGAGAAGGGAAGAGGCGCCGGTACGCAAGAGAAGAAAAGAAGACAGTTAGGGCACAAGAAATAGGCTCGGGTTTCCTCTCAGCCGGCTTAAAATCACAAGGGCAGCAACCGCCGCGTGAGAGGAGAAGAAGGAAGGGCGTCGGCGCAAGGAGGATAGGGCTTGGGTTCGGCGGGGAAGAAAAGAGCAAGCGCGAGGGGGATTGGGGCACGACGACGGAAGAGGAGGAGAAAAAGAAAAATAAAGAAAAAGAAAACAAAAAGAGAAAAATCAAACTTTTCCTCGCTTAATTTGGGTAGCCTAAACAGGCTTTCCCCGACCCCGTTTTTATCCCTGTAAACTCGTCCATACGAGCTCCGAAAAATTCCAGAAAAATTTCTAAAAATTCCAAAAAATTCCCTTATCATTATTCGCCATTTTTTTTTCGATATTTTACATTCTCCCCCACTAATAAAAATTTGGTCCCCAAATTTCGTTATCTACCATCAGCAAATATTAACAACAGACAGAAAGTATAAATGCTGAACGGTAAATTAATCCATATACCTCAAGTGAAAAGATGAGGCTATCGAGCTCGGATAGTATTCTCGAGCTCCCAAGTAGCCTCCTCGTCGGAATAACGCTGTCATCCGACTTTAACCAATCAGATTGTCTTGTTCCGCAACTGACGCTTCTTCCGGTCCAGAATCCGTACCGGAATCTCCTCATAAGTGACGTTAGGCTGAACTGGAACTGAGATATCTGTCAGCACATGCGTCGGGTCGGGTACGTATCTCCTCAACATAAACACGTAGAACACATCGTACACGCCTACCAAGGACAGTGGTAGTGCTAGCCAGTAAGCTACCGCTCCAATCCTCTCCAAAATCTGGAAAGGTCCAATGTATCGCGGAGCTGGCTTACCTTTGAGGCCAATCTCTTCACCCCTTTCGTGGGTGAACTCGCAGAAATACATGGTCGCAAAAGGAGAACTCTAAGAGTCTCCGACTCCGGTCAGCATAACTCTTCTATCAATCCTGTGCCTCTGATATCCTTCGTCTGATAGTACGGACCAACTCTGCTTCCTTCTGAGCTCTATGAGGTCCCAACATCTGGGCCTCCCAAACCTCATCCAGAGGGTGGATGTCCGACAAGGTCTACCATACAACGCTTCAATGGTGGCCTTTGGATAGCCGAATGCATACCGTTGTTGTAGACGAACTCTACCAATGGCAAGTGGTCCCCTCAACTGCCTCCAAAATCCAATACACAAGACCTCAGCAAGTCCTCTAGAGTCTGAATGGTCCACTCTAACTGTCCATCTGTCTGCGGATGGAAAGTTGTACTAAAACAGAGCTGCGTGCCCAAGGCCTGCTGCAGACTCTGTCAAAAATGAGACGTAAACCGAGGGCCTCTATCCGAAATAATAGTCAACGGAACATCACGTGATCTGATGATCTCCCGGTAAAATAGATCTACCAATCGATCCAGGAAATCAATCTTCCGGATCGCTAACGAGTGCACGGATTTGGTTAATTGATCAACGATTACCCAAATCGCGTCATAACCTCGTCGTGTCCTCGGCAAACCCACCACAAAGTCCATGGTAATGGGTTCCCATTTCCACTCAAGAGTAGGAATCCACCGAAATAATCTGGCAGGTCTCTAGTGCTCAGCCTTCACCTGCTGACAGACAAGACATCTAGCTACAAATTCCATGATGTCTTTCTTCATACCGTTCCACCAGTAGGAACGCGTCAAATCTCGATACATGCGGGTCACGTCTAGGTAGATCACAAATCGAGAGCAATGAGCTTCCCAAAGTAGCTCCTGTAAGACCGGATGAGACTGAGGTACGCATAATCTGTCTCGGATGTATATAATACCCTCCTCGTCTCGTGTGAACTCGGTCTGCTGCCCGGAAACTATCTGGCTGCAAATAAACTACAAATACTGATCAGCAGCCTAGGGCTCACGTATCCTCTTCCTGATCGACGATTGAGAAACCATGGTAACCAGAATACCCTGCTCTGTCTGTCCTTATCCCTCAATGTCCAACTCGGAGAAACCTTGAATCAAGTCTGTGACCACAACTCGGTGGCAAGCTAAAGTCCCTCCGGACTTCCTGCTAAGCGCATCCGCAACACATTAGCTCTCCCCGGGTGATAGCTAATGGTACAATCATAATCCTTCAGGAACTCTATCCATCTCCTCTGTCGGAGATTAAGCTCCTTCTAAGTAGACAGATATTTGAGACTCTTATGGTCAGTGAGAATCTCAAATGTAATGTCGTATAGATAATGCCGCCAAATCATCAAGGCAAAAATAATGACGATCAACGACAAGTCATGTACTGGGTAGTTCTCCTTATATTCCTTCAACTGCCGAGAAGCATAGAAGACTACTCTATCGTGCTGCATCAGAACAGCGCTCAAACCCTGAATAGATGCGTCGGTGTAGAGGACATATCCGTCCTCTCCAGAAGGTAAAACCAAAATCGGAGCCGACACCAGTCTCCGCTTCAGCTCTTGGAAGCTGGTTCCGCAATCCTTAGTCCAAGAGAACTTCACGCCTTTCCTGGTCAAGCGTGTAAGTGGCATAGCAATCCGAGAGAAACCCTCAACGTATCTCCGGAAATATCGAGCCAAACAAAGAAAGTTGCGAGCCTCCTCTATAGACTTCGTCTACTCCCAACGGTAACAACCTCTATCTCTTGTGGAACCACGGTACACTCCTACTGGTGACCGTGTGTCTCAAACATCTCACAAAAGATAACCAAAATACGCACTACTGATCTTCACATATAGACGTTTCCGTCGAAACATCTTTAGACTATGCGAAGATGGTGTACATGACTCACCGCGGATCCGAAATAGATCACAACATCGTCAACGAAGACAATGAAAACCGATCCAACCATCCTCGAAATACCAAAATCATCATGATAACATCTAGGGCACCGCAAACCCTAATGGTAAAACCAAGACACATAATGTCTGTATCACAGATATTCCTAACCATAAGATCCATGACAATAAGTCTGAAATATGATCACCAACAATACAAATCACCAAAAATAGATCCTCCAGTGTGAGAGCAACGCTCTACCACAAGAAATCCTCCATATGTGGGAGCAACGCTCCACCACAAATAATCCTAAATATGAATCTTCAAAAAAAAATATGGGAGCAATGCTCCGCTACAAGAAACCCGAAATATGTGGGAGCAACGCTCCACCACAACAAACAATAATATGTGGGAGCTACGCTCCACCACAAACGATCCATAACATGTGTGGGAGCAACGCTCCACCACAACCGATACATAATTGCCCAATGCACCTAACTATCCAGCTAGAGACTGCACGAGATCTCTCTACCACAGATCACTGTGGGTAACCTAGGGTATAACAATCCAGTACGCAAATCAAATCCATAGTCAACTCTATCATCATCCTAGTGGGTCGATCACCCATTAATAGGATAATTAGTTGACAGGGTAATACCACAAATGTCATAATGTAGACATTCAACATTCTACATTCAACATAAGTAGAATCATCATGATTCTACCAACCATACATCTGGCACACGTGCATACACAACATATGTATGATCGACATAATCCTCCAATTAGTACACACCAAATATACTCACAACTTAGGTATAAATCACCGTGATACCTCCAACAATGTATACCGAACCCGTGTGCATATATCATCGTAGGTAAAATCAACAATACCCCTCAAACAACACTCACATGACAATTATACACATATGCCAAGAGTATAATCAACATATACTTCCAATAAGGCATACTAAAACCCAGGTGCATTCACAAATCACACATAATCAACAAGATACCTCAGATACCACACCAAACACATATGTACATATCCCAACACTGATGTAGTCGACAAGATACTTCCAACATGACACTCACACCCATGTGCACATACCATGACACAGATTTTAATCGATAAGATACCTCCAATATGTCAATCAGGCACGTACAGCTAACTAAATAGCTATAATCCACAAAGAACCTACAATAACCATATCTAGATGGGAATACCCACACTATCTACAAATGAACTATCCATCATAGAACTCCTTCAACTCATAACAATCATGTCACGCCCCGAGGGAGTCTCTGTCCGAAGAAATTTCGACAGCACCTCCCATGTACGGGTGACAATCTGAAGCACTTCTACAGGCATAATATACCTCAGCCACATGCGGCTGGAATCATAACAATAAAAGAAAACAAACACCACGCAGTTAATATCAAATTCAGCCTCTGGCTGACACAACCACGCAGTTAAAAGTAAAGCAGCCCACTCGGCTGTACCAAAACCAAAACACAACAAAAACTGACAGAAACCAAATACAACCAAACACAAAACTGCTAGCCGGCTAGGCTTACACAACCAACAACATAACACCCGGAAACAAAATCAGAACACCAATCGAAATACAGAAATTTCATATACCAAGATAAAACAACAGAAAGGCAGCGATATGTCTTCTGATGTGACGCGGGGACCAGCAGACAGGATGCTCCAAGCGACACCATAAATAACCTGGTACCTGAAAAGATAGTGTCCACGGGGGTGAGTTCAACAACTCAGCGAATACCAATAGACATGCCTAGTAAGATATATCTAACAGCAATAAACATGGAATACAGCTTCCGAATAATATATAGGAAATATAAAAAACTGAAAAGTAACCAAGGAAGTTGTACTCACCAGGAACTCCTATCCTGAACTAAAGGGTCATCAAACCGATACACAGTATGTCTCCTGTATGCATGTCAAACAAATGCATCCACCAAAATGCAGCATATAAGTGCAGCAAACACAAACAAACAAAGGCAATCAATGCATGTGATGACCGTGCACTCTAACATCACTGCTCCTGAACAGTGACCGAGTGGACGGAATGCTGTCGGAGTACTCCTGTCTTGTGACCCCAAATCATAAATGGGGGAGCTCAATACTCTCATCTCCCGGTACACGATGACGGGGAGGAAATCTCTGCCGGCTACCACGCCGAGTCACCTGACCAACGGAGCCAAACAGAGTCCACCATCTGCCAGCTACCACGCTGCTACACTAAATGCCAGCGGAGCCAAACAGAGCGGAACTGTCTGCCGACTACCACGCTGAGTCATATGACCAACGGAGCCAAACAGCAGAACCGCCACACACCTGCCTGATATACCACTAAACCATGAGTGGGGGTGTGTGCAGTACATGTAACTGGCGATGGGCTCAACCATAGTGGAGCCGACAATCGCACAGCATGCAATCATGATGCATGTCACTATGCATAGGAAAAACTGATCAACATAACCATATCCATATATACAAAATGGGTACTGTAAAAACGATGGTCACATACCAAAATCTAGAGTACACAGGTCAGATAGAATATCAAAAACCTATGTCCTGAACATAATAAGTATGGAATATCCTGATCAACATAGAAAAATCCATATATACATAATATGGGTACCACAGTATCAGTAGGTCAATCCACGGATCTAGAGTATACAGGTCCTCTAGGGTATAACAACCTAGATCCTAAACATATCCCCCTTCCATAGCATATGTACCAACAATATGCACAGATCAAAGCCACAAGGTTTAGGTACACGAATCATATATGATATACCAATAGAAATACACAATCCAGGCATGGCATAAAAACCTATGTATCAGATAATTTGGATACACATGCCAGAAACAAAAATCCAGAATCTAATCCTAACCTCAGTAAAGCATGGTATGTCACTCTAGAAACTAAGATACTCATGGCAACAAATCACGAGATATAAGCACGAATACATGGATATCAAACAGTGACATACCAAAGGCAAACATGTTCATTGCTTTTAGTTATAAAATACTATGCATATCCAATGACAATATCATAAAAGATAAGTCAAGAGGTACCCGCCTCAAATGTAGATCGTGTGTCCTCTAACCAGAGCTCTAGTCTCAAATCAGAACCTGAAATAAATATACAATCAATCACTTAGGTTTATCGTAGATCAGATAATGCAAGCCAAAACCTCAATAAATCCAATCTAACAATCTCATCATTTTCTTCCAAAAATCCACCCAACACTTGATAATCATTTTCTGTTAATATAATCCACCTTAACAATTCCTCAAGTAAATGATTACCAATGAATCTAAATCTGTAACTAAACTACAATCATACAGCAACAGATTTGCTGAAACCCTAATCCTCAGTACAAAACTCACCTCAACAGATGAATTGTGGTTGATCCACAATTGAAGAGCTGCAACTGTATGCTGGACAAGAACACCTCAGCGCGAAAACCACCTTGCTGGATTCTCCCCTTCTGGTCAAAAATCAACCATAAGATCACGAATGGAGATCACGGATCATATCAAGGAATGAAAATCACTAGTCCAACCATAACCTAATTCCAACCAAATCTATTCATCTTACCTTTTCAATCGTCAGTGCTGATCACAGACCCAGCGAAGGAGAACCAATCTCACCTACTGCCTCCCAACCAAAAACGCCCAGATCAACACTACACCGAAAAGATTGAGGAGGAGATCGAAGAATCAGTAACAGGTCTACGCCGGTGAGGAAATGAAACATGAATCCAGTGGAGAGGGGAAATTGATGTACCTCCCTGATGGCAACCACCTCTACCCTCTTCAAATCCGTGAGTGAGAGGGAGAGTTTGCCCTAATTCCATCCAGCGACTCCTCCCTACCAGCGACGACAACACCCAACAGCAGTTGCTTTCGCAACAATAGAGTGGAGGAAGGAGTGGTGTCTCACTCGCTAGCCGGCAATGTCAGCGACAGGGCTCGGACAGCCGGTGTCGGCTGCGATGACTGTGGCGTCGGGAGTGGGCCGTCGACGCTAGGGTAGAGGGAAGTCTTGGCTGTCTCTTGCTCAGGTGTCTGCGGCGTCGAGAAGGAGAGAAGGAGACGGGGCCGAGTAGAGAGGCTAGGGCACGGAAGCAGGGGAAGTGGATCGGCTCGGCGCCGGCACCTAGGGCAGAATCGGTGAGAAGAGGGGAGACTTCCCTTGGCCACGGCATGTACTCGAGGGAGAAGGAAACCGCCTTTGCGGTTAGGGGAAGGCGCGGGGAAGAAGACTCGGGCACAAACAAACGGCGTTCGGCTGAGGAAAAAGGAAAAATAGAAATAAAAGAAAAAGAGAATAAGAAAGGAAAAGAAAAATAACTTTTCCTCGCTTAAATGGGGTAGCTTAAACAGGCTTTCCCCGGGGTCCAGTTTTCATCCCCGTAAACTCATCCATATGAGCTCCGAAAAATTCCAGAAAAATTTCTAAAAATTCCGGAAGATTCCCTTGTCATTATTCGCCATTTTCCCGGTATTTTACAAATCATATGTACAATTCATAGATATGCATAATCAGCATATTTAATCCAATCTACCACACAAACCCTATGCCACCTTCTAAGTTATCTAATTAGGTACATACAGTCTAAAATTAAAGTACTCATGGAATAGGATACATCGATCCTCTATCGACTGACCAAGTCATCAATAGTATATGGCTAATTCAATCCTTTCCCACGTCAGTATAAGCTAGGTACTCGATGTGTTCAAGATATCCAACTAAGCACGAATAACCCAAGATTCAAACATCTAAAAGTAAAGTAGGTCAATCCCCAACTGATCGGATCAACAAAACTAATCGATCATCTATTAACTAATCAAGAATAAATAAAGCCTCTACAAGCATCTAAGGTAAATCGATCACGACTACCCAAGTCAACAAACGTCAATCTATCTTCTACTGACCGATCTAACAAGAGTAAATCAATTATCTACGGATGAAATTAACTAAGATAACATGATATACTACTGGCTAGGTCAACATAAAGATATAGATACTATCCACTACCCAGCTAATAAAAGCAGAGGCTGGTATGTGCCTCAATCTGCTAACCAACTAGTAATAACATAAGCTAAAAAAAAACTACTGGTGTATGATATGATAAATCACCAGAAACTGTAACCCTTAATCTCTATCAAGGTCGATCATCATCAGGGTTTTACCTAATACATAAAATATCCACTATCTCAACTAGACAGGTACTAGTAAAGAGTGTTAATACATGTCATAAACTATAGTAGTCAACGGTGCATATACTAACAAAAAGGTAGAATAACAGTATACCAACATACCTCCGATAGCTTAGAGATGTCCTGTCGCTACCAGGTCCCAAAACTCGAAAAGTCACATCAAGAAGATAAAAACACGAAATCCAAAACATGGAATATAAAACTCGTAAACCGTGCTCTGATACCAAATAAATTGGTATTAGATAAATCTCGAAAATCCAAACACATAGCAAGTATCGTATACCTGCTCTGATACCACTAAATTGTCACGCCCCAGAGGAGTCCCTGTCCGAAGAAATTTCGGCAGCACCTCCCCTGTACGGGTGACAATCTGAAGCATTTCTACAGGCATAATACACATCAGCCACATGCGACTGGAATATATACACAACCACGCAGTTAATAATCTCAGCCTACACGGCTGGACAAGTATAACAACAACCACGCAGTTATATATATTTAAAACAGCCCACTCGGCTGGAATCAAAACCAATACAGCGGATAAACATAAAATACAAGCTCATACAAAACAAATAAAACACTGCATGCAAAGACTTCGGATATTATCCGAAGTAATATACTTCGGATAGACTATGTGAAAATCAGCAATAGACTTCGGATATTATCCGAAGTAATATACAGATAATTACCGAAGTAGAGGCACGTAAAGTAAAAGGGTCAATTTATTACTTCACCACACAATTACTGAAGTCTATCACCGGTCCAAAATCGGTTCAAAATCAGACCGTTTTTGAAGTAAAAAAGCTCTATTACTTCATCGAGATCAGTAAAAGTACCGAAGTGATTGATGATATATTACTTCATAGGTTACATTGATTGAAGAAGTAAAATATGTATACGACTTCACAAATTTTGTATTCTAGTGCAGTAAATATTTAATTTTACTTCTACATAATTTGGCTTGATCGAAGTATTTTGGGTTGTATTACTTCATCTTAGTGTATACGTAATAGAGCATATTTTACTATAACAAAAATTTTAATTTAGCAAAGTAATTTATACAAATGACTTCACAAATTTAATCAGTGACGAAGTAAATAGTTTCTTTAACTACGCCACTATTTAAATTTATTGAAGTCTTTTGTGTTGTATTACTCCACCATTTATTCATAGTATTGAAGTAATTGATCATATTTTACTACAATACAATTTTAATTGACAAAAGCGTATATCATAATATTTTACTACAACACAATATTGTTCACCACCAAAATTGAACAAATATATCACAAATATTTATAAAATACAATCCAAATGTGTATTCATAAAAGTCATATAACCAACTTCACCCAAAGCCTTTTGTATTCATAAATCTCTAAATATAACCCAAAAATATATTCACAAAAAGATAAGTTTGATCAACTTCACCCCAAAGCTTTTGTATCCATAAATCTCTAATTACAATCCAAAATTTATATCACAACCTACACTTAGGCACTCACATAGAACTAGACGAATTTACTCCATTCACTTTTGACTTCATCACACTGAGATTGTAATATTATTTGCTTTTGGATGCTGCAAACTGAAGCATTAATAGAAGTTTAAGGGTTAATGTAAAATAACTCAATATTTCATAAAGAAGATATTTCATAAAGAACAAATTCACCTTCCTCTCCAATTGTGGATCTTCATCTAAGACTATCTCTTTCATGTACCGCATTATACAATATTCACATTCAACACCACCAATTTGTTTTAGATTACCCTAATAAAATTGAAAATATAAAGCAATTAGTTACAATATAAATAATAAGAATTATTAATTGATGCCTAAATATATTTTGTAAAGGTAAGTAATTGCAAGGTACTGACAAAACAAATGATAGAACATACAAGATAACCATAATTATCATCATAAAACTTGAACATATGAGGTAAACATAAAAAACAAAATACCATAGATGATGGGTATAGGAATATTCATAACCCTACATTAGTTTGTAACAACATCTATTAGCAAAAATATCTAACATCAAGCATTATCATCCTTCTCTATAATAATCGTCTTTAAGAAAAATTAAGGTCAAATCTAAATTTACCCCATGTGAACCAAAGCAAACCATGTGAACAAATATTGTGAACAAAGCAAAGCATGTTGAAAATACTAGAGTTCATCAATACTGGTAAGACATCTTATAAGTATTAGAAGACAGATAGTGCTAAAGTCAATTTTCATATAAAAAAGATAGCAAGAACCAAAGTGGATAATGAAAACAATTAATCCATGTCCATATACCTGCCAAAGATGCAAATCATAGAATAGCTAGAACAAGTGCCATAGAAAAAGATGTTTTGATATCCCTCATCGGAAATCCTCCTTTCCCTCTGTTATAGATTGTAATACTTATGTGTCTATTGTTGGATGTTGTAGTTTTAGATCATTTGTATTTATTTTACATGGAATTCCGAACTAAACACTAACCTGATGAATCATCTATGTTCCCTTTACACCTAATCATTGCAAAAAATCCCTCCCCCAATCTGATAGTGGTTGCTAGTGCAAAATTAGCTCGGGCTTTTTCCTGCAGTCTTGTCATGATTGTCAATACTAGCCTTCTTCATTAATGGGATATTTTTAGATCAGGGTTTCACCATTGTTCAAGATCCCCACTCAACATCAATCATAAAATCTAAGATGTGATTAATGCAAACAAAACAATGTGAATACTAGCTTATTTCTTCCATTCATAAATTAATAGGTATACAAAGCTGAGAAAGGCCAATAAGCAATAACAGCTAAATATAGATAGTTTTATTATCAAACAAAGACATATGCCCAAAGGGTTAATTAACGGATGGATTGTGCCTACCCCACTAGGTAAAAATGCACTAGATTGATTCCATTCACAAAAAAAAAAAAAATGCAAGAGTAACTAAAAAAATGCTACACTGATACACATACAAGGTAAAACTAGAACATAACCAAAGGACTATGGCATCAACATTAATGACCTAAACAACAAGGTAATCATAGTCATTATTATAAAACTTGAACAGTTTGTAACAACATCTATTAGTAAAAGTATCTAACATCAAGCATTATCCAACTTCCAGTGTATAAATCAGTTATGTAAATTTAAAAAGCAATAATACAATAATGAGATATTCATCAAATAGAAGCTCATCATCCATGAACTATACATTATCCAAATTGTCTTCAAATCTATAAATCAGTTATAAGGATTTAGAAGGAAATAATATACAAATGAGATATTCATTAAATAGGAGCTCATTACTCGCCAAAAAAAACAGACTTCAAGTTCATATAGGTAAAAAACAATCAAGTTAAAAGATAAATATCAAAAAGATGAATTTGCACGTATTCATACTTAAGCATGTTTACCTAATTGACCTCCAGTATGGAAGTCAAGCTCTTGATGGATTCACACTGAAACAAGAACACTTCTCAAACAGAGGATTCTTGTTATGCCCTTCTATGCCACATCATCGACCAGTTAAGGCACAAGTAAATCACTTGAATTAGCTTCAACTCCAAGTCAGCAATGAATAAAAGCAATGGGTTCATCCTTAGTAATCCGTTCGACTTAATTCCATCTTAATGTTTGTATGAAGAAGTCACTAAACACAAAGAAAAAAATCGAGCATAGAATAATAATATTTGATTCCTACCAGTTCCCAATCTGAGAGCCATTTGTACAACCCAGTTTAAATATGCATGACCACCAATGCCAAATGACTTACTTTCAGGCCCATATTCGTTTTCAATCTACATTCAAGCCCCATGAAATAAAACTTAGGAACACAATTTGACATTAAGTTACCACATTGAGGACACACGAGAAAAAACATGTCTGAGAAAGGATGATCGGACCGCCTTGAGAAGCAAAAAGTGATTCAGTGTTCATCATATCAACAATTTTCTTAGTACATAAAAAAGAAGCAACTAGATTAAATGCTTCTAAGAGTCAAATTATTCACTACTACTAGATATAAGTAAAGTATCCTAATAGGCAGTTGTCTGGTACAACCATATTGGACGAGTTACAATTGATTTTGTAAGGATTTGTTTACTTAAAGAGCAAACAAGTTTGCTAGGACCCTATAGCCATTCTAATGTGACAGCAGGTCTATGGAATATGGCTGTTCATCCAATCCAACTCAGGCAAACAATCAATGATAAATTTCAGTCATTTTTACTCTTCTTGAAAGATGAAAAGAGTTTTTTTCCCATCATACCATATTCATCTATCGGTGCATCATAATCATAACTGGTTATGATGAAGGGTCCTCCAGTTGTGCGCCCAAAATTAGTTCCTCCGTGGTTCTTAACAAACAACCAAAGGAAAATTAGCAATTTGGAATCATTAATATGCAAAGACAATTTAGAGATAGATTGCAGTTCCAACCATGTAATAGTTTATAAATGAGCAGCCCTTTTGTATAAAATGTGCCACAGCGAATGCAAGATCTTGAACTGATCATTGATGGATGGTGCCTCCAAATTCTGTAAACCTGCAGTGACAGCACAGAAGAAGTTCGAGAACCCTCAGCATTAATCTATATCCTCATGGACATGACAGACATGATAGTCCATGTACAAATCTCAATTTAAAATGAAAACTAAAACTGCTTAGCAACTTACCAACCACTCCAAGCTTCAGTCCACATGGTAGGCTTATCAGGTTTATTAGGAGTGAAACTATGACAGTAGAAACCATTGCACGTATTTATCTGTTCAAAACATTAGAGATTCTCAGAAACATATTGAAAACATATATCAAGAAGAAGACAAATGCAGTTTAACACATTAACTAAAGCACAAGCCTATATGGCAAATGTACTAAATTAAGGTATAAATTTCTTTCTATATACAGTTAAACACCAATTTGTGCTCTTAGCTGAATAGATATCTATTCTGTTCTATAGTGGCAAATCATAAATACACTTTAGTAGATGACAATCCACAGCACAGCTACACATAGTGGATCATCAGATAAGGCAAAGAAAAAATGATTAAATTTATTTGAATATAATTAATGACTTTAGTAGCTTTGCATATAGCTCAGTGGGGAGATAAGAGTCTCGTAGCTAAACACAAAGAAAGAACCGAGCATACAATAATAATATTTGACTTCTACCACTGGATCCGGGGCATCATTCTCCTTGCACATAACCCATGGTACACCAGTTCCCAACCCAACGACCATTTGTGCAGCCCAGTTTAAATACGCATGACCAGCAGCGCCAAATGCCTTACTTTCAGGCCCATACTCATTTTCAATCTGCATTCAAGACCCCATGAAAATAAAACTTAGGAACACAATTTGACATTAAGTTACCACATTGAGGATGCACGAGAAAAAATATACCTCCGAAAGGATGATTGGACCGCCTTGAGAAGCAAAAAGTGATTCAGTCTTCATCATATCAACAATTTTCTTGGTGAAACCTTGCATGGCCATCTGTATAGAGCATTTAAGCATATACTTGCAAGGCATGCAACAAATCCAACAAGTAACCCCCTTTAAAACTTAAAATAAATAGGGAAGACTACATTGTTCTTGCATCAACAATCCAACACAAGAAGAATATAATATAAAAAGAGTAGTTTAAGGAATTTACCTTGAAAGGTTCATTGTCAGTTCTGAAGCTGATTCTAGGGACATATTTCAACCAAACTGGAAATCCTCTAAACAAACGAAGAAAACAAAAATAGTTAGGATGAGTTATCCACATGAAGAATCTATGAGAGAAGTATCCAAAATTCCATTCAGCGCAGAGATGTACAGTCCCACCTTTTGGACTGTCTTGATAAACCTCACCCAATCATACCTTCCTTTGAAATTATACTGCCTAAAAAGTAAGAAAAATAAATTGCACTAACTCAAGGTGATCCATCTAAGAAATATACTTCTCCATCAAATCAAAGCACAAGAAGAAAAAAACAAGAAATTATCAAGAAAAGACAGGAAAAATACATTGCCAGGTGAAGGTTGATGGCCATTCCAGAAGACGTAGGTCTGTATAACATCCAAGCCTCCATCCTTAGCTTTTTTGAAAGTCCTTCCCACATCTAACATACAAAAAAACAACAATCAACGATGTGCATCTAAAATTAGGGCAAAAACCCTCAAAAAGAGTCACCTACATAACCAAAAGAAGATTAATAAAAGATAAGGAGAAAAAAGAAGGATTTTTTATGAGAGAGTACTTCTAGGGTGCTCCTAGGGTAGTGAATGGAGCCTGAGATGAGGATCTTTCTCTGGCAATTGATGACGATGGCCTTCTTGTCATAGGTCATGCCATATTGTGCCGCGAGAAGGAGAAAAAGCAGCAGGAGGAAGAAACGAAGTGGGGATAGAAAATCTAGAGAGCTCCATACTACCATTCTCAATTCCACTCCACTCTCTAAGATCTCACACTCCCTCCCTCACTTCACTTTCCTCCATGAAGAAAGCGAGCCCAAGCCAAGTCAAGCCACTGAGGATTAAAAATTATATGAAGAAGTCACCTGATGATATCCTTGATGGCGTAGTGACTTTTCTCCCTCACTTCACTTCAATTCCCTGGCGCCGCTGCAGAGGGGAAGAACACTAATGGCACGGTAGAGAGGAAAGGAAAGAAGGGGGTGGAGAGGGAGAAAACCTAGCGTGCAGAGAGGAGAGGAAGTGAAGGCGTCTCAACACGAAGGGTTTGCGTCGGGGAAAATGGAGAAGGTTGCCGTCGGGGAAAAATGCGAAGGAGAAAAAGGCGATTGTGAATTGCTTCCTACGGAACTTAGGTTTTAGCAAATAATTGATGGTAAAATTAATAAATAGATTTAAGTTGTAGTAAAACTTTTAATCCATTTATATTTATTACTTCAGCACTTACATATATGAATTTTATTTTATAACTTATTACTCCATCGAATATATATTACGAAGTAAAATATCAGATAAAATTAGAAGTGAAATCTATATTTTTAAACTTACGAAGTCTAAAATCGTATTTACTTTATCAAATTTATTATCGAAGTTGATTATCATATATTACTTCGTAATTACTAATTGACGAAGTAAATTGTGGCGAAGTCTATTGCCCATTTTCACATCAGCCACATGCGGCTGGAATATATACACAACCACACAGTTAATAATCTCAGCCTACACGGCTGGACAAGTATAACAACAACCACGCAGTTATATATATTTAAAACAGCCCACTCGGCTAGAATCAAAACCAATACAGCGGATAAACATAAAATACAAGCCCATACAAAACCAAATAAAACACTGCTAGTCGGCTAGGCTTACACCACACAACCAAAACAACACTCCGAACACAAAATCGGAACACAAAGCTAAGTACACAAATACATATACCAAAAATAACAATAAACGAAGGCAGAGACAGGTCTTCTGATGTGACGTGGGGACCGACAGCCAGGATACTCCAAGCGTCTCCATAAATAACCTAGTACCTGAAAAAGATAGTGTCCACGGGGGTGAGTTCAACAACTCAGCAGATACCTAGTTGACATGTATAGTAAACTATAACAAATAGTAATAACTATGGAGTACAGTCTCATGAACAAAAGAAGGTAATGCATAATAGAAAAGGCTGAAGAGTACTGTACTCACCAGGGCCACCTATCAGAATAATCAGATCGTCAGACCGGAAGTGTCATAAATCCTGTATGCATGTCAAAAATATGCATCCATCCAAATGCAGCATATAAGTGCAGCAAACACAAGCAGTAAATGCATAAATGCGTATGATGCCAATGATGCGTCCTGGTCACCCCTGAAGTCAGTCATCTCACACATAATGGTGAGACCGATTGGGTAGGGCTGTGACAACCGTGCACTCTGACATCACTGCTCCTGATGAGTGACCGAGTGGACGGGATGCTGTCAGAGTACTCCTGTCCTCTGACCCCAAATCATAAATGGGGGAGCTTAATGCTCTCATCTCCCGGTACACGATGACGGGGAGGTATCTCTGCCGGTTACCACGTTGAGTCACCTGACCACCGCTACACTGCTACACTAAATGCCAGCAAGCCAAACAGCAGAACTGTCACACCACGCTGAGTCCTTAGACCAATGGAGCCAAACAGCAGAACCGCCACACACCCGCCTGATATACCACTAATCCATGAGTGGTGGTGTGTGCAGTACATGTAACTGGCGATGTGCTCAACCATAGTGGAGCTGACAATCGCGCAGCATGCAATCATGATGTATGACACTAAGTATAGCAGTAAACTGATCAGCATAACCATATCCATATATATATATAAAATGAGTACCGTAATATCGATGGTCACATACCAAGATCTAAAGTACACAGGTCAGATAGGATATCAAAAACCTAGGTCCTAAACATAACAAGCATGGTATGTCACTACCTCACTGAGCATATATGTAATCATATGGGTACTAGCATAAAAATGTATAACAGGTGAGCAAACAAGCATGTGACGAGTATCCGGTAGTGACGTACCGAATCAAGGACGAACATAATTATTACTAAAGGCTATAACCTACTAGACATATCAACAAGACATATCAAAAAGATAAGTCAAGGTACCCGCCTCCGATAAGAGTATCGTATCCGGTCCAATCCGACATCGAGATGCTCGTCTCGCGTCAAAGTCCTGTGTCAATAATATATATACATTTTTATTTAGCTAACAATTCATTAAATAGCTAAATAAAAAATCTGTACGACTAATTTAGGGTAAAACCCTAATCACATCATCCAACCACAATACGTATCCAAATTCCTATACCATACCTCAAGCTCAACTGCTGTTGAACACAGAACAAGGTGAGCTGATTGCTGCTGAAAACAAAGTATACCACAACAAGATCTCCTTGCTGCAGTTTTTCCCATAACGCACCACACTTGGCTGGAATCCTTCCTACCCAACAGATCAAGATCAACCCCACAACACTTGCTAGCCCGAAATCAGTAGAGCAGTAATGCTACTGATCGAACCTGCAACCCTCTATAAATGGAGAACAACATTTAGTGATGATCCACGGTAGATATAGGACAAGAACATAACACAAGATAAAAATCTAAACCATCACCTAGCTGTCACATTGCCAAATCACTACTGCTTTGATCGAAGCTAGGGCACAGAGGAACAGGAAGTTCGTCGACGGCAAAGACAGCGTTGGGACCTAGGGTTGAAACCGGCTGCAATGTTGCTAATCTGGCCTCACGAAAACAACCATGGCACCAAAGAATCAAAACCCGTGGCACCTCCCTGATGAAGTCGCTGCTGCCTTGGTTCGGATTCGGCAGCAAGAGGAACTCTAGGGCACAACAGCAAGCTTGGCTGCTTGCTGCGAGAAGTGGCTCTACATTGCGGCTCGCGGCAAATCGGGGAAATCGTCACCAGGGATCTGAGCCACGAACCCAAGAAAAACTCGAGGAGAAGAGACTCAACTTGCTCGGCGCCGGCAATTAGTGTTGGCTGTGGCCATCGGGGCGACGCAAGAAGAAAAAAAGAGAAGGAAAGATTCAGCGTCGGTAAGGGGCGAGGCAATGCAAGGAGGAGAAGAAAACTTGGCCAGCGATTTTGTAATCGGAGAAGGGAAGAGGCGCCGGTACGCAAAAGAAGAAAAGAAGACAGTTAGGGCACAAGAAATAGGCTCGGGTTTCCTCTCAGCCGGCTTAAAATCACAAGGGCAGCAACCGCCGCGTGAGAGGAGAAGAAGGAAGGGCGTCGGCGCAAGGAGGATAGGGCATGGGTTCGGCGGGGAAGAAAAGAGCAAGCCCGAGGGGGATTGGGGCACGGCGACGGAAGAGGAGGAGAAAAAGAAAACAAAAAGGGAAAAACAAACTTTTCCTCGCTTAATTTGGGTAGCCTAAACAGGCTTTCCCCGGCCCCGTTTTTATCCCCGTAAACTCGTCCATACGAGCTCCGAAAAATTCTAGAAAAATTTCTAAAAATTCTGAAAAATTCCCTTATCATTATTCGTCATTTTTTTCGGTATTTTACATGTACTCTCGCCTCTTCTTAAAAAAAAACTCTGATGGCCATTTAGACCAGGTGGAGTTGTACTCTCGCCTCTTCTTACAAACAAAAAAAAATTGTAATGACCTTTTATACTAGATGGAGTTTAGAGTTTAGGGTTTAGAATTTAGTCCCATATCGTTTGTTTTTGATTGACGGAGTGGAACTAGTGCTATAAAAGAAGAGGCTATGACTCTAATTTATTCATATCTTTCTCAGCCTTTTGGCTAAGATCAAGTGTAGTATTTGTTCTTATTAGTTTAATATCTAATACGTGGACCATTGGTTCACTATGATATTAAATTAATTTTTGTTTTGGGGAGAGACAGGGGCATAGCTAGGATTTTTGATCATGAAACGAGAAAGGAATAACTTACAACTCTTGGAAGATAATTGCTTTTGAGAAAAATAGATAAGATAAAATAGAGAGGAAGAAGTAAAAAATGGAGAACTTTACTTTCTTCATTAGCGTTTCGATGAGCTCGACAGCAACACAAAGAAAACAAGGTAAGACAAAACATGACTATTTTGTTGTGCCAATAAAATCCTAAAACTACCAAAAGAGGAAGAAGATTGGGGGTTGATGGCTACTTGATCTTGTTGCTAGAAGAGGGCAGCAACTGGTGTTATATTTCTTGGTTGCAGGAGAAGAGAAATGAGAAGAAAAAAGCTCTTGTGCTTTAGAAGAGGAGAGGAAAAAATTATAAGTTTACCAACGTTGGAGAAGAGAAGGAGAAGAAGTAAATGAGGAAGAAGAGGAAAAAAAATAAAAGAGAGGAATGGGTGAAGGGGTTGCATATGGTACGGCAGAGATGTAACATGCATCGGGAGAAGAGGGAGAGAAAAAATGAAAGGTTTCGTCAAAAATATCCTAATTCAAATCAATTAAACTTGGTTAAATATTAAACTTGGTTCGGTCATAACTCAACTTCAAATCAATTTCAATTTGAACCAACATAATTTTTATATCCATATCTACCCGTTGAATTTAGTTTAAACTCGATTCAATTTTAATTTAGCTTCCTTACTTTGTGCCCTACGATTTAATTCATCCGTTTATTATTATATATTTTATTTTTAAAATTCAATACTTAACATTTCAAATTGTGATATTTCCTCGTAGAAGTGGTACCAATGGATAACTTAGGTCATGAATTTTCCAAATATGTGATCAATTTCAGTTTTCGACATTGAATGATGCTAAATCAACTACTCAAAGTGACGATAAGGACTTTCAAATAAATAAATAAATAAATATATAATAAAATTTGAGAGGGGGTGGTCGCACCCCCTCTCCTTAAGGTGGCTACGCCCCTGACAAGACTCTCCTTTCTTTTCCGCGGTCAAGGAGAAGGAGACGTGAGAAAGATCACGGTTTGCAATGTACTCTCGCCTCGTCTTAAAAAAAAACTCTAATGGCCATTTAGACCAGGTGGAGTTGTACTCTCGTCTCTTCTTACAAACAAAAAAAAAAAATTGTAATGACCTTTTATACTAGATGGAGTTTAGAGTTTAGGGTTTAGAATTTAGTCCCATATCGTTTGTTTTTGATTGACGGAGTGGAACTAGTGCTATAAAAGAAGAGGCTATGACTCTAATTTATTCATATCTTTCTCAGCCTTTTGGCTAAGATCAAGTGTAGTATTTGTTCTTATCAGTTTAATATCTAATACGTGGACCATTGGTCCACTATGATGTTAAATTATTTTTTGTTTTGGGGAGAGATCATCTACTAGATCTTTCGTGTGTTATCCTTGTGTTGTACTATTGCAGGGTTCGTGTGTTAAGTTCAATTAAATTTTTATATTAAGGTGGTGTTTGGTTTAGAGGTTTGGAAATAAGGGAATGAGTTCATTTCCAAACCTGGATGAAACCCACCCCCTCCCTTAGGTTTTGATGGAATGGGAATAAGAATTAAGTTTTTGACAAAAATACCCTTAGTATATTTGTTTAATTTATTCATATTTGTTTATTTTCTCTCTCTTCATTCTCTCATTTTTTTTATCATACTTTTTCTCTCATCATTCGTTCTCTCTCCTAAATCTCTCTTACCATACTCTCTCTCCATATTTTATCTAATCACACTTTCTCTCTCTTCATTCTCTTCCATCACTCTCTCTCTCCTTATTCTCTCTCATCACACATTCTCTACCATTTTCTCTTTGTATTCTCTCTCATTATTTTCTCTCTCATCACTCTCTCTCATTATTTTATCTCTCTTCATTTTTTTCATCATACTTTCTCTCTCCTCAATCTCTCTTACCACACTCTCTCTCCATATTTTCTCTCATCCCACTTTCTCTCTCTTCATTCTTTTCCATCACACTCTCTCCTCATTTTCTCTCATCACACTTTCCCTTTCTTCATTTTTTCCCATCACACATTCTCTCTCATCACATTTTCTCTTCATACTTTCTCTCATCACACTTTCTCTCTCTTTATTTTTCCCAATTACTCTTTCTCTCTCAACACACTTTCTCTCTCATCATACTTTTTCTCTTCTCAATCTCTCCTATCAAGCTCTCTCTCCTCATTTTCTCTCATCATACTTTCCCTCTCTTCATTTTTTCCTATCACACTTTCTCTCTCATCATATGTGTCTCTCACATTCAATTTTACTTTCCATCTAATTTTTTCTCTTATTTTCCTCTAAGGGTAAAAAAGAAAATTTAAGTTCATTCCGATTGAAAATATTCAACTAACCAAACATTACTTTTAAGAATGATACCCAAGGTCACACTCATTCCCATTCCACAATACTATGATACCTATTCCCATTCCGATTCCTAGTAGAGAACCAAACACCACCTAAATTAAGTTTATTTTTAAATTATTTATTACAGTCCATGAAATTAAATCATAAAATTTTATATATTTTAAAATAAATACAAAACACATAAAAAATAATCAAAATTTTTTACTGATTTAATTATTAATTTTTAGTTAATAAATAAGAAATTTTAAAATTATAATTGAATAAATTGATGTTTTCTTAGATGAAATTTTGAAATAATTTAATTAAAAATTTAAATTTGATTAGGTTATTCATTTTAAATTTTAAATGTTATCAAGTTCTCAATTTAATTGGTATCAAGTATTCAACTTGCAAATCCTCCAGCCATGAAAATTTTTAACCGGTCTGTCAGTCCAGTGTTCTTAGATCAACCGTCCATTAGAGAAAATTCATCCGTTAATTCACCAAGATTTAAACACGATCCTTAAATATTTGAGAAACTAAAAAAGTGCCCTACCGTGGTACTATTACAGAAGAACAACCTTATTTATTGCTTAAAACTTATTCAATTAGTTATTAAATTTAATAATTTAAACTTATTTTATTTTATTTATTTAACATGTTTATAAAAAGTTATTGATGATTATTATTCACTAATATACTTGTTCAAATTTATTCATAAGTCATTGAAACATGTCCAATTAATTAAAATTGTGTTGTATTGAACGCACATAAATAATTCCATATTAAATTGAACACCAAATTTATTTTTGAACCATTGGTTCATTTACTGCCCTATCCGGCAGGCTTGGGATATGCAACGAGGGTAGAATGATAGGGCACACTTGGGATATGTACCGAGAGCACAATGTTGTTGCCATATGATCTTGAACCAACTCCAGACCAATGCTTTGGATAAACATGCTCGCTCAGTCAAACTGATAAGTAAATTGTTCGGTCACACTGAAAGAACAAGCCAAATGAAAGTGTCACGCCCCAGGAAAGTCCCTGTCCGAAGATATTTCGGCAGCACCTCCCCTGTACGACGGACAATCTAAAACTTTCTACATCCATAATATACATCAGCCACATGCGGCTGGAATATATACACAACCACACAGATATATATATATCATCAGCCCACTCGGCTGCAACAAAACCAACACAACGGAAAATGACAGAAACCACATACAAACCAAAACACAAAAAACTGCTAGCCGGCTAGGCTTACACAACCGACAACCAATACAAAATACCACATAACAACATCAACACTCCAAAAACAGAACCGGAGTACAGAGCTAAACAAATTGATACATAAACAAACAAAACATAAGTGAAACCGATAAGTCTTCTGATGTGACATGGGGACCAGCAGACAGGATACTCCAAGCGACACCATAAACAACCTGGTACCTGAAAAAAAAATATAGTGTCCACGGGGGTGAGTTCAACAACTCAGCAGATACCAATAGACATGTCTAGTAATATATATCTAACAGCAATAAACATGGAATACAGCTCCCTAATCATATTTAGGAAATATGCAAAACTGAAAGGCAACTAAGGAAGCTGTACTCACCAGGAACTCCTATCCAGACAAAAGGGTCGTCAAACCAGATACACACTATGCCTCCTGTATACATGTCAAACAAATGCATCCACCAAAATGCAGCATATAAGTGCAGCAAACACAAGCAAATAAATGCAATAAATGCATATGGTGCCAATGACATGGTCACCCTTGACGTCAGTCAGTCATTTCACACACAAATGGTGAGGCTGAGTGGGTAGGGCTGTGACAACCGTGCACTCTAACATCACTACCCCTGATGAGTGACCGAGTGGACGGGATGCTGTCGAAGTACATACATACTCCTACCCCAAATCATTAATGGGAGAGCGCAATGCTCTCATCTCTCGGTACACTATGACGGGGAGGGATCCCTGACGTGCTACCACGCTGTGTCACACTACCCATGAGCGGACCAACGAAGCACCGAACAGAGCCAAAACTGACGTGCTACCACGCTGCATAATATGGAAACCACAGTATCAGTAAATCAAACCCATGGATCTAGGGTATACAGTGTTGGGACCGAAAAGTAGCTAGAGGGGGGGGGTGAATAGCTCTTTGCGTGCTCGTCATTGGCGTTGCTCGTTTCTTTAAAGATGTGCAGCGGAAATATAAGAAACAAAAGCATACAATGCTAACAAGGATGGTTTACTTGGTATCCACCTCACAAGAGGTGACTAGTCCAAGGATCCACACCTACTCACGCACCCTCCACTATGAATAACACTCCTTTGTGATAACTACCAAAGGCGGAGAAGCCCTACAACACTCTCAATACAAGAAGAAGAAAGGGAAATACAAGATAAGCAAAAGCTTACAAGATGTACAATAAAAACCCTAACCCTAACTTCTTCTTCTTGTTTTTGATCCGCCTCTTGACTTGGAAAAGCCACCAAGAATCTTTAAGAACTAGCGATCTGGAGCTTGGAGAGAGCTATAGAGGTGCTAGAGAGTATCTGGAGTGAATCGGTGAAGTTCTACCGATGGAAATGAACACCTGCGGCTTAAATCGACGCCAACGGTCGGATCCCGATCGATTGGATTGCTCCCAATCGATCGGGGAGGCTTTGGATCGATCCACGGATCGATCCAGAGCGCCTCTGTGCTCTCTGGAATAGCCTGGATCGATAGGTGGATCGATCCAGGGCTTATCGCGCATAAACAACAGCTCCCAATCGATCCACTGATCGATTGGGACCTCTGGATTGATCCACCGATCGATCCAGAGGGGTTCTGTTCGCGGGGACTCACCGGATCGATCGGTCGATCGATCTAGATCTGCTGGATCAATCGGCTGATCAATCCAAATCTGCTGGATCAATCGGCTGATCAATCCAGATCTTGGTTTTTGCCCAAAACCAAGTCCAAAGCCCCCTAAACCAACATCTAGTCAACCATGACTTGTTGGTATATAAGACCTAGCATCCGGTCACCCTTGACCAGCTAGGACTCTCTCACCAAGTGTCTGGTCAATCTCTTTGACCCACTTGGACTTTTCTCTTCTTGCCAAATATCCGGTCAATCCCTCTGACCTACTTGGACTTTTCTTCCTCGTGCCAAGTATCCGGTCAATCCCTTTGACCTACTTGGACTCTCACCAGATGTCCGATCAACCTTGACCCCTCTAGATTTCTCCTGCCTGGCTTCACTCACCAGAACTTTCCCAATTGCCTAGCTTCACTCACTAGGTCTTTCACCCGGCTTCACTCACCAGGATTTTCCTTCTGCCTAGCTTCACTCACTAGGACTTCCCAATTGCCTAGCTTCACTCACTAGGTCTTTCACCTGGCTTCACTCACCAGGATTTTTCCTTCTACCTAGCTTCACTCACTAGGACTTTCTTCTGCCTGGCTTCACTCACCAGGACTTCCTTTTGCCTGGCTTCACTCACCAGGACTTTCAGTCAAGTATCCAGTCAACCTTGACCTACTTGACTTTCCTTCACAATCTTAACTGGTCAACTTTGATCAAACGAGAATTGTATCAATAATCTCCCCAAATGAACAACTGCACCTGCATTGTCCATATCATCTAAACCCAATATATTGTCAAACATCGAAACCCAAACCAAAACTCAAGCTTGGTCAACCAGGTCAACCTTGACCTGAGGGATATTGCACCAACAATCTCCCCCTTTTTGATGTTTGACAATACCACCTGTTCAGTTGGGAAATTAGGCTAGTCACATAGCCTCAATTCCCTTCATGCCTGTAGGTAATGAAGGCATAAGTTAAACCCTTCATTCTCCCCCTATTGGCACACATCAACAACATGCCCTATCCTTGGGCACACATCAACAAATTCACTTGTTGAAAACTCTCCCCTTTGAGACTCTCCCCCTAAAGAGTTGCTCATCGTTGTTCACAACTTCACTCGTTGTGATCAACACGACAATGAAAGTCCCATACCCTTCATTATCCTTAACCCTACATTCTCCCATTAATGTAGTCAAATGCCCATCCTAGAGCATTTCTAACTTAAACCACTTGAACAATGAGGATATCCAATCCCCATTAAAGTTCAAACGCTCAACCTTGAGCATTTTCTCTAAAAGAAGGTTAACCACCTTCCAAGGTGTATGAAAAAATAGTGTTCATGTCTTTAAAGAGTCCCTCCCCCTAAAAACATGGTGATAACTTCTGTCATTGCACCAACAATGACTTGGAATCCCTAAACCTTTAGGAAATCCAAATTTAGAAGTTTTGAGGTTCAAAAATTCAATATTGAAATCAACCTCAACCTAAACTTCAATTTAGTCTTTCTTAACCAATCCATCCTTGTTTTCAATATGAAAACACCCTTTTTATGTATACACATGTATTTTGAGGGGTTAGGAATGGTTACCTAGACTAAAATAGGTTCAAAATGCTGAAAATAAGCTTTCCCAGCCAAAATCAGCATCTTCAATCGATTGGAGTTGGGTTCCAATCGATTGAACCCTACTGAATCGATCCACTGATCGATTCAGTCTTCTTGGATCGATCGGCTGATCAATCCAGCGAGCTTCTGCTCGCGAGAAATGCCTTCTCAATCGATCGGCTGATCGATTGAGGCACTCCAATCGATCCACTGATCGATTGAAGGCCTAAAATTGTTAAAATTCAATTTCAGCCAATTTCAGAAACCCCTAGAAAATTCTACAAAATTCCAAAAATCGTAAAAATTTGTATAGACATTATTTAGGGTATAATTTATCATGGAAAAATAGTTTTCTATGAAAATACATCATATTTTCAAAGATTGACACAAACTTGAGAACTTGCAAAAACTTTAGTGTTTTCTTCAAGTTTGTGTCTAACTATTCAATGGTGATTACTCTCAAAAGATAGCCTTCACCAAGATTTTCCATAATTATTTTAAAAACATTTTCAAAACCAATATCCCACCATGTTCCTTGGGCTTAATGCACATGACTGGTACATTAGCTTTCCCAATGATGGGAAAACACATAACTATGTGTTTTGATGAACTTAAAACTCAAAGAAATGCACTAAATCAACATGTTGAGTTTTGTTCATCATCCTAACATCTCACTTGTATTTATTGTGGACAAAACACATACAAGTCATCTTATAGGTCTTTGTGAGATGTAAAATTTGGTTTTGCCCTATTCTAAGGATCATGCATATCTATCTAGGCATTTTGTGGATATTGAACATCCACCTAGGATGTCACTTGTTGACTTGTTGATAAATGCCATTTGTCCTCAATTTTAAGGAAATAAGCATAATGCATGATAATTTTATGACATACATCAAAAAGAAATAATTTTCAAAAGAAAATTTTCTTATAACTACATGATGTATGTATAGCATGACATGGTATTTTTGTATTTTCATGATAAGGCATGAGTGCAAAAATAAAACATGATGTCATGGCATATAATGAGCAAATAATCATGGCAAAGTCTAGCATAAATAAAATACCTAGATTACCTATCTAAGTATCGTTAATCTTAGCTAATCCTAAAACTTAAACCCTAGATTGCCCAAAGTGCTTCAAGAGAGTGCCAAAACCTAAATGGGCATTTCTAATTCTCTTGATTAATTTATGCCAATTGAAATTAAGCTTATTCCACAAATGTTGGCATATTTCATTTTTCCACAAGAGTAGCACTTTAAATTAAGGCTCAAATTACCTTTAATTTCCTAAGAACATACCAAAATCCCAACTTGGTAGGTCTTATGATTTTCCAATATGTGCCATTTTAAAATAAAACCAAAACTTCTCAAATTTGGCACATTTTACTCTTTCAAGGAGTAAATCATAAATCCATTTCTTTTTCAAAAGTTTATAATAACTTTGAAAATGTTCCTTGAGTGTCAATTTCTTCAAAGTTGGGTTACTACCCTTCTTCTTAGAGTTGACACTCTCTAACCCATCTATGGGGTAGAGAAGATGTTCCTAGGAACCCAAAACCTATTGGTGCTCCTTGGATGCTCTAGGTATTCACTAGGGATAACTTCCCTAGATACCTTCCTAGTGACCTTGTTTGGCTTCTTAGAAGCCTTGGTCACTTTTTCTAGATCAACCCTAGGGATTGCTTCCCTTGTGACCTTGTTAGTGACTTTCTTAGACTTCTTAGAAGTCTTAGTCACATTTATTGCAAAAATACTCTTAGGAATAACCTTCCTAGTATTTTTGACTTGACCACTAGACCTAGGGTTGGTTCCATAACTATATGGAACCCTATGGTAAGAGGGCACATCCTTTTTAGCCTTGGGTTTGTATCCCAAACTTCTATGGCCATTAGATGACCTTTGTGCTCCTAGACCTAGGCTATGCTCATTTTGCCCTTTTAGGATATTTTCCATCCTTTTTAGGGTCTTTTCCATTTTATCAAGCCTTGACCTCAAAACTTGATTTTCTATCATTAAATCCTTAGATTTTGATTTTTCATTACACCCATGAGCATTTTTGTTTCTAGACTTATAACTATGGTCCTTAGTGTGATTGCCTAGATTTTTATCTATCTTCCTAATCCTAGGTGTGGTAGTCTTAGCATGATAAGCTACATGATTTTCTTGAATTTTATCATGCCTCCTATTTTCATGGTAAATAGCATTAAAATGATATAAACTTGAATTAGCATGCTTTTTACCATTATGCAAGGGAATAGGCTCAATGAAAGTTATTTTTCTTTTCACCTTAGAGGCTCCCCCTTGAATTGAGCTTCCTCCTTGAGCCTTGACCATCTTCTTTCCCTTGGGGCATTGACTTCGGTAATGCCCCTTTTGATTGCAAGAGAAGCATATAATATGCTCCTTACTCTTCTTTGTATTGGGGATGGTCTCCTTGGGCTTCACCTTGCCCTTTTGTGCCACTTGGCCTTTCTTCTTGACCAATTTAGGGCATTTACTTTTGTAATGCCCATGTTCCCTACATTCAAAGCATATGATATGATTTTTATTATTAATTGAAATGTTTATACCTTTGCTTGTAGGGGTGGCATCTTCTCCTTTTGATCCGGAGGTAGAAGCTTCCTCTTGATCCGAAGATATTCCTCCATTCGATTTTGCTTGACTTGCGGAGGTGGAAGCTTCTTCATCCTCATCTTCTCTTGACCCGGATGTGGAGGATTCTTCTTGCTCTTGCTCCGGTGTCAATGAAGATTGCTCCCCCTCAATCCTATAGGTGGAGGCTTCACCTTCTTCTTCATCCTCTTGTACATGAAACAAGGAATATGCTCCTTCCTTGCTCTTTTGATTGCACTCCTTTGAGGATGAAGCTTCTTGGACTTCCTCTTCTTCGGAAGTTGAGCATCTCTCAACTTCGGAGTCCTCCTCTTGATCTTGCTCCAATGATTCGCCCTCTTTGGATTCCTCTTGATTCGGTATAGTGGAGGGTTCTTCATGGATTGTTGCCAATTTGCTCCAAATCTCCTTGGCATCGTTGAATTCTCCGATTTGAGCCAAAATGTGGCTAGGCAATAAGTTGACCAAAAGCTTGGTCACTTTATCATTTGCCTCGTTCCTTTGAATTTGCTCCAAGCTCCATTTGCTTTTCTTGAGAAGCTTGCCCTTGGAGTTTGTTGGAGCTTTGAAGTCTTCCATTAGAGCAAACCATTGCTCTATCTCCATCATAAGAAAATTTTCGATTCTTGATTTCCAAGAATCGAAGCTTGTGGATGTGTACGGTGGAGCCACCCTTGTGTCAAATCCAAGTCCATCTTGGAATTGCATCTTGAAGTTGAGCTTCTTGAAATCTTTGACTTTTGTGAATTTGCTTCAACTTCTTCACCCTCTAACTTTGCATGTTTTGTTTGCCCCTTCCGGCGATGATTCCGGTGAAGAGCGACCTTGCTCTGATACCACTTGTTGGGACCGAAAAGTAGGTAGAGGGGGGGGGGTGAATAGCTCTTTGCGTGTTCGTCGTTGGCGTTGCTCGTTTCTTTAAAGATGTGCAGCGGAAATATAAGAAACAAAAGCATACAACGCTAACAAGGATGGTTTACTTGGTATCCACCTCACAAGAGGTGACTAGTCCAAGGATCCACACCTACTCACGCACCCTCCATTATGAATAACACTCCTTTGTGGTAACTACCAAAGGCGGAGAAGCCCTACAACACTCTCAATACAAGAAGAAGAAAGGGAAATACAAGATAAGCAAAAGCTTACAAGATGTACAATAAAAACCCTAACCCTAACCCTAACTTCTTCTTCTTGTTTTTGATCCGCCTCTTGATTTGGAAAAGACACCAAGAATCTTCAAGAACTGGCGATCTGGAGCTTGGAGAGAGCTATGGAGGTGCTGGAGAGTATCTGGAGTGAATCGGTGAAGTTCTACCGAAGGAAATGAACACCTGCGGCTTAAATCGACGCCAACGGTCGGATCCCGATCGATTGGATTGCTCCCAATCGATCGGGGAGGCTTTGGATCGATCCACGGATCGATCCGACCACTGTTCTCTACAGAATAGCCCGGATCGATCGGTGGATCGATCCAGGCTTATCGCGATAAACAGCTCCCAATCGATCCATCGATCGATTGGGACCTCTGGATTGATCCACCGATCGATCCGGAGGGTTCCCACGAGACTCTCTGGATCCCGATCGATCAGATCTTCCGGATCGATCCACCGATCGATCAGATCCTGGATCGATCCACTAATCGATCCGATCGCTAGATCAATCGGTGATCGATCAATCATCGGATCAATCGGTGATCATCCGATTTTGGTTTTTGCCCAAAACCAAGTCCAAAGCCCCCTAAACCAAATCTAGTCAACCATGACTTGTTGGTATATAAGACCTAGCATCCGGTCACCCTTGACCAGCTAGGACTCTCTCACCAAGTGTCTGGTCAATTCCTTTGACCCACTTGGACTTTTCTCTTCTTGCCAAGTATCCCGTCAATCCCTCTGACCTACTTGGACTTTTCTTCCTCGTGCCAAGTATCCGGTCAATCCCTTTGACCTACTTGGACTCTCACCATATGTCTGGTCAACCTTGACCCCTCTGGATTTCTCCTGCCTGGCTTCACTCACCAGAACTTTCCCAATTGCCTAGCTTCACTCACTAGGTCTTTCACCTGGCTTCACTCACCAGGATTTTCCTCCTGCCTAGCTTCACTCACTAGGACTTCCCAATTGCCTAGCTTCACTCATTAGGTCTTTCACCTGGCTTCACTCATCAGGATTTTTCCTTCTGCCTAGCTTCACTCACTAGGACTTTCTTCTGCCTGGCTTCACTATCCAGGACTTCCTTTTGCCTGGCTTCACTCATCAGGACTTTCAGTCAAGTATTCAGTCAACCTTGACCTACTTGACTTTCCTTCACAATCTTAACTGGTCAACTTTGACCAAATGAGAATTGTATCAACAATCTCCCCAAATGAACAACTGCACCTGCATTGTCCATATCATCTAAACCCAATATATTATCAAACATCAAAACCCAAACCAAGACTCAACCTTGGTCAACCAGGTCAACCTTGACCTGAGGGATATTGCACCAACATACAGGTCCTCTATGGTATAACAACCTAGATTTTGAACATATCCCCCTCCATAACATATGTACCAACAATATGCACAGATCAAACAAAAATGGTCTAGGTACACAAATCAGATATGATATACAAATATAGGTACACAAGTCAGGTATGATATAAAAAAACCTAGATATCAGATAATCTAGATACACATGCCAGAAAATAAAATCCAGAACCTAGTCCTAACCTCAGTAAGATATGGTATGTCACTTACTCTAGGATCTAAGGTACTCATGGCAATAATCATGAAGTATAAAACATGGATACATAACAAGCGACCAAACAGATCATGCTATGGGTATCAAACCGTGACATACCAAAGACAAACATGATCATTGCTTGCATCTATAAAATACTATGCATATCCAATTGACAATATCATAAAAAGATAAGTCAAGAGGTACCCGCCTCTAAAGAAAGGCCCAAATCCGACGTCGAGATGCTCGTCTCGCGTCAAAATCCTGTAATATCAAACATATACGGATTTAGCTAATTCCCTTGTATATTTAATTAGCTAACCAACCATTAAACCAAATCCAACTAGGTTTAACCTAACCCATTTCACAATTACAATGGATTAGATATCCCCAATTATCTACAATCAAATTGTATTAGATTAATACATGAACTAATATCTAACCATATAAAAATCCGAATTCTCTACAGCATGTATCACGATATAAAATAATCAAATTACACTATGATCTACAACTAAGACCAAAAACCCAGTACCTTACCTTGATTCCTAGCACTGTTGCTGCTGGATGAATTTGATGTCGTAATAGAAAGTCCACAGAACAACCTTTCTTGCTGGTATCCTTCACAAAACGGAACAAGATGAGATCCGGCAAGAAGATTACAAATTAAACAATGCCTAATCTCTACATACCTATACAGAAAATGCACACTTCCTACCAATCTGATCTCACTGATCTCAGCCATAGCTTACCCTAACTCTGTGCCGACAACATCCTCTTGTTGTAATCCACTGCAGCAGCGTCGCTTGGTCCAATCCGGCGAGCAAAGAGGGAAAATAGCACTGTGAGCAACTCGAGGAGAGGAAAGAAAGTAGGAACCTCGGCGTCGGCACCTAGGGCAGAAGCAATGGGCACGCTGGGTCGAATCTGGTGGGCGACACTGCTCTGTACGATGCCAATCTAGGGCAGAGGCGTCGTGAGGGAGGTGTTGGGTTCTTCGGGCCGCGAAATCCGCTTTTTCGCGTCGCGGAAACCCCGAGTCACTCAAAGCCGTAGATCCGTGCAAAGATTTATAAACAAAAACTTTTCGAAAAACCTTTTCTTGTACGAGTTTATAAAACTTTAGATCTACACTAAAGTTAAGATTATACCTTTGATGCGCGCCCCACGCAAATCCCGCTCGTCCAAATGATGTCGGATCTCAAGACCGTCAAGTGTCGGTCCTCTAGAAGTATCCACACGGACACACTAGATGGAGGTGACCAAAAACCAAGGTGTGCTAGCACCTATGTGGTTCGGCCAAGGAAGGAGGAGAGGGAGAGGGAGAGCTTGAGAGGAAGAAGGAGGAAGAAAAACCACACTTGAATGAAAATGAATTCACTCCAATTCACAAAGTGGCCGACCACTTTTCTTCTCTAGTGTAACTCCCCATTAAATGCAATTAATGTGAAGTTAATAAGAAAATAACTTTGTAACTTCCATGAGGTGGCATCCATGATGATGTGGAATATCATCATTGGTCCACCTAATGCCAACTCACCAATGAGGTGGCAAAAGGTCAAGTCAAAATTGACCTTTGGTCTTCCTTCTCTAGTCAAGTCAAACTTGACTCAATCTCTACCATGGTTGATCTAATCCAACCATTTGATTCGAGCCAACTTAATATAATGAATCTAATTCATTAAATTAAATTGATTTAAGAAGTCATAATCTAAATTAGACTCATTAAATACATGAATCAACTTGAGTCGAACTCAAGTTAACCCAATTAGGATTACTCTTAATCCAATTTGATTCATCAAATGAATCTAATCCTCTTGGTTCATCATATGAACCTAATCTCCATCTAATTGTCCTAAGTGTGTGACCCTATAGGTTCTTGTAACGTTGGCAATGCCCTAAACCCATTTAGGAGCATAAGTAATGAGCGGTATCTAGCAACACATCATTACTACCCAAGTTACAAGAATGTCGAGATCCGACATCACCTTGTGACTACCAATTGTGACTACTCACAAAATAATGACAAGTGTCCTTATATCCTAGGCATCTAGATTGATCAATATGAGGCATAGACCATGTCATCCTCTAATCAATCTAAATCTTGAACTCCAAGTAGACTCACTCGATCAAATGAGCTCAACATCTAATGTTGACTCATTTGGGCATGGCCATGCACTTAGTGGCCTCACTCTATCAAGAATACCGATGTCACTCCCGTCATATGGGAGGGATAGATCCCATCTACATCACTCACATCCCTCTACATAATTCGTTATATACCCAGTAATCGCCTTTATAGTCCACCCAGTTACGGGTGATGTTTGACGAAACCAAAGTACATAACTCCTTATGTAGGGATCCATGGTGACTTCAGGTCTAAGGACTAATAGTCATACTAATAGTCACATGAGAAAGTATATGACAATCATATAACGATCCATGATACTTTCTCATGGCGGGTCATTCAGTATACATTCTCTAATGCATACCCATGTGTCAGCTTGATATCTCTATATCCATGACTTGTGAGATCAAGTCATCGAGCTGACCTACATGCTAGTCTTATTGTATTAACATTGTCCCAGAATGCTAATACTCGACTAGGAATGATTTAGAGTAGTGTTCCCTATATCATCTCACTATCGATTCAACTAATCGATTGATATAGGTATGAACCTTCTACTCAAGGACGCTATTATACTTAGTCTATTTGGCACTAATATAAATAAGTATAATAACCAAACAAATGCCTTTATTAATATACAAGAATATGATATACATGAGTCCATACAATCATCAAATGATTGGCTCTAGGGCTCTAACTAACAGGAGGAGGAAGAGGGATTAGCTGGGCTAGGGCAGAAGCTAGGAGTCGGCCCGAGGAGAGGAACGGAGACCCTCGGTTGGCTCTCGTCGGCTGGCGATGAAAAGCTCCGCGTGTGGTTTGTGCCGGTAGAGGAAGAGAAGAAGGAAGATGCTTCAGCGTCGCGGAGGTTAGGGCACAGGCGGTTCGGCGGGCGAAGAAGAGAAGGAAAGGAAACGGCTCGCGTGGGTTCGGCGGGGAAAAAGAAAATGAAGAAATAAAGAAAAGGAATTAAGAAATAAACATTTCCTCGCTAAAACGGGGTAGCCTAAACAGGCTTTTCCGGGCCCCATTTTTATCCTCGTAAACTCGTCCATACGGTCTCCGAAAAATTCCAGAAAATTTCTAAAAATTCCAGAAAATTCCCTTATCATTATTCGCCATTTTCCGGTATTTTACATTCTCCCCCACTAATAAAAATTTGGTCCCCAAATTTCGTTATCTACCATTAGCAAATACTAACAACAGGCAAAGAGTATAAATGCTGAACGGTAAATTAAATCATATACCCCAAGTGAAAAGATGGGAATATCGAGCTTGGATAGTATCCTCGAGCTCCTAGGTAACCTCCTCGTCCGTATGATGCTGTCATCCGACTTAAACCAGCCGAATAGTCTTGTTCCGCAACTGACACTCTTTCCGGTCCAGAATCCATACGGGAACCTCCTCATAGTGACGTCAGGCTGAAAAGGAACTGAGATATCTGTCAGCACACGCGTCGGGTCTGGTACGTATCTCCTCAGCATTGATACGTGAAATAGATCGTGAACTCCTGCTAGAGACGGTGGTGGTAGTGCTAAACGATAAGCTACCGCTCCAACCCTTTCCAAGATCTGGAAAGGTCCAATGTATCGCGGAGCTAACTTACCTCTGAGGCCAAATCTCTTCACCCTTTTTCGTGGGTGAAACTCGCAGAAAAGCATGGTCGCCAATAGAGAACTCCAAGGGTCTGCGTCTCGAATCAGCATAACTCTTCTGGCGGTCCTGCGCCTTTGACATCCTCCGTCCGATAATACGGACCAACTCTGTCTCATGCTGAGCTCTATGAGGTCCCAACAACTGGGCCTCCCCAACCTTATCTCAGAGGGTGGGTGTCCGATAAGGACTACCATACAACGCTTCAGACGGTGTCATACAAAGCTGTTGTTGTCGACGAGCTCTACCGATGGCATATGATCCTCCCAACGGCTTCCAAAATCCAATACACATGACCTCAGCAAGTCCTCTAGAGTCTGAATGGTTCGCTCTGACTATCCATCTGTCTGCGGATGGAAAACTGTACTGAAACAGAGCTCAGTGCCTAAAGCCTGCTGCAGACTCTGCCAGAAACGAGACGTGGGGGGTCTCTATCTGAAATAATAGTCAAAGGGACACCATAAAATTTGATGATCTCCCGACAACACAAATCTGCCAATCGATCTAGGGAATCAGTCTTCCGGATCATTAAGAAGTACCCGATTTGGTAAATCACTCAACGATTACCCAAATCGCGTCATGGCCTCGTCGTGTCCTAGGCAAATCCGCCACAAAATTCATGGTAATGTGCTCCCATTTCCACTCGGAAATAGGAATCTGCTGATGTAAGCCAGCAGGTCTCTGGTGCTCGGCCTTCACCTGCTGACGGATAAGACATCTCGCTACAAATTTCGCGATGTCTTTCTTCATACCGTTCCCCCATACAGAACACCTCAAATCTCGGTACATACGGGTACCGCCTGGGTGGATAGCAAATCGAGAATGATGAACCTCCTGAAGTAGCCCCTGTAAGACCGGGTGAGACTGAGGTACGCATAATCTGCCTCGGAAGTATATAATATCCTCCTCATCTCGTGGGAACTCGGTCTGCTACCCAGAAGCTATTTGGCTACCAATAAACTACAAATGCTGATCACCCGCTTGGCCTCTCGGATCCTCGTCTTGATCGACGACTGAGCAACCATGGTAACAAGAACACCCTGCTCTGTCCGTCCCTGCTCCTCAAGGCCCAAATTCGGAGAATCCCTTAATCAAGTCCGTAACCACAACTCGGTGGCACGCTAAAGTCCCTCTGGACTTCCGGCTAAGTGCATCGGCAACCACATTAGCTTTTCCCCGGGTAATAGCTAATGTACAATCATAATCTTTCAGGAATTTCATCATTCTCTTCAGTCGGAGATTAAGTTTCTTTCTAAGTGAACAGATATTTGAGACTCTTATTGTCAGTGAGAATCTCAAATGTAATGTCATACAGATAATGCAGCCAAATCATCAAGGCAAAAATAATGACGATCAACGACAAGTCATGTACTGGGTAGTTCTCCTCATGCTCCTTCAACCGCCGAGGAGTAGGAGACTACCCTGTCGTGCTGCATCAAAACAGCGCCCAAACCCTGTACAGATGCGTCGGTATAGAGCACGAATCCGTCCTCTCCAGAAGATAAAACTAAAAATCGGAGTCGACACTAGTCTCCGCTTCAGCTCCTAAAAGTTGGTCTCGTAGTCCTCGAACCACGTGAACTTCACACCTTTACTGGTCAGGCGTGTCAGTGGCATAGCAACGCATGGAAAAACCCCCAAGAGCCTCCGGTAATAACTAGCTCAGGAAAGGGAGTTGCGAGTCTCATGTATAGACTATAGTAACTCCCAACTGGTAACAACCTCTATCTCCTGTGGATCCATGGTATACCCCTATTGGTGACCATGTGTCTCAATCATCTCACAGAAGACAATCAAAATACGCACTACTGATCTTCACATATAGACGTTTCCGTCGAAACATCTCTAGAACTATGCAAAGATGGTGTACGTGATACACCTCAAATCAGGAATAAAACACCACGTCGTCAATAACGATAACGAATTCTGATCCAATATCCTAGGGATACCCAAATCATCGAGTCCATGACAACATCTAAGGCTCCGCAAGCCCTAATGGTAAAACCAAGACACATAATGTCCGTATCACAGACATTCCTAACCATAAGATCCTCAACAATAAACAGATCTGATCACCAACTAATAACATATCACCATAGAATAGATCCTCCAGTGTGAGAACAACGCTCCATCACACAAAATACCACATATGTGGGAGCAACGCTCTACCACAAGAACTCCTTCATATGTGGGAGCAACGCTCCACCACAAATAATTCGAAATATAAATCTACAATAAATATGGGAGCAATGCTCCGCTACAAGAAATCCAAAGTATGTGGGAGTAACGCTCCACCACAACAAATAATAATATGTGGGAGCTACGCTCCACCACAAACGATCCATAACATGTGTGGGAGCAACGCTCCACCACAACCAATACATAATTGCTCAAGGCACCTAACTATCCAGCTAGAGACTGCACGAGATCTCTCTACCACAGATCACTGTGGGTAGCCTAGGGTATAACAACCCAGTACGCAAATCAATTCCATAGTCAACTCTATCATCATCCTAGTGGGTCGATCACCCACTAATAGGATAATTAGTTGACAGGGTAATACCACAAATGTCATAATGTAGACATTCAACATTCAACATTTTACATTCTACATTCAACATAGGTAGAATCATCATGATTCTACCAACCATACATCTGGCACACGTGCACACACAACATAAGTATGATCGACATAATCCTCCAATTAGTACACACCAAATATACTCACAACATAGGTATAAATCACCGTGATACCTCCAACAATGAATACCGAACCCGTTTGCATATATCATCGTAGGTAAAATCAACAATACCCCTTAAACAACACTCACATGACATATATACACATATGCCAAGAGTATAATCAACATATACTTCCAATAAGGCATACTAAACCCAGGTGCACTCACAAATCACACATAATCAATAAGATACCTCAGATACCACACAAAACACATATGTACATATCACAACACCGATGTAGTCGACAAGATACTTCCAATATGACACTCACACCCATGTGCACATACCACGACATAGATTTAAATCGATAAGATACCTCCAATATGTTAATCAGACACGTACAGCTAACTAAATAACTATAATCCACAAGGAACCTACAATAACCATATTAAGATGGGAATACTCACACTACCTGTAAATGAACTATCCATCATAGAACTCCTACAACTCATAACAATCATTCGTACATGAAACAAAGATAGGAATAATCAACATATTTAACCCAATCAACCTGACATTCCGAAACGGCAGGGTCACCTTCTAAGTTATCCAACTAGATACATACCGTCTAAAATTAAAGTACCCATAGAATAGGATACATCGATCCTCTATAGTCTGACCAAAATCGACAATGATATATGATCAACTCAGTCTTTTCCACGTCAGTACAAAACATGTACTCAAATGTGCTCTAGATACCCAACTAAGCACAAACAACCCAAAGATTCAGATCGGACCAATAAAGTTAATCGGCCATCTACTAACTAATCAAGAATACCTTAATCCTCCACAAACCAATAAGGTATATCAATCCACGACTACCCAAGTCGACAAACATAAATCAGTCTTCTATTGACCGATCTAACAAGAGTAAATCAATATTTACTGATAAAATTAACTAAGATAAAATGGTATACTACTGGCTAGGTCAACATGAAGATGTAGATACTATCCACTACACAGCTAATAATAATAGAGGCTAGTATATGCCTCGATCTTCTAACTAACTAAACGTGACAGAAGCTAAAACTACTGGGGTATGATATGAAAAATCACCAGAGACTGTAATCTTTGATCTCTATTCCGGTCTACCATGATCAGTGGTTTACCTAACACATAAAATATATGATATATCAACTAGACAGGTACCAATAAATAATGCTAATACAGGTTATACACTGTAATAGTGAACAGGGCATATACTAACAAAAAGGTAGGACAACAGTATACCAACATACCTCCTATAGCTCGGAGATGTCCTGCCGCTGCTAGGTCCCAAAACCCGAAAAGTCACATCAAGAAAACTAAAACACGAAATCCAAAACACCTAGCAAGTATCGTATACCTGCTCTGATACCACTAAATTGTCACGCCCCGGGAAAGTCCCTGTCCGAAGAAATTTCGGCAGCACCTCCCCTACACGACGGACAATCTAAAACCTTCTACATCCACAATATACATCAGCCACATGTGGCTGGAATATATATACAACCACACAGATATATATATATCATCAGCCCACTCGGTTGGAACAAAACCAACACAACGGAAAATGACAGAAACCACATACAAACCAAAACACAAAAAACTGCTAGCCGACTAGGCTTACACAACCAACAACCAATACAAAATACCACATAACAACATCAACACTCGAAAAACAAAATCGGAGTACAGAGCTAAACAAGCTGATACATAAACAAACAAAACATAAGTGAAACCGATAAGCCTTCTGATGTGACGTGGGGACCAGCAGACAGGATACTCCAAGCGACACCATAAACAACCTGGTACCTGAAAAAAATATAGTGTCCACAGGGGTGAGTTCAACAACTCAGCAGATACCAATGGACATGTCTAGTAAGATATATCTAACAGCAATAAACATGGAATACAGCTCCCTAATCATATTTAGGAAATATGCAAAACTGAAAGGTAACTGAGGAAGCTGCACTCACCAGGAACTCCTATCCAGACAAAAGGGTCGTCAAACCAGATACACACTATGCCTCCTGTATGCATGTCAAACAAATGCATCCACCAAAATGCAGCATATAAGTGCAGCAAACACAAGCAAATAAATGCAATAAATGCATATGGTGCCAATGACATGGTCACCCCTGACGTCAGTCAGTCATCTCACACACAAATGGTGAGACTGAGTGGGTAGGGTTGTGACAACCGTGCACTTTGACATCACTACCCCTGATGAGTGACCAAGTGGACGGGATGCTGTCGGAGTACATACATACTCCTACCCCAAATCATAAATGGGGGAGCGCAATGCTCTCATCTCCCGGTACACTACGATGGGGAGGCATCCCTGACGTGCTACCACGATGCGTCACACTACCCATGAACGGACCAACGGAGCACCGAACAAAGCCAAAACTGACGTGCTACCACGCTGCGTCACGCTACCCATTAGCGTCAACAACGGAGCACCGAACAGTGATGAAACCGGCGATGTGCTCGACAATAATGGAGCAATCTATCACACAGCATGAAATCATGCGAATGGTGCATGACACTAAGCATGACAATATCCTGATCAGCATAGAAAAATCTATATATATATAATATGGAAACCACAGTATCAGTAAGTCAAATCCACGGATTTAGGGTATACAGGTCCTCTATGGTATAACAACCTAGATTCTGAACATATCCCCCTCCATAACATATGTACCAACAATATGCACAGATCAAACAAAAATGGTCTAAGTACACAAATCAGATATGATATACAAATATAGGTACACAAGTCAGGTATGATATAAAAAAACCTAGATATCAGATAATCTAGATACACATGCCAGAAAATAAAATCCAGAACCTAGTCCTAACCTCAGTAAGATATGGTATGTCACTTACTCTAGGATCTAAGGTACTCATGGCAATAATCATGAAGTATAAAACATGGATACATAACAAGCGACCAAACATATCATGCTATGGGTATCAAACCGTGACATACCAAAGACAAACATGATCATTGCTTGCATCTATAAAATACTATGCATATCCAATTGACAATATCATAAAAAGATAAGTCAAGAGGTACCCGCCTCTAAAGAAAGGTCCAAATCCGACGTCGAGATGCTCGTCTCGCGTCAAAATCCTGTAATATCAAACATATACGGATTTAGCTAATTCCCTTGTATATTTAATTAGCTAACCAACCATTAAACCAAATCCAACTAGGTTTAACCTAACCCATTTCACAATTACAATGGATTAGATATCCCCAATTATCTACAATCAAATTGTATTATATTAATACATGAACTAATATCTAACCATATAAAAATCCGAATTCTCTACAGCATGTATCAAGATCTAAAATAATCAAATTACACTATGATCTACAACTAAGACCAAAAACCCAGTACCTTACCTTGATTCCTAGCACTGTTGCTGCTGGATGAATTTGATGCCGTAATGGAAAGTCCACAGAACAGCCTTTCTTGCTGGTATCCTTCACAAAACGGAACAAGATGAGATCCGGCAAGAAGATTACAAATCAAACAATGCCTAATCTCTACAGACCTATACAGAAAATGCACACTTCCTACCAATCTGATCTCACTGATCTCAGCCATAGCTTACCCTAACTTAGTGCCGACAGCTTCCTCTCGTTGTAATCCACTGCAGCAGCGTTGCTTGGTCCAATCCGACGAGCAAAGAGGGAAAATAGCACTATGAGCGGCGCGAGGACAGGAAAGAAAGTAGGGCCCTCGGCGTCGGCACCTAGGGCAGAAGCAATGGGCACGCTGGGTCGGATCTGGTGGGCGGCACTGCTCTGTGCGATGCCAATCTAGGGCAGAGGCGTCGTGAGGGAGGAGGAAGAGGGATCGGCCGGGCTAGGGCAGAAGCTTGGAGTCGGCCCGAGGAGAGGAACGGAGACCCTCGGTTGGCTCTCGTCGACCGGCGATGAAAAGCTCCGCGTGTGGTTTGTGCCGGCAGAGGAAGAGAAGAAGGAAGATGCTTCGGCGTCGCGGAGGTTAGCGCACAGGCGGTTCGGCGGGGGAAGAAGAGAAGGAAAGGAAACAGCTCGCGTGGGTTCGGCGGGGAAAAAGAAAACGAAGAAATAAAGAAAAGGAATTAAGAAATAAACATTTCCTCGCTAAAACGGGATAGCCTAAACAGGCTTTTCCGGGCCTCATTTTTATCCTCGTAAACTCGTCCATACGTTCTCTGAAAAATTCCAGAAAAATTTCTAAAAATTTTGGAAAATTCCCTTATCATTATTCGCCATTTTCCGGAAAACGAGTTCAATAGGATGAACCCAGCATATCAAATGAGAACCACTAAAACATCAAGAGTAAGATGCATGAATTCAGACTTCCTCCTCAAAATATTTGATAGTATGATTGATCATGTCTGAAAATTGAAAAGAGGGCATGCTGGCAATGGTGACTTGGTTATTGATTGGAATAAGACTTTTTACTATGAGAAAAAGTTTTCCTTTGATCTCGCAAACACAAAAACAAGTAAAAAAAAATGTTAGTGCCCAGAAATCAGGGGAAGTCTTTGGCGATAGCCCTCTGATGTTAATGACGGAAAGCCTCAGCGAGTGGCGGCCATGAGCCAAGCAACCGGCCAAATCGGAGACAAACTCCGTGGGTGTCCCTCAAGGCCTACGACGTTGGCAATTGGCGAAGTTCGTGACATGGACGCTATCTTTCCATGTGTTGGCAGCGGGCAACAAAATCGATCGGAGCGGCAGCAAACAAGAGCAAAAGGAAGGGGTAGCAATTTTAAGCAGGAGATTTGTCATGCATTTATAACTAACTATGTGCTCTGATACCCTTGTTGATACTCTAAATGCATGAATCAAAATGAATTAAAATGGTAAACACTTACAACGATCTCCCGCAGATCTACAATCGACGAAGATTGGATTTGCAGTCGGAAGAGCAATCATAGGATTGGAAAGCTCTCCACAATTCCACGAACCAAATCCCACCGTCTCAGATGTTCTGCTCACTCTCTCGTTGTCTCTTTCTCTACACCGTGAATCATCCCCCATGATCCTTGGATGCACCCCTTGTAAAGGGAAATGACCCAAGGATATGATGGGCTTTTCCATTAAGAGCAGTGGGGAACGAGGACATGTTCCCACGTTCCCATTTCCTATAGGATTGACATCTGAAGCCGACAAGTGACGAGATGAGCGAATCGGGGGATCAAACCCACAGACAACTTCGGTGAAAATTTTGAACAGCTTACGAGGGAGTGAGATGGAGAGAGGGTGACCGACGGACGAGAGGCCCTGCTTGTCGACGCAGCTGCAACTGCAAAGCAACAAACCTTAACTAGCTCCAGAACAAAATCGCAAGCAACAAGACTCTCCTTTCTTTTCCGTAACCAAGGAGAAGGAGACATGAGAAAGATCACGGTTTGTAGTGTACTCTCGCCTCTTCTAAAAAAAAAACTCTAATGGTCATTTATGTTGGTTGCTACTCGGAAAACCTATAGGTTCCACTGTACAAAAATTTTGTACAAAGGTCTGAACCTTTTCCTAGCTACCATGTGTTCTTTTAAATTAAATTTTGGATCGCCTGCGGAACTTAACACGTTTGATCCAAAACTTAACCTATTTGTTCTTTTAGGTTTTGACTTGGATCTCCTGCGGAACTTAACACGTTCGACCCAAGTCTCCTTAAGTTATTAATTCCATTAAATATTAATTTCCATAAAAGGTTCCCAGTACTGACGTGGCGAGGCACATGGCCTTCTTGGATATGGGAGCAACCACCACCGACTAGACAAAACCTTTAATAGAAAGCTAATATTTAATTTCCTAAAATAACTTTAGGTTAACCAAAGAGAACAATCAAATCACAAGGAAAAGAAAGAAACAAAAGAACACAACTTCGAAAAAAAAAACATATTCGAAATACTAGAACGTAAGCCTCTTGTATTTGGTATTATTTCCATAAATAACTAGCATGATGCGGAAATAAAATTTACTAGTTATACCTTGTAGAAAAACCTCTTGATCTTCTACCGTATTCCTCTTCTAACCTCGGACATTGTGTGGGCAACGATCTTCCGAGATGAGAAACCACCAATCACCTTCTTCTCCTCCTAGCTAGGTTCGGCCAACAAAGAGGAAGCTTCACCAAGGAAGAAAAACAAAATACTAACCAAGCTCCAAGAGATGCTAGCTTTCTCTCCTTCTTCTTCTTCTTCTCCGAGTAGTATCCGGCCACCACAAGAGCTCCAATAGAAGGGTAGGGTTCGGCCACCACAAGAGGAAGAGAGGGAGAGGTTGGCCAGCCACACCAAGGAACAAAAGAGGGAGAGGAATAATAGAAGTTGTGTCTCATGAAGGCACCCCTACCCCTTCTTTTATATTCCTTGGCTTAGGCAAATTAGGAAATTTAATTACAATAAAACTTCCTTAATTTTCCTTGACATGAATTAATTGAGAAAAATAAAACAAAATTTCCCAATTAACTTGAGATGGCCGGCCACATCATTGGAAACAAAAGAGGACAAGTTTTAATCAACAATTAAAACTTCCTAATTTGTTTCCGGAAATTTTAAAAAATAAAATTTCTCTTTAAAATCTCTTCATGGTTAATAAAAGGAAATATCTATAATTTTAATTTTATTAACATGTGAATAATTTTAAAGAGAAAATAAAACATCTCTCCAATCTACAAATAAGGAAAGAGATCTAATCTCTTTCTTTAATCTTTTGTAAATCTTTTACAAGAGAGATATTTTAATTTTAATTCTCTTTTAAATTAAATCTTCCACATAATAATAAACATTAAAATTAAATTTTCTTTTTAATTAATTATGGCCGGCCCTACTAGCTTGGGTTCAAGCTAGGGCCGGCCACCTTAAACCCAAGCTTAGGCCGGCCCTAGCTTGGTTCCCAAGCTAGCTTGGCCGGCCCCCTTTAGGTGGGTATAGAAGGTGGGTATATGTGGGTATAGTACTCTATAAATAAGAGGCTACGATAGGGACCGAGAGGAGGAATTGGTTTTGGTCTCCCGATAAAATTAAGCATCCCATGCCCGAACACACAACTTAATTTTATCAATGATAATTCATTCCACTAGAGAACTATCATTGAACTACCGCACCAATCCCAAATTACATTTTTGGGCTCCTTCTTATTATGAGTGTGTTAGTCTCCCTGTGTTTAAGATATCAAATGTCCACTAATTAAGTGAGTTACTGACAACTCATTTAATTAATATCTAAGTCCAAGAGTAGTACCACTCAACCTTATCGTCATGTCGGACTAAGTCCACCTGCAGGGTTTAACATGACAATCTTTATGAGCTCCTCTTGAGGACATTATCAACCTAGTATCTCTAGGACACAGTTTCCTTCTATAATCAACAACACACAATATAAGTGATACCATTTCCCAACTTATCGGGTTTATTGATTCAACGAACTAAATCTCACCCATTGATAAATTAAAGAAATGAATATCAAATATATGTGCTTGTTATTATATTAGGATTAAGAGCACACACTTCCATAATAACTAAGGTCTTTGTTCCTTTATAAAGTCAGTATAAAAGAAACGACCTCAAATGGTCCTACTCAATACACTCTGAGTGTACTAGTGTAATTATATAGTCAAGATAAACTAATACCTAATTACACTACGACCTTCTAATGGTTTGTTCCTTTTCCATTTTGGTCGTGAGCTATTGTTTATAATTTATAAGGTACTGATAACATCATCTTCTGTATGTGACACCACATACTATGTTATCTACAATATAAATTAAATGAACAACTACAAACAAATGTAGACAATTAGACCAAATGTGATTCTTTATTCATAATAAATGTTTACAAAGCTTAGGCTTTCAGATACATTCCAACAATCTCCCACTTATACTAATGACTAAGTGCCATATCTTCTACCATACATCCGATTCCATTCCTCCACATGCTTTCGCCAGAAGGGCCTTAGTGAAAGGATCCGGGTTATCCGTGATGCAATCTTGGCGATGACAACTTCTCCTCGCTCACGATATCTCGCATGTACTTAGCCATTTACTTATGAGCTCGTGGTTCCTTCGAGTTTGCAATCGCACCGCTATTATCACAATAAATTGTGATGATCTTGGGCAAACCAGGAATCACATCTAAGTCCATTAGAAAGTTCCTGAGCCATACTGCTTCTTTAGCTGCCTCAGAGGCTGCTACATACTCAGCTTCCATGGTTGAGTCCGAAACGCATTTCTTCTTAACACTCCTCCATGAAATGGCTCCACCTCCTAAAGTAAACACATAGCCTGATGTAGACTTACTATTGTCCCTATCGATTGAAAATCAGTAACCCACAGGGAGCAAATCATCTGCTTGGTAAACTAGCATATAATCCCTAGTCCTTCTCAGGTACTTTAATATATGCTTTACCGCAGTCCAATGTCCTTGTCCAGGGTTACTCTGATATCTGCTGACCATGCCCACGGCAAAACAGATATCAGGTCTCGTACATAGCATTGCATACATTAGGCTTCCTACAGCCGAAGCATAAGGAACTGCTTTCATGTCCTCTATCTCTTTTGATGTCTTTGGAGACATCTCTTTAGATAGAGCTACTCCATGTCTAAAAGGTAAGAAACCTTTCTTGGAGTCTTGCATGCTAAAACGAGCAAGGATTGTATCTATATATGAAGCTTGGGATAGACACAACATTCTTTTCTTGCGATCCCTTATAACTTTGATCCCAAGAATGTGTGCACATTCTCCTAAGTCCTTCATATCAAATTGTTTGGACAACCATACCCTTACGTCTGATAATACCTTGACATTGTTGCCAATTAACAAAATATCATCTACATATAGTACAAGAAATACCACCACGTTTCCGTTACACTTCTTATATACACAAGACTCATCTGGACTTTGAATAAATCCATATGACTGGATTACTTCATTAAACCAGATGTTCCAAGACCTTGAAGCTTGCTTCAGTCCATAAATGGACCGATTGAGCTTGCATACTAGATGCTCTTTGCCTTTTTCAATAAATCCTTCTGGTTGCTTCATATGGATGTTCTCTTCAAGACTTCCATTAAGGAAAGCTGTCTTGACATCCATTTGCCAAATCTCATAATCCATATGAGCAGCAATGGATAAGAGTATCCGAATAGACTTAAGCATGGCTACCGGTGAAAAGGTTTCCTCATAATCGATTCCCTCTTTCTTAGTGTATCCTTTCGCAACAAGCCTAGCTTTGAAGGTTTCTACCTTCCCGTCTGTCCCTCTTTTCCTTTTGTAGATCCACTTGCATCCAACGGCTTTTACACCATCAGGTGGTTCTACAAGCTCCCAGACCTTATTAGAGTACATGGACTCTATTTCAGAATTCATCGCCTTTTGCCAAGATGCTGCATCTGTATCTTGGAGTGCTTCGTCATATGACCGGGGATCAGGTTCATGTTTACCCGGGATCAAGTCCGAAGACTCTCCCAAAAACATGAATCTCTCAGGCTGCCTCACAACCCTCCCACTACGACGAGGCACTGTCTGTGGTTGTGTATCATGTGTGACATGTGTTGCAGTCTCTTGTGGTACTTCATCTTGTACTGTTGGTACTGAAGTAGACATGTCCTCTCTAAGTTCTTCTAAAACGACTTTACTACTGGGCTTGTGATCCATTATATAGTCTTCTTCTAAAAACTGGGCATTGGTGCTAACAATGACCTTCTGGTCTTTAGGACTATAAAATAAACCACCTTTCGTTCCTTTGGGATATCCTACAAACACGCGAACTTCTGTACGTGATTCTAACTTATCAGCATCTGGTTTCAGCACATGTGCTGGACTACCCCAAATCCGAATATGTCTTAGACTGGGTTTTCGCCCATTCCACAATTCTATGGGAGTAGAAGAAACTGATTTAGAAGGTACTAAGTTCAGAACGTATACTGCTGTTTCCAGAGCATATCCCCAAAACGAATTTGGTAATTCTGAATAACTCATCATCGATCTAACCATCTCCATAAGAGTCCTATTCCTTCGTTCTGCCACACCATTCTGTTGGGGTGTTCCAGGTGCAGACAATTGGGATTGAATCCCGGCCTCTGATAAGTAATTCCTAAACTCTCCTAAGAGGTATTCGCCACCACGATCTGACCGTAGTGTCTTGATACTTTTACCTAGTCGTTTCTCCACATCAGCCTTTGAACTTATCAAAGCACTCGGACTTGCGGCGCATTAGGTAAATGTATCCATATCTTGAATAATCGTCTATGAAAGAGACGAAATATTCAAAACCTCCTCTTGCCTGGACAGACATAGGACCACACAAATCAGAGTGAACCAACTCTAACACTTCTTTGGCTCTATACCCCTTGGCCTTGAACGGCCTCTTGGTCATTTTACCTTCCAAGCAAGATTCACAAGTTGGAAAATTTTCCAACTCAAATGAACCCAAGTCGGCTATAAGCCTCTGAATCCTACTTAAGTTAATATGTCCAAGCCTTAGATGCCAAAGATATGCTTGGTTCATTTGCGAAGGTTCTTTTCTCTTATTAGAATTAGAAGATGAGTTATAAATTTCCATGTTTTGCTTTGTGGAAGAAATTGGATTTAAAATATACAAATTGCCAACTAATGCACCAGAACAGATAATCATTTTATTTCTTTTAATAACTACATTGTTACTGAAAGAAACTGAATATCCATCTAAAAACAGTTTAGAAACTGAAATTAAATTCTTTCTAAAACTGGGTACATAAAGACAATTTCTTAAAACCAAATTTCTATTTCTACTAAAAGACAAGTAGACGTCTCCCACTGCAACAGCTGCCACCTTAGTAGCATTGCCCATGTAGATGGTAATCTCCCCTTCAGATAGTCGTCGGGTTTCCTGGAACCCCTGCAAGGAATTGCAGACATGATCAGTGGCTCCCGTATCTACACACCAGGTGCTGGTAGATAACACCGCTAAACATGTTTCAACAACTAGAGTATGAGATATACCTTTGTTTTGGTTCTTACGAGGACAGTCCGCCTTCCAATGTCCTGCCTGCTTGCAGATGAAGCACTTGCCCTTCGGCTTCTTCATTCCTTAAATCCGTACTGAGATTTATTCACTTTCTTTTGAACCAGTTTGTTTCTTCTTCTTCTTTCCTTTCGGTTTAGAAGTAGAACCATTTTCAAATAGTGAATTTGAGCATTGTGACGAAATAACCCTTCTCGCTTGAAGTTCTGCAGTAATGAATAAATACTTTTATTCATATTATAGTTCAGGAACTGCTCAAAACTTAGGTAGGGTTTGGAGGATCATATCGATTTGGGTTTCCCATCAATTTCTCCTCCAAGGATCGTATTGTTCGGATAAGCCATCATCTTTAGGATATGATCCACAGAGTACCCTCTTGCATGGTGGTCATTATCTTTCTCATGGCTTCTTGCCTAGAAGCCCTATCCCGATGACCAAAGAGTTCCTTGAGATTGTTCATGATATCATAGGTCGTTGGTAAATCTTGATGGATGTTGCAATACATTTGACATTGAAGCCAAAATGTAACACCACGCCATCTCATCCGCTTTACCCATTTCCTATGATATTCAATCTCCTCTTGGGTAGATTCACCAGGTGCATCGCAATGCTCAACAAGACAAATTTATAGCTTTCAAGAAGAACAATGTCCAGGTTTCTTTTCCAATCTATGTAGTTTGGTCCAGTAAGTCTATTTTGTTGAAGTATGATGGACAGTGGGTTGAAAGTCATCCTAAGAATCACAAATAACTTTTGGTCAGAACTCTAAATTTAGAATAATATTGATTCCTCAAACAATACTATTTTAAATTAACCAACACCTCATCACACCGTGAATTTTGTATGCCACGTTAGTGTGGACGTATACAAATTCAACATTTGTAAAAGGAGGGTTTTAACCCATTAATTTTATTATCTTGTCAACCTAACTTTTTGACAAATAAAATTAATAGTTGGTATTATTTGGTCACACAAATAATAATAGTGACTCCGTTGGGGAGGATACTGTTAGATGTGTCTAAGTGTATACCATTACTTGACACTAAGTCCATTAAGAAGATTATGCCCCTTCCGTTGGGGAAGATCACACGCTCTTAATTAATTTCCTATAGTCATCCAAAAATGGAAGTCTGTTCTAGTGATCCACAAACAAGCTCATCCGTTATGGAGGAAGGCACTCAGAGCCAACGCGCAAGCTTGTTTGCATCACTTACAAACCAGTAATGGAGACCATGGGATTTATTTAAAAATCCCTCTCCCACTTAGTTATTTATAAATGAGGAATTTTAACTATGCTAGCCTACTTAAACTTGTAAACTAACATGCACACACAGTACAATATAAAAGCAATAAATAGAAAATTTAATTTTCAACTATTATGGCTTTTATCTCTAATTGTCCTCCGTGTGTTGTCATCCCAAGCTGCTGCCATATTTGGCCACCGCCTCGGGTTGTCGCATCCATCTTGCTCCTAGTTCCCTGCGCCTCTGGTCCTTAGAAGGTTCCACGCTTTGCAAGATTCGATCCGTGACATAAATAGAATTTTACATTTTGATCCTATATTCCATAAAAGGAATGTACATGTATCTAGATCAAAAATAAAATCCTAATAAAACTAAATACAGCTCCTGCTGTATTTTAATACAATCATGCACACACATATAAATTGCCCTTGACATGTCCAAGGGTCCAATCACACACATAATTAACTAAAAGCCATAATAGTTGGATCCTGCATCCACAAAGTTAGCACATCCTACTATTATCCTGCCTAAATTATGTATGACATGTGCATAATTAAACTAAATACCAAATACACAGAGGCAAAACCCTAGCTCGATACCAATTGTTGGTTGCTACTCGGAAAACCTATAGGTTCCACTGTACAAAAATTTTGTACAAAGGTCGAACCTTTTCCTAGCTACCATGTGTTCTTTTAAATTAAATTTTTGATCGCCTGCGGAACTTAACACGTTTGATCCAAAACTTAATCTATTTGTTCTTTTAGGTTTTGACTTGGATCTCCTGCGGAACTTAACACGTTCGACCCAAGTCTCCTTAAGTTATTAATTCCATTAAATATTAATTTTCATAAAAGGTTCCCAGTACTGACGTGGCGAGGCACATGGCCTTCTTGGATATGGGAGCAACCACCACCGACTAGACAAAACCTTTAATAGAAAGCTAATATTTAATTTCCTAAAATAACTTTAGGTTAACCAAAGAGAACAATCAAATCACAAGGAAAAGAAAGAAACAAAAGAACACAACCGAAAAACATATTCGAAATACTAGAACGTAAGCCTCTTGTATTTGGTATTATTTCCATAAATAACTAGCATGATGCGGAAATAAAATTTACTAGTTATACCTTGTAGAAAAACCTCTTGATCTTCTACCATATTCCTCTTCTAACCTCGGACATTGTGTGGGCAACGATCTTCCGAGATGAGAAACCACCAATCACCTTCTTCTCCTCCTAGCTAGGTTCGGCCAACAAAGAGGAAGCTTCACCAAGGAAGAAAAACAAAATACTAACCAAGCTCCAAGAGATGCTAGCTTTCTCTCCTTCTTCTTCTTCTTCTCCGAGTAGTATCCGGCCACCACAAGAGCTCCAATAGAAGGGTAGGGTTCGGCCACCACAAGAGGAAGAGAGGGAGAGGTTGGCCAGCCACACCAAGGAACAAAAGAGGGAGAGGAATAATAGAAGTTGTGTCTCATGAAGGCACCCCTACCCCTTCTTTTATATTCCTTGGCTTAGGCAAATTAGGAAATTTAATTACAATAAAACTTCCTTAATTTTCCTTGACATGAATTAATTGAGAAAAATAAAACAAAATTTCCCAATTAACTTGAGATGGCCGGCCACATCATTGGAAACAAAAGAGGACAAGTTTTAATCAACAATTAAAACTTCCTAATTTGTTTCCGGAAATTTTAAAAAATAAAATTTCTCTTTAAAATCTCTTCATGGTTAATAAAAGGAAATATCTATAATTTTAATTTTATTAACATGTGAATAATTTTAAAGAGAAAATAAAACATCTCTCCAATCTACAAATAAGGAAAGAGATCTAATCTCTTTCTTTAATCTTTTGTAAATCTTTTACAAGAGAGATATTTTAATTTTAATTCTCTTTTAAATTAAATCTTCCACATAATAATAAACATTAAAATTAAATTTTCTTTTAATTAATTATGGCCGCCCTACTAGCTTGGGTTCAGCTAGGGCCGCCACCTTGCTTAGGCGGCCCTAGCTTGGTTCCCAAGCTAGCTTGGCCGGCCCCTTTAGGTGGGTATAGAAGGTGGGTATATGTGGGTATAGTACTCTATAAATAAGAGGCTACGATAGGGACCGAGAGGAGGAATTGGTTTTGGTCTCCGATAAAATTAAGCATCCCATGTTCGCCAACACACAACTTAATTTTATCAATGATAATTCATTCCACTAGAGAACTATCATTGAACTACCGCACCAATCCCAAATTACATTTTGGGCTCCTTCTTATTATGAGTGTGTTAGTCTCCTGTGTTTAAGATATCAAATGTCCACTAATTAAGTGAGTTACCGACAACTCATTTAATTAATATCTAAGTCCAAGAGTAGTACCACTCAACCTTATCGTCATGTCGGACTAAGTCCACGCAAGGGTTTAACATGACAATCTTTATGAGCTCCTCTTGAGGACATTATCAACCTAGTATCTCTAGGACACGGTTCCTTCTATAATCAACAACACACAATATAAGTGATACCATTTCCCAACTTATCGGGTTTATTGATTCAACGAACTAAATCTCACCCATTGATAAATTAAAGAAATGAATATCAAATATATGTGCTTGTTATTATATTAGGATTAAGAGCACACACTTCCATAATAACTAAGGTCTTTGTTCCTTTATAAAGTCAGTATAAAAGAAACGACCTCAAATGGTCCTACTCAATACACTCTGAGTGTACTAGTGTAATTATATAGTCAAGATAAACTAATACCTAATTACACTACGACCTTCTAATGGTTTGTTCCTTTTCCATTTTGGTCGTGAGCTATTGTTTATAATTTATAAGGTACTGATAACATCATCTTCTGTATGTGACACCACATACTATGTTATCTACAATATAAATTAAATGAACAACTACAAACAAATGTAGACAATTAGACCAAATGTGATTCTTTATTCATAATAAATGTTTACAAAGCTTAGGCTTTCAGTATACATTCCAACAATTTAGACCAGGTGGAGTTGTACTCTCGCCTCTATTTACAAACAAAAAAAAAACTGCAATGACCTTTTATACTAGATGGAGTTTACATGTTAGGGTTTAGAATTTAGTCCCATATCTTTTGTTTTTGATTGACGGAGTGGAACAAGTGCTGTAAAAGAAGAGGCTATGACACTTTCTTATTCATACCTTTCTCGGCCTTTTGGCTAAGATCAAGTGTAGTATCTGTTCTTATCAGTTTAATATTTGATATGTGGACCATTGGTTCACTATTGGATCCTTGACGTGTCATCCCTGTGGTGCACTATTGCAAGGGTTTGGCGCACCTGACCAAGTTAAATTAAAATTTCAAATTAAGTTTATTTTTAAATTATTAATTATAATTCATGAAATTAAATCTAAAATTTTAAATATTTAAAAATAAATACAAAACAAATAAAAAATTTGAATTTTTTACCGATTTAATTATTACTTTTTAGTTAGTGAATAAGAAATTTTAAAGTTAGAATTGAATAAATTGATGTTTTCTTAGATGAAAATTTGAAATAATTTAATTAAAATTTTAAATTTATTAAGTTATTCAATTGAATTGAAATAACATAATTAGTGTGGTTTCTTTTTTTAATTTGGTAAGAAAAAAGGATTTTACTCTGCCCAAGAAAGATAAAACACATACCAAACAACTTTCTAATAGGGAGGACATTTAATCCTTAGGGAATAAAACATGTAAAACACCTGTATCACCCGAATACCAATTTGGCTACACCGTGGGGGTAGAGTTTGGTTCAAGTTTGGCTTGAGGTTGGTTCGTTTAAATGTTATCAAGTTCTCAATTGAATTGGTATCAAGTACTCAACTTTCGCTGACTAATCCTGGGATGGTCAATCCAGCCATAAAATTTTCCACCGGCCCATCAATCCAATGTTCTTAGATCAATCATCCATTAGGGAAAATTCATCCGTTAATTCACCGAAATTTAAACTCGATCCTTAAATATTTGGGAAACTAAAAGTGTCCTATCATGGTACTATTACACAAGAACAACCTTATTTATTGTTTGAAACTTATTCAATTATTTATTACATTTAATTATTTTATTTTATTTTATTTTTTTTTATTTATTTAACTTATAAACAAGTTATTGATGATCATTATTCACCAATATGCTTGTTCAAATTTATTCATAAATTTTTGAAGCATGTCCAATTAATTAAAATAGTGTTGCATTGAACGCACATAAATAATTTCATATTAAATTGAACACCAAACTTATTTTTGAACCATTGGTTCATTTACCGCCTTATCTGGCATGCTTGGGATATGCAACGAGGGCACAATGATAGGGCATGCTTGGGATGTGTACCGAGAGCACAATGTTGTTACCATCTCGATGATCTTGAACCAACTCTAGACCAATGCTTTGGATAAATTGTCTCGCTCAGTCAAACTGACAAGTAAATTGTTCGGTCACACTGAAAGAACATGCCAAATGAAAGACCATGGGAAAACCCTAACCCTACGGTCTATGGAGGGCCCAAACTATAGGAGAATAACTCGAGGGGTGATTAGCTTGTGGGTTAGATTAACTAACATGTTAAGGCACTTTCATACCTGGATGCAACAGAGTTGGGAAAGTAGGCAACAAAGTTCTTTAATATATTTTGCAATGGGAGAAGGAATCACAAAGGCCAAACTAAGATTGACTTTCCACATCTCATCCCTCCAGGCTATTGCAAGTAGATATAAAAGAAACAAAACGAGTTCAATAGGATGAACTCAGCATAGCAAATGAGAACCACCAAAACCTCAAGAGTAAGATGCATGAATTGAGACTTCCTCCTCAAAATATTTGACAATACGATTGATTATGTATGAAAATTGAAAAGAGGGCATGCTGGCAATGGTTACTTGGTTATTGATTGGAATAAAGCTTTTTACTATGAGAAAAAGTTTTCCTTTGATTTCACACACACTAAAACAAGCAAAAAAAAATGTTATTGACCAAAAACCAGGGGAAGTCTTTAGCGATAGCCCTCCGACGCTAAAGACGGAAAGCCTCTGCGAGTGGCGGCCATGAGCACAACCACCGGCCAATATCAGAGCAAACTTTGTGGGTGTCCCTCAAGGCCTACGACGTCGGCAATTGGGGAACTTTGCGACATGGACGCTATCTTTCCATGTGTTGGCAGCATGCAACAAAATCGATCGGAGCGGCAAGAAAAGAGAGCGAAAGGAAGGGGTAGAAATTTTAAGCAGGAGATTTGTCATGCATTTATAACTAACTATGTGCTATGATACCATTGTTGATACTCTAAATGCATGAATCAAAACGAATCAAAATGGTAAACACTTACAACGATCTCCGACAGATCTACAATCGACGACGATTGGACTTGCTGCTGGAAGAGCAATCATAGGATTGGAAAGCTCTCCACAATTCCACGAACCAAATCTCACCGTCGCAGATATTCTTCTCACTCTCTCGTTGTCTCTTTCTCTACACTATGAATCATCCCCCATGATCCTTGGACACACCCCTTAGAAAGGAAAATAACTCAAGGATATAATGGACTTTTCCATTAAGAATAGTGGGGAATGTGGGCATGCTCCTACATTCCCATTTCCTATAGGATCGACATCTGCAGTCGACTAGTGACGAGCAGAGCGAATCAGGGGATCAAACCTACAGACACCTTAGGCAAAGAATTTGATCAGCTTACGAGGGAGCGAGGCGGAGAGAAGTTGACCGACGGAGGAGATGCCCTGCTTGTCTACGCAGCTGCAGCGGCGAAGCAACAAACCTTAACTGCCTCCAGAACAAAATCACAAGCAACAAGACTCTCCTTTCTTTTCCGTGGCCAAGGAGAAGGAGACGTGAGAAAGATCACGGTTTGCAGTGTACCCTCGCCTCTTCTTAAAAAAAAAACTCTAATGGCCATTTATACCAAGTGGAGTTGTACTCTCGCCTCTATTTACAAAAAAAATTAACTGTAATGACCTTTTATACTAGATGGAGTTTAGAGTTTAGGGTTTAGAATTTAGTCCCATATCGTTTGTTTTTGATTGACGGAGTGGAACTAGTGCTATAAAAGAAGAGGCTATGGCACTTTCTCATTCATACCTTTCTCGGCCTTTTGGCTAAGATCAAGTGTAGTATCTGTTCTTATCAATTTAATATATGATACGTGGGCCATTGGTTCACTATGATATTAAATTAATTTTTGTTTTGGGGAGGGATCATTACAGTAGCTTGCTATTGGATCCTTCGCGTGTCATTCCTGTGTTGCACTGTTGTAGGGGTTCGACGCACTCGCCCAAGATAAATTAAATTTTTATAGTAAATTAAGTTTATTTTTAAATTGTTAATTATAGTCCATGAAATTAAATATTAAAGTTTTATATATTTAAAAATAAATACAAAACACATAAAAATAATTTATTTTTTTTATTGATTAAATTATTATTTTTCATATAATGAATAAGAAATTTTAAAATTAGAATTGAATAAATTGATGTTTTCTTAGATGAAATTTTGAAATAATTTAATTAAAATTTTATTAGGTTATTCAATTTAATCGAAATAACTTAATTAGTGTGGTTTTTTTTTAATTTGGTAAAAAAAATGATTTTACTCCGCCCAAGAAAGAAAAATCCGAATACCAATTTGGCTACATCGTGGGGTAGAGTTTAATTCAAGTTAGGCTTGAGGTTGGTTTGTTTAAATGTTATCAAGTTCTCAATTGAATTGGTATCAAGAATTCAACTTTCACTGACTAATCCTGGTATGGTCAATCCAGCCATAAACATTTTCCACTGGTCCATCAATCCAGTGTTCTTAGATCAATCGTCCATTAGAGAAAATTCATCCGTTAATTCACAGAGATTTAAACTCGATCCTTAAATATTTGGGAAACTAAAAAAGTGCCCTACCGTTGTACTATCACACAAGAACAAACTTATTTATTGTTTGAAACTTATATAATTATTTATTAAATTTAATTATTTTATTTTATTTATTTAACATGTTTATAAAAAAGTTATTGATGATCATTATTCACCAATATACTTGTTCAAACTTATTCATAAGTTTTTGAAGCATGTCCAATTAATTAAAATTGTGTTGTATTGAACGAACATAAATAATTCCATATTAAATTGAGCACCAAACTTATTTTTGAACCATTGATTCATTTACTGCCCTATCCGACATGCTTGGGATATGCAACGAGGGCAGAATGATAGGGCACGCTTGGGATGTGTACCGAGAGCACAATGTTGTTACCATCTCGATGATCTTGAACTAACTCCAGACCAATGCTTTGGATAAATAGGCTCGTTCAGTCAAACTGATAAATAGATCACTGAAAGAACAGGCCAAATGAAAGACCATGGGAAAACCCTAACCCTATGGTCTACGGAGGGCCCGAACTATAGGAGAATAACTCGAGGGGTGATTAGATTGCAGGTTAGATTAACTAACATGTTAAGGCGCTTTCATACCAGGAAGCAACAGAGTTGGGAAAGTAGGCAACAAAGTTCTTTAATATATTTTGCAATGGGAGAAGGAAGAACAAAGGCCAAAGTAAGATTGACTTTCCACATCTCATCCCTCCAGGCTATTGCAAGTAGATATAAAAGAAACAAAACGAGTTCAATAGGATGAACCTAGCATATCAAATGAGAACCACCAAAACCTCAAGAGTAAGATGCATGAATTGAGACTTCCTCCTCAAAATATTTGACAGTACGATTGATCATGTCTGAAAATTGAAAAGAGGGCATGCTGGCAATGGTGACTTGGTTATTGATTTGAATAAGACTTTTTACTATGATAAAAAGTTTCCTTTGATCTCGCACACACTAAAACATGCAAAAAAAAATGTTAATGACCAGAAACCAGGGGAAGTCTTTGGCGATAGCCCTCCAATGCTAACGACGCAAAGCCTCTGCGAGTGGCGGCCATGAGCACAGCCACCGCCCAAATCAGAGGCAAACTCCGTGGGTGTCCCTCAAGGCCTACGACGTCGACAATTGGGGAAGTTCGCAACATGGACGCTATCTTTCCATGTGTTGGCAACAGGAAACAAAATCGATCGGAGCGGCAGCAAACAAGAGCAAAAGGAAGGGGTAGCAATTTTAAACAGGAGATTTGTCATGCATTTATATCTAACTATGTGCTCTGATACCATTGTTGATACTCTAAATGCATGAATCAAAACGAATTAAAATGGTAAACACTTACAACGATCTCCCACAGATCTACAATCGGCGACGATTGGACTAGCTGTCGGAAGAGCAATCGTAGGATTGGAAAGCTCTCCATAATTCCACGAACCAAATCCCATCGTCTCAAGTGTTCTCCTCACTCTATTGTTGTCTCTTTCTCTACACCGTGAATCGTTCCCCATGATCCTTGGATGCACTCCTTATTAAGGAAAATAACCCAAGGATATAATGGACTTTTCCATTAAGAGTAGTGGGGAACGTGGACATGTTCCAACGTTCCCATTTCCTATAGGATCGACATCTGAAACTGACTAGTGACGAGCCGAGCGAATCGGGGGATCAAACCCACAAACAGCATCGCCGAAGAATTTGATCAGTTGATGAGGGAACGAGGCGGAGAGAGGGTGATCGACGGAGGTGACGTCCCGACGCAGCTGCAGCGACGAAGCAACAAACCTTAACTGCCTCCAGAACAAAATCGCAAGCAACAGGACTCTCATTTCTTTTCTGCGACCAAGGAGAAGGAGACGTGAGAAAGATCACGATTTGCAGTGTACTCTCACCTTTTATACTAGATAGACTTTAGAGTTTAGGGTTTATAATTTAGTCCCATATCGTTTGTTTTTGATTAACGGAGTGGAACTAGTGCTATAAAAGAAGAGGCTATGGCACTTTCTCATTCATACCTTTCTCGGCCTTTTGGCTAAGATCAAGTGTAGTATCTGTTCTTATCAGTTTAATATCTGATACGTGGACCATTGGTTCACTATGATATTAAATTAATTTTTCTTTGGGGAGGGATCATTACAGTAGCTTGCTATTGAGAACCTAGTAGTAACAGCACGGCCGACGGTCGACGGTCGACGACCTGAGGGTCGCCAAATGGGCCGCCAAATGGGTCGGGTCGTTACAAAAGTAAAAGCAGGTACAGTTGCCGGGCCTAAGAAGAAGTTGATTATTATTTTGAAGTATTAAAAGTATAAGCTTTTGAACTAATAAGACAATGTGCTTACAAAAGTTTACAAGTATTAAAGAATAAGGCTTTAAGCAAGTGAAATAAGATACAGAAGGTGTTTAGAATTCAGTAAGTTAAGTTCTTTATGCAAGCATGATAGTATAGACTTGCCTTACATGTTTAGCCTTTCAGTATGTTTCTTTACTAATAGAAGAGCATGAGTTAGTTTACTGTTCTTTGTTATTTATGAGCATGAGTAGCTTTACATGTTAGCATTCAGTTTTAGCATGTTTTTATTTATATACATGCATATCGAGTTTTTGTGAGTTAGATAGCGCTTACTAAGCAAATTTTGCTTATAGACTGCACTTCCTCTTACTGCAGATACAGGAAAGGAAAAGATATAGAAAGGAAGGCGACAAGGAGGTGTTTGAAGGATGTGTGATGCCAGGACTATGGAAGCCTTGGGACTAGGAAAGAAGTTTTATTTTAGTCTCCATTGTCTTTTGCTATGTTAGGAGTATTTGAGATAACATTTGTTATTTTGATGTGATTAGGACATAGTAGAAGAATTGTGATATGGTGTGATGAGTTGTGGTATTGTTTCCTTTATTTTGGATTTATTATACTGCGTGGTTGATTGATATGTGTTCCAGCCGCTTGTGGTTGTGTATATTATGTCATGTATTAATGATTATGGTCACCGGTATAGGGGAGACTTTGTCAAAATTTTTCGGTAGGGTTTCTTCGAGGATTTTAATTATACCGGTTAAGTAGAGTTAGTAGTTAAGTAACGATCATCCTTAGAGAGTAGTAGTAGTAAGAAGGGTGGTCGTTACAGTTGCTCTCATTAATAAGAAATTTTAAAATTAGAATTGAATAGATTGATGTTTTTTTAGATGAAATTTTGAAATAATTTAATTAAGATATTAAATTTGATTAGGTTATTCAATTTAATCGAAATAACTTAATTAGTGTTTTTTTTAATTTGGTAAGAAAAAAGTAATTTTACTCCGCCCAAGAAAAGATAAATCACTTACCAAACAACTTTCTAATAGGGAGGACATTTAATCCTTAGGGAATAAAACACATAAAACACTTGTATCACCCGAATACCAATTAATTCGGCTTGAAGCAAAGATTTTATAAAAAAAAATTAATTCGAACCTAACCCCGAATACAATTCGAAATCTTTGAAATCTTTAAATATGAATCTAAATAATTCGACCAACTTGAATAACTTAATTAAAAATAATTTTTTGCTTGTTTTTTTTATTATATTTTTTTATTTTTATCTCAATAATTTATCATTATTATACTAGATTTAATATTGATATTCATAATTTTAAAAATAAAATTTGAGTTAATTTTAAAAAGATTTATTAAATCCTAAATTTAGGCCAATCCTAGTCAATCTGGACTCCGATCCAATCCTAGTACAACTTAAAAACCCTCCGATCTGAATATGAAAATTTCTAATTCAAGTTGGATATTTTTCGGGTTGACTTGGATTTACGGATCAGATTTATTTTTAACATCCCTAATTATAAATTATTAAGAAAATTTAATGAAATTTTGTTCCTACTTCTACTATATACCCACACAACTCAGCTACCAGCCAAATGTGTATGCTATTATAAAATTTATATAAACACAAATTATATATCATGCCAGGCCAAACAAAATCTATATATATTTAGATATTATTATATTTTTAATTTGAAATTGATTGATTAAAATTTTTATATTTTAAAGTTTATTTATTTGATTAATGAGTTTAATATTACAGTTTTTTTTTTAAAAAAAAATTATTTACAAATTTAATAACAAGTTTGTTAATAAATATAGTTTACAAGTTTTGTTTGTGAATATAATTTTTGAATAATTTAAAATCTTTGTTTTTAAGAAATTTATTTATTTTTTTAATGAATTAATCAAGCTTATTTATTTAATTCATATCGAATAAATATAAATAAATGATTATCGAGTTAAACACTAAATTTTCTCATAAATGTTTAATTTATTTTTGTTATCGAATATATAGATAGTGGAAATTGTATTTGAATTTTAAAAAAGGTAAAATTATGATGTTATTTCTAGATCTCATTTGATCAGTTAAACTTATGAGTCTGAGAAATTTCTATCATTTTGATTTTTTTTCTTATTGTAATAGAAAAAAAAATATTGTTATCCCTCATAATTTGTCGATTTTTTTATAATGCATCTTTATGGTTTTTAAATCATTCATTTACCTTTACAATAGTTTTAATTTATTGAGTGCAAGTTTTTTTTACAATTAACTTAAGCCATATAAATTTAGAATTTCCATTATTTTTTAATGTTACAAACTTATATTTGCAATTCGTATACATGTCATAAAACCAAAAAGCTAATAATCTCTTAGAATTTAACTACCATGTTGGAGATAGAGATGTTCTTTGTATATATTACAAGAAGTTAACAAGTTAATGACGAGTTCCTCTAACAAATAGATCTTTGCCATTAGATGATCTCGATAGGTTGAGTACAAGCAATGAGTCCATTTTTGCCCGCCATATCAAAGGTTGAACTAATTCTAGCATGCCTTATCGCGTCATGAATTGGTTCGCTCAAATCATGCATTTTTTTTATGGTATTGATACTGACAAATCTAAGATTTGCACCCTAAAAGTAAGTTAATTTGATAGGAATATTATAGCGAGGATTTGAGTTATGAAGTCTGATTTAATGATATTTGATGAATGTATATATTTGCAATGCTGAAGAATACTTTTGAGTCGCGAGATTTATCCCATCGCCATTTGTGTTCAATCAACCTAATCATGGAGCCTCCGAGGTTATGGTGCAGCGGCAGGGCATCTAGGTTATCACCCAGGCACCCACGGTTCGAGCCCCAACTATGGCGAATTTGCAGGAATTTTTCCTCTAAATGGGGCACACAACTAAAAGATGTTGGACTTCTAGGTTGCCCGCTGCGAGCCCTTCCCGATTTACCTTGGTGTCCGGTGGAAAACTTTCGTGGGACCTGGTCGGTCATCCCATGCTCGACGTTACTCAGCCTGGTTAATTATTTTTAAGAAATCCACATGCGAACTCAATTTGTTAGATGTTTAAAGCAGTCCATTCCCACGCATTTGTTGTTCGACCATATATCTGAATATTTGTTATTCTTTGGGTCATTTATTAGACTCAGATCATCTTCCTTGTAAGTTTTCACATATGTTTCGGCACTTGCCAAAATCAATCTTTCTACCATAAAAAGCTGATAGTTGTTCTCGACCACCGAGTCGAATATGTTTGTAAAGTTCGATGAGCATGCCAATTTGTACCTGTTACAAAGTTTGCACTCACATACAAAAACCAACATATATCCAATGCAGAAGTGCACGAATAGATGAAGCAACAAAAAAACCAAAAAGTAGTCCGGTGCACGAAGCTCCCGTTATGCGGGGTCTCGAGGAAGGATCCATTGTATGCAGCCTTATCTTATTTTTTTGCAAGAGGTTGTTTTCAGGATTCGAACCCGTGACCTTTTGGTCACAAAGCAACAATTTTACCGTTGCAAGAGGCTGCACGAATAGATGAAGCAAAGAAGTTTATTTATTTCGATAGACAAATCATAAATTCCAGAAATTATAAATGTAAAGAACAGAGAGATTCTTATGAATGACAGAAACAACACTTTGAAAATAGATTAAGAGATTGATAGACACATGGAAGTAGGAGGGTTGTAATCAAAGTTCATTCTTGTCATATTTTATGAATCTACTAAATCTTACTGCATTCTATAATAATAACTGTAAAATACCGGGAATAGGCGAATATTAATAAGGGAATTTTTCGGAATTTTTGGAAATTTTTCGGAGCTCGTACGGACGAGTTAACGGGGATAAGATTTGAGTTCCGAGAAAGCCTGTTTAGGCTACCCATTTAAGCGAGGAATTGTTTATTTTATAAATTTCTTTTTCCTTATTCTTTTTTTTTATTTTTTTCCGCTGATTCCTTTCTCCCTGCCGAACTCGTGCCGAAGCCAAGCTTCCTCCCGATCCTTGCCCTAACCGCTCGGCGGTTTCCCTTCTCTTCATTTCTTCTTCCCGAGCCGTCCCTGTGCCTTAGCCGTCGGCGACGCACGGAGCAGCGCCGCACACCCCGGTGCCCTAGCGCCGGTCACCGTGCAGCGTCCTTTCTTCCTCTGCCTTAGCCGGTCGACCCGTGACCCTCTCCGACCGATTCGGCCAGGTTACCGGTGCCCTAGGTTGGGTTCACAGCCAGCTAACTTCTTCCTCCCTCGGCTCGCGACATCGCTTTCTCTGTGTGCCATTGCCGAGGCCCTTCATCACCGGAATAGAGTCATCACAGCCATATCCGAGCCGATCCTCTTTACTTCCCTCCGTGCCCTAGCCAGATCTTGGAGGTAAGCAGTGTACTGTGTGGGTTGTTGAGGTAATCTGGTGGTGGAGTCTTCTTCCGGCGGCAACCAATTAGGGTTGAGGATTCCCGGGAAGTGGACTGTGGAGTTTCTCTAGACCATACGGGAGGAAGATTCCAGCAGGGAAGCTTGGTTCCAGTAGGTCTTCTTGCCGGAAGCACTCAAATCAACATCACCAGTGGTATGGATCAATAGCAGAGATCTGTGATTTAGGTAAGGGTTATGGTAAGTGATTCATGTTGTTGATGAAATAGGATAATTGTGTTGTTGATCAGCCATTTCCATCTTGTGCCAGCCTACCTAGTTGTCAACAGCAACACTCCCTGTGACTGTGGATCAAGAAACAACAGGCTGTGAGTTTGAGGTAAGAATTAGGATTTTTGGACTTCGTTGTAGAGGATTTCTAGTTGTGTTAGCATTATATGTTAATTTGGATTCATGTGTAGGTTTCAATTGAAACTGAATAGTGGAATGGTTAAGGTTAAATAAAACTAACCCTAGTTAGCTTGAGTTATAATTTTGATTAGGGTTTTACCCAAATTTTAGGGTTAGAGGTTGTATTTAGCTATTTATGTGAAATGTAGCTAAATAAAAAGATTTATTGTTTGACACAGGACTTTGACGCGAGACGAGTATCTCGGAGTCAGATTTGGACCTTTCCGATTGGAGGCGGGTACTTTTGACTTTTTTTGTCTTTGATATGCTTAGTAATGAAATTAACATGTTGCATTAATTGTGTTTCTTATCTGTTTCGGTTAATCACTACCCAAATCTTGGTATATGCTTGATTGATTGATTGGTTTTGCATCTCATGTATACTTTACCTGTTTATACATGCTTATAGGGGTAGTGATATACCATGCTTCATCATGTTCAGGACCTAGGTTTTTATACCTTCTGTGTACCTTTGATTCGATATGATTCGTTGACCTAGGGTGCACTTTTCTATATATATGGATTAGGTCAGGATGTTTATATGGTTATTGCCATGCATCATTTGCATGATTGCATGCTGTGCGATAGTCTGCTCCATTATTGTTGAGCACATCGCCAGTTACATGGATCTGCACACACCACCACTCATGGGTTAGTGGTCGATTCAGGCAGAGTGTGTTGCAGCAGGGACTCTGTTAGGCACCGTTGGTCCGCTCATGGGTAGTGTGACACAACGTGTTATCCGGCAGGGATTCCTCCCCGTCATCGGGAGTTGAGAGCATTGCGCTCCCCCATTTATGATTTGGGGTAGGAGGATAGGTGTACTCCGACAGCATCCCGTCCACTCGGTCACTCATCAGGAGTAGTGACGACAGAGTGCACGGTTGTCACAGCCCTACCCACTCGGCCTCACTATTGTGTGTGAGATGATCGACTGGCGTTAGGGGTGACCAGGACGCATCATTGGCATCATATGCATGATGCATTTATTGCTTGTGTTTGTGCTTGCTGCATTTATATGCTGCATATTGTTTGGATACCTATATTTGACATGCATACAGGATTCCTATACCACTCGGACTGTTTGACCTTATACTCAGGACCTGGTTAGTACAGTATTCTCCTCTTTACTTCAGATGCATTTTTATCTTTCTTATCAGGAGACTGTACGCATGATTAGTGCTAGGTGTTGTTTCTTTACTTTGCATATCAATTGTACCTGCTGAGTGTTGGACTCACCCCGCCTCCATTGTTGATATTTTCAGGTTGATGCTGTCAGGAGAGAGTTCCAGTTGCTGGTCCCTGCAGACCTCGAGGATGTGATTGGTTTTTCATTTGGTTCCCTTTTCTGTTCTAGACTGTTTGAACTTGTTATGTTCTGGATTTATTTACTTATGGACATGGTATAGATTTTATTATATCGATGGATTTGGATTTGGTTTTTTATTCTACTACATGCCTGCCTGGACGGCAGAAGAGGTGAGTTCGTCGGATTTGAGCTTTACGAGTGTAGTGGAGTAGGGTGGATTTCGAGTCAGAGTATTATTTTACTGTTTAATTATCTTAACTGCGTGGTTGTGACAGCCAGAGGCTGAATAGATTATATATAACTGCGTGGTGATGTTTTATTTTGTTGTTATTATTCCAGCCGCCTGTGGCTGAGGTATTTGTGAGATGTAGAAAAGTTTCAGATTTGTCCACCGTACAGGGGAGATGCTGCCGAAATTTTCTCGGACAGGGACTCCTCTGGGGCGTGACAATTTAGTGGTATCAGAGCACAGTTTTACGATCTTTTGTTTCGTATTTTGGATTTTTGGGATTTATCTGATACCAATTTATTTGGTATCAGAGCGGATTATGATACCTGCTTTTGGTGTTCTGGAGATTTATCGGATACCTGTTGTTGGTATTCTGGATATTTGGGTTAGCCGGGTTTGCGAGTCAAACTGGGCATTATCGGATTTCCGTTTCAGATTTATTTGGATTTCCGGCGATAGGTACGTTCGGAATTTTGAGGTCAAATTGGGGACTGGACAGCGACGGAACATCTCCAGACAGCAAATAGGTATGTTGTTAGTTTATGATTTTTATACTTGTAGTAATATCTGTAATTTAATTTAACAGATATGAGACTATCCACATGTATTGCTGCGAGACGTGGTGCTGGACGACCACGTGCGAGGACCACGGGATCTCTGTATATGCCAGAGATGCCCACTGTTAGTGAGCCTGTCAGTCAGGGACAGACTCAGGATGCGGCGGGAGCGTCGGGCTCTCAAATCCTGATAGCTCCTGTAGAGATACCTACTTTGGCCACACCGACGGTATCCACGCCTACCCTGTTTACAGTACCATCAGGGGTACCATTGGTGTACCCGACAGCTGCTCCAGCGCAGCCTACGGCGTATTCAGTGCCACCACCACTTGGATCTACAGTGTATCCTATACCAGTGGCACCTGTGCCCCCAGTGCCTACAGTAGCAGCAGCTGCACCATATCCGGTACCATTACCTACCGTACCTCCAGCTGCCACCACTTTTATTCCCCAGTCAGTACCACCGACGGCTTATGCTCCGGTATATACAGCAGCATCGGGAGTTCCTCCTCCGGTTTATTCCGCGGTACCACCTGTAGTATCAGCTCCAGTGTTTCCGCCAGTTCCTGCAGCCGTCCCGACACAGCTCACTGATATTGTCGCCCAGCACTGGCTGAGTCGATGAAGACTCGTTTCACTCTTTTCCGCGGAGATCTCGATCCGAGTATGGCTCTGTCATGGATAGAGACTATGGAGCAGACTTTCTTCTATATGGCTTGCTCCGAGTGGGAGAAAGCAGAGCTGGCTGCTTACCATTTACGGGATGAAGCTAATGCCTGGTGGGTTACTCAGCGTTCTATTATTGGTGAGCGCAACGTCACATGGACCAGGTTCAGAGAGGCTTTTGAGAGCCGTTTCTTTCCACTGTCCTATCAGATGGCTTGCCGACAGGATTTTATGAGTCTGAGGCAGAATAATCGCTCAGTGACCGAGTATAATACTGAATTCCTCCGGTTGGCTCAGTTTTGTCCAGAGTTAGTTGTGGAGGACAGAACTCGCATGATGCAGTTTATACAGGGGATTTATTCGCCCTAGTGTTTCACCATGGGGTTCTCCAGTTCTATTTGTCAAGAAAAAGGATGGTACTATGAGGTTGTGTATTGACTACAGGCAGCTGAATGCAGTTACCATCAGAAATAAATATCCATTACCGCGGATCGAGGATTTGTTTGATCAGCTCAGAGGTACATCAGTGTATTCTAAGATTGATCTGCGATCCGGATATCATCAGTTGAGAGTCAGAGATTCTGATATCCAGAAGACAGCTTTCCGTACCAGATACGGTCATTATGAGTTTTTGGTAATGCCATTTAGGCTTACCAATGCTCCAGCGGTGTTTATGGACTTGATGAACCGCATATTTCTGGAGTATCTGGATCAGTTTGTTATCGTTTTCATTGATGACATATTGGTCTACTCTCGTTCCGAGGAGGAGCATGCACAGCATCTTCGCACAGTCTTGGAGATTCTTCGACGACATCAGCTGTACGCGAAGTTCAGCAAGTGTGCATTCTGGCTATCCTCAGTTGGGTTTCTAGCAGAGGTATTTCAGTTGATCCTCAGAAGATCGAGGCTGTCACCGGTTGGGAGCAGCCGAAGTCAGTTCAGGAGATCCGCAGTTTTCTGGGATTGGCCGGATATTACCGACGTTTTGTCGAGGGCTTCTCGCGTATTGCTATGCCGCTGACACGTCTTACCAGGAAAGGCGTGAAGTTCATATGGTCCGAGGATTGCGAGACCAGCTTCCAGGAGCTGAAGCGGAGATTAGTGTCGGCTCTAGTTTTGATTTTACCTTCTGGAGAGGACGGATTTGTACTTTACACCGATGCATCTCTTCAGGGTTTGGGCGCTGTTCTGATGCAGCACGAAAGAGTAGTCTCTTATGCTTCTCGTCAGCTGAAGGAGCATGAGAAGAACTACCCAGTTCATGACCTGGAGTTAGCTGCCATCATCTTTGCTCTGAAGCTATGGCGACATCATTTATACGGTATCACATTTGAGATTCTCACTGATCATAAGAGTCTCAAATACATTTTCACTCAGAAGGAGCTGAATCTCCGACAGAGGAGATGGATGGAGTTCCTGAAGGACTACGATTATACCATTAGCTACCACCCAGGAAAAGCTAATGTGGTTGCCGATGCGCTCAGCAGGAAGTCCAGAGGGACTTTAGCTTGTCACCGGATTTCGGTTACGGATTTGATTCAGAGTTTTTCTGAGTTAGACCTGGAGGAGCAGGGACCGACAGAGCAGGGTATTCTTGTTACCATGGTTGCTCAGTCGTCGATCAGGACGAGGATCCGAGAGGCACAGGCCAGTGATCAGCATTTGCAGTTTATTAGCAGTCAGATAGCTTCCGGGCAGCAGACCGAGTTTACACGAGACGAGGAGGGTATTATATTCTTCCGAGGCAGATTATGCGTACCTCAGTCTCATCTGGTCTTACAGGAGCTACTTCAGGAGGCACACCGTTCTGGATTTGCGATCCATCCAGGCGGGACCCGTATGTATCGAGACTTGAGGCGTTCCTATTGGTGGAACGACATGAAGAAAGACATCGCGGATTTCGTAGCTAGGTGTCTTGTTTGTCAGCAGGTGAAGGCTGAGCACCAGAGACCTGCAGGATTACTTCAGCGGATTCCTATTCCTGAGTGGAAGTGGGATCACATTACCATGGACTTTGTGGTAGGGTTGCCGAGGACACGACGAGGCCATGACGCGATTTGGGTAATCGTTGATCGATTAACCAAATCCGCGCACTTTTTAGCGATTCGGAGGACTGATCCCCTGGATCGATTGGCAGATCTGTATTGTCGGGAGATCATCTGACTACATGGTGTTCCGTTGAGTATCATTTCGGATAGAGATCTACGGTTTACGTCTCGGTTCTGGCAGAGTCTACAGCAGGCCTTGGGTACATAGCTCCGTTTCAGTACAACTTTCCATCCACAGACAGATGGACAGTCAGAGCGGACCATTCAGACGTTAGAGGACCTGCTGAGATCATGTGTTATGGATTTCGGAGGCAGCTGGGAGGACCATCTGCCGTTGGTAGAGTTTGCCTACAACAATAGCTTTCATTCGGCTATCCAGATGGCACCGTTTGAGGCGTTGTACGGTAGACCTTGTCGGACACCCGTCCTTTGGGATGAGGTTGGAGAGGCCCAGCTGTTGGGACCTCATAGAGTTCAGCAGGATGCAAGAGTTGATCCGTACTATCAGACGGAGGATGTCAGAGGCGCAGGATCGTCAGAAGAGTTATGCTGATCGGAGACGCAGACCACTAGAGTTCTCTGTTGGCGACCATGTATTTCTACGAGTTTCACCCACGAAAGGGGTGAAGAGATTTGGCCTCAGAGGTAAGCTTGCTCCGCGGTACATTGGTCCTTTCGAGATCTTGGAGAGGATCGGAGCGGTAGCACTACCACCGTCCCTGTCAGGCGTTCACGATGTATTTCACGTATCGATGCTGAGGAGATACGTGCCTGATCCGACACATGTGCTGGCAGATATTCCAGTTCCAGTTCAGCCTGACATTACATATGAGGAGGTTCCGGTACGGATTCTCGACCGGAAAGAGCGTCAGTTGCGGAACAAGACTATCCAGCTGGTTAAAGTCGGATGGCAGCATCATTCGGACGAGGAGGCTACGTGGGAGCTTGAGGATACGATCCGAGCTCGATATCCTCATCTTTTCACTTGAGGTATGTGATTTATTTACCGTTCAGCATTTATACTCTATAGCTGTTGTTCGTACTTGCTGATGGTAGATAACGAAATTTGGGGACCAAATTTTTATTAGTGGGGGAGAATGTAAAATACCGGAAATAGGCGAATATTAATAAGGGAATTTTCCGGAATTTTTGGCAAATTTTCGGGAATTTTTCGGAGCTCGTACGGACGAGTTAACGGGGATAAGATTTGGGTTCCGGGAAAGCTTGTTTAGGCTACCCATTTAAGCGAGGAATTGTTTATTTTATAAATTTCTTTTTCCTTATTCTTTTTTTTTATTTTTTTCCGCTGATTCCTTTCTCCCTGCCGAACTCACGCCGACGCCAAGCTTCCTCCCGATCCTTGCCCTAACCGCTCGGCGGTTTCCCTTCTCTTCATTTCTTCTTCCCGAGCCGTCCCTGTGCCTTAGCCGTTAGCGACGCACGGAGCAGCGTCGCACACCCCGGTGCCCTAGCGCCGGTCACCGCGCAGCGTCCTTTCTTCCTCTGCCTTAGCCGGTCGACCCGTGACCCTCTCCGACCGATTCGGCCAGGTTACCGGTGCCCTAGGTTGGGTTCACAGCCAGCTGACTTCTTCCTCCCTCGGCTCGCGACATCGCTTTCTCTGTGTGCCATTGCCGAGGCTCTTCATCACCGGCATAGAGTCATCACAGCCATATCCGAGCCGATCCTCTTTACTTCCCTCCGTGCCCTAGCCGGATCTTGGAGGTAAGCAGTGTACCGTGTGGGTTGTTGAGGTAATCTAGTGGTGGAGTCTTCTTCCGGCGGCAATAAATTAGGGTTGAGGATTCCCGGGAAGTGGACTGTGGAGTTTCTCTAGACCATACGGGAGGAAGATTCCAGCAGGGAAGCTTGGTTCCAGTAGGTCTTCTTGCCGGAAGCACTCAAATCAGCATCACCAGTGGTATGGATCAATAGCAGAGATCTGTGATTTAGGTAAGGGTTATGGTAAGTGATTCATGTTGTTGATGAAATAGGATAATTGTGTTGTTGATCAGCCATTTCCATCTTGTGCCAGCCTACCTAGTTGTCAACAGCAACACTCCCTGTGACTGTGGATCAAGAAACAACAGGCTGTGAGTTTGAGGTAAGAATTAGGATTTTTGGACTTCGTTATAAAGGATTTCTAGTTGTGTTAGCATTATATGTTAATTTGGATTCATGTGTAGGTTTCAATTGAAACTGAATAGTGGAATGGTTAAGGTTAAATAAAACTAACCCTAGTTAGCTTGAGTTATATTTTTGATTAGGGTTTTACCCAAATTTTAGGGTTAGAGGTTGTATTTAGCTATTTATGTGAAATGTAGCTAAATAAAAAGATTTATTGTTTGACACAGGACTTTGACGCGAGACGAGTATCTCGGAGTCAGATTTGGACCTTTCCGATTGGAGGCGGGTACTTTTGACTTTTTTTGTCTTTGATATGCTTAGTAATGAAATTAACATGTTGCATTAATTGTGTTTCTTATCTGTTTCGGTTAATCACTACCCAAATCTTGGTATATGCTTGATTGATTGATTGGTTTTGCATCTCATGTATACTTTACCTGTTTATACATGCTTATAGGGGTAGTGATATACCATGCTTCACCATGTTCAGGACCTAGGTTTTTATACCTTCTGTGTACCTTTGATTCGATATGATTCGTTGACCTAGGGTGCACTTTTCTATATATATGGATTAGGTCAGGATGTTTATATGGTTATTGCCATGCATCATTTGCATGATTGCATGCTGTGCGATAGTCTGCTCCATTATTGTTGAGCACATCGCCAGTTACATGGATCTGCACACACCACCACTCATGGGTTAGTGGTCGATTCAGGCAGAGTGTGTTGCAGCAGGGACTCTGTTAGGCACCGTTGGTCCGCTCATGGGTAGTGTGACACAACGTGTTATCCGGCAGGGATTCCTCCCCGTCATCGTGTACCGGGAGTTGAGAGCATTGCGCTCCCCCATTTATGATTTGGGGTAGGAGGATAGGTGTACTCCGACAGCATCCCGTCCACTCGGTCACTCATCAGGAGTAGTGACGACAGAGTGCACGGTTGTCACAGCCCTACCCACTCGGCCTCACTATTGTGTGTGAGATGATCGACTGGCGTCAGGGGTGACCAGGACGCATCATTGGCATCATATGCATGATGCATTTATTGCTTGTGTTTGTGCTTGCTGCATTTATATGCTGCATATTGTTTGGATACCTATATTTGACATGCATACAGGATTCCTATACCACTCGGACTGTTTGACCTTATACTCAGGACCTGGTTAGTACAGCATTCTCCTGTTTACTTCAGATGCATTTTTATCTTTCTTATCAGGAGACTGTACGCATGATTAGTGCTAGGTGTTGTTTCTTTACTTTGCATATCAATTGTACCTGCTGAGTGTTGGACTCACCCCGCCTCCATTGTTGATATTTTCAGGTTGATGCTGTCAGGAGAGAGTTCCAGTTGCTGGTCCCTGCAGACCTCGAGGATGTGATTGGTTTTTCGTTTGGTTCCCTTTTCTGTTCTAGACTGTTTGAACTTGTTATGTTCTGGATTTATTTACTTATGGACATGGTATAGATTTTATTATATCGATGGATTTGGATTTGGTTTTTTATTCTACTACATGCCTGCCTGGACGGCAGAAGAGGTGAGTTCGTCGGATATGAGCTTTACGAGTGTAGTGGAGTAGGGTGAATTTCGAGTCAGAGTATTATTTTACTGTTTAATTATCTTAACTGCGTGGTTGTGACAGCCAGAGGCTGAATAGATTATATATATGTAAAATACCAGAAAATAGGCGAATATTAATAAGGGAATTTTCCGGATTTTTGGAAATTTTTCGAGAATTTTTCGGAGCTCGTACGGACGAGTTGACGGGGATAAAAACGGGGTCCGGAAAAGCCTGGTTCGGCTACCCCATTTAAGTGAGGAAAAGTTTATATATTTAATTCTTTTCCTTTTTCCTTATTTTTATTCCCGTTTTCTTTTCCTTCCCTCAACGCCAAATCCTTTTTCTTCTCCCTTCGAGCACAAACCGCCAGCCGAATTACCATCTCCCTTGCGCTCACGGCCACGCTTCTTCTTCTCCTCTTCTTCCCTCTCCTCCGCCTGAAACCAGGCCGCCGGCGACGAGAGCCACCCTTTCTTCTCCTCTCCTCTGCGTGGTGTCGACGCCGTGCCCTAGCCGACACCCTACAGCCGATGCGACTCACAGCCGAAACCCTAGCGCCGGTCCCGATCTCCTCTGCCAGCCACCGGGGAACCACGTCGGTCGTCACAACCGAGGCTGTGCCCTAGCCTCTCCGCACAACGCCGAGCCCTGAATTTGATTCGCCGGACCTCCCTTCCCTCTGTGCTGCAGCTACCTTCTCCGACTGCAGACCGGTGCCGAGCATTATGCTTGATTGATTGTGCCAAGCCGTGCTCTAGCCGGATCTTGTAGGTAAGCAACATACCGTGTGGGTTGTTGAGATGTTGTGTGATCAATTCGTATTTTTCCCTTGTTCACCAGAGGCGTGGATTGTTGAGGTAATCTGTTTGTGGATATTCTTCCGGCAACAACCTCCGATAGTTGAGAATCGAACAGAAGGGAAGAATTCCAAGAGGTGAGGTTACTGGTACTTGGGTATTCAGTTGGTGGACAGCATGTTTGATCAGGGCAAAGGTAAATTTCAGTAGTGTTTCTTTGCCGGCAGCACTCCAACCAGTAATTCTATCGGCTGTGAACTTGAGGTATGATGTAGGAATCTTAATACCTTTTGTAATTGACGTGGTCTATGAATTTAGAATGAAACATTTGGTTGATCATGTTTTTAGATTCAGGTGTAATTGGATTTAGGTCTTTGGATTGCTATCTAATGGTTGTTTGGGGTTAAGGTAACTAACCCTAATTGACCATGAGATTTAATTAGGGTGTATTGATTTAGATTGTGCGGATTAGGGTTTTTCCCTAATTTAGTCTTGTGGATTGTATTTAGCTATTTAAATTCTTATGAATGTTAGCTAAATAAAAATATATATTGATTGACACAGGACCTTGACGCGAGACGATATCTCGACGTCAGATTTGGACCAGATACGATCCTTTCTTTTTGGAGGCGGGTACTTTTGACTTTTTGTCTTTGATATGCTTAGTAATGAAATTAACATATTGCATCAATTGTGTTTCTTATCTGTTTCGGTTAATCACTACCCAAATCTTGGTACGTGCTTGATTGATTGATTGATTTGCATCTCATGTATATTTTACCTGTTTCTACATGCTTATAGGGGGTAGTGATATACCATGCTTCACCATGTTCAGGACCTAGGTTTTTATACCTTCTGTGTACCTTTGATTCGATATGATTCATTTACCTAGGGTGTACTTTTCTATATATATGGATTAGGTCAAGATGTTTATATGGTTATTGCCATGCATCATTTGCATGATTACATGCTGTGCGATAGTCTGCTCCATTATTGTTGAGCACATCGCCAGTTACATGGATCTGCACACACCACCACTCATGGGTAGTGGTCGATTCAGGTAGAGTGTGTTGCAGCAGGGACTCTGTTAGGCACCGTTGGTCCACTCATGGGTAGTGTGACACAACGTGTTATCCGGCAGGGATTCCTCCCCGTCATCGTGTACCGGGAGTTGAGAGCATTGCGCTCCCCCATCTATGATTTGGGGTAGGAGGATTGGTGTACTCCGACAGCATCCCGTCCACTCGGTCACTCATCAGGAGTAGTGACGACAGAGTGCACGGTTGTCACAGCCCTACCCACTCGGCCTCACTTTTGTATGAGATGATCGACTGGCGTCAGGGGTGACCAGGACGCATCATTGGCATCATATGCATGATGCATTTATTGTTTGTGTTTGTGTTTGCTGCATTTATATGCTGCATATTGTTTGGATACCTATGTTTGACATGCATACAGGATTTCCTTATCCCTCGGACTGTTTGACCTTATACTCAGGACCTGGTTAGTACAGTATTCTCCTGTTTATTTCAGATGCATTCTTATCTTTTTTATCAGGAGACTGTACGCATGATTAGTGCTAGGTGTTGTTTCTTTACTTTGCATATCATCTGTACTTGCTGAGTGTTGGACTCACCCCGCCTCCATTGTTGATATTTTCAGGTTGATGCTGTCAGGAGGGAGTTCCAGTCGCTAGTCCTCACTGCACGTAGTGCTGGTCCTGCAGACCTCCAGGATATGTTTGGTTTTCTTTGGTTTCTTTCTGTTATAGAATGTTTGAACTCGTTATGTTCTAGATTTATTTGCTTATGGACATGATATAGATTTTATTATATCGATGGATTTGGATTTGGTTTTTATTCTACTACATGTCTGCCTGGATGGCAGAAGAGGTGAGTTCGTCGATTTTGAGCTTTACGAGTGTAGTTGAGTAGGGTGGTTTTTGAGTCAGAGTATTATTACTGCGTGGTTGTGTCAGCCAGAGGCTGAATATATATATAAACTGCGTGGTGATTGATTTTTATTATTGTTATGATTCCAGCTGCATGTGGCTGAGTATTTAGTGCTTGTAGAAAATTTTTGATTGTCCGCCGTACAGGGGAGATGCTGTCGAAATTTTCTCGGACAGGGACTCTTCTGGGGGCGTGACAATTTAGTGGTATCAGAGCACAGTTTTACGATCTTTTGTTTCGTATTTTTGGATTTTCGGAATTTATCTGATACCAATTTATTTGGTATCAGAGCGGGTTATGATACCTGCTTTTGGTGTTCTGGAGATTTATCGGATACCGGTTGTTGGTATTCAGGATATTATGGTTAGCCAGGTTTGCGAGTCAAACTGGGCATTATCGGATTTTCGATATGGTTATGTTTCGGATTTCCGTTTCGGATTTATATGGATTTCCGGCGATTTTTTTTTCGTTCGGAATTTTGAGGTCAGAAGTTGGGGACTGGACAGCGATGGAACATCTCCAGACGGCAAATAGGTATGATGTTTATTTTATGATAGTTATGACATGTATTAGCATTCTTTATGTAATACCTGTCTGGTTGTTGTAACACATATTACATGTGATGGGTTAGCCATTGAGCATGATTGACCTAATAGAGATCAAGGATTATAGTCTCTGGTGATTTTATATATTTTTCCACCGGTAGTTTTAGCTTTTGTTACTACTAGTTGGTTAGGAGATGGAGGCACTTACCAGCCTCTACTATTGTTAGCTGGCTAATGGATGATATCTACATATTCCTGTTGACTTAGCCAGTAGAGTTTTTATACTCGTATCTTTTGGATAATAGGGTATCCGATACGATGAAAATTTGGCATTGGAGAGTTATCATGTTTGATCATTGTTGAGAATGATTTGAGGTTGGGGGATATTGGAAGATAAGATATTATGATGTGTTGATTTCTAATGATTTTGAGAGTAAATGTTATGTGGTTGTTTGATGATCTATTAGTGGATAACTATTTTGATGATCTATTGTTTGGGTTGTTGTTGATGGTGACATAGTGAGTGTCATGTATGATATTCACAGGTTTGATGTTTATAGTTGGTGATCAGATTATTAATCGGGTGCTAGAGAGTTTACGGTTGAGTGTGCCCATGAGATTTTAATATATCTGGTTAGTTGTGGTTAATTAACACGATGATAAAATTGATATTTGCTTCCTCAGATATTGGACTATGTGGATAAATAATGATTTGATGTTTTGAATGCTAACTTGCTCTCATGTGGAGTAGAGACTGATTCATCTGATATTATGTGGGTTGATATTTTTGAGAATAAAAATGAGAGTGTCTTGATGATCTTGAATTCTGAGTTTATCTTTTGGGTCGTACACATTTATGCATATGGTATTATGTGGTTGGATATACCTTAGTTGCTTGTGGAGGATTAAGGTATTTTTGATTAGTTAGTAGATGAATGATTTAGTTTTTGTTGGTTGATCAGTAAAGGATTGTCATACTCTATTTTTAGAGGTTTGAACCTTTAGGTTATTTGTGCTTAGTTATGTATTTAGAGCACATTTGAGTACATGTTTTGTACTGACGTGGAAAGGACTGATTTAGCCATATATCATTATCGGCTTGGATTGGTTTAGAGGATCGATGTATCCTAGTCCGTGAAGACTTTGACCGTGGACTGTATATACCTGGTGGGATAACTTAGAGGGTGCATTGGGATATGTGACCCCACTGATGTAAGGAAGTGTAGAGCAAATTGCTTAACACTTATCGGATATAATCGTTACTAGTGTATACTGGGAGAGTACATTTGGATTTATGATGATAAAATTTTTTCCCATTAGATATAGTCTTGTAGTCTATGATATTGACTTGCAATGTTATACCATGGTGTGTATATCTTTCTTGTTCCGATACCAGTTCCTTTGAACCTAGAGCAGGGATGTTACTGGATGATTAGGCTGCTTTATTTTGGGTTGCCTTTGATTGATGTATTCATGCTTGATTCATATGCATGAATTTTGTTTAGATATACCGTAACCCATGGGTGTTGGTAGCATAAGGTTGGTCTCTTTGATTGAGCTGGTATGCTGATTTTGCATGTCTATATTGGATGTATATTATGATTGTTATGTGTTGTAGGAGTCCTGTGGTAGACTGTCCATTTGCAAGTAGTATATGTAACCATGTTCTGATATGGTTTGAAGGCTCCTAGTGGATTATAGATATGTAGTTCGGTGTATGTATCTGGATGTATTATTGAAGATATCTTGTTGATTAAATCCGAGATGTAGTATAAGTACATCGGTGGTGTTTTGATGGAGGTATTTTGTCGATTTAATCTGAGTTGGGATATGTACATATGTGTTTGGTGTGGTATCTGAGGTAACTTTTTGATATGTTTGATTTATGAGTGCACCTGAGTTTAGTATGCTTTATTGGAAGTATATGTTGGTTATACTCTGGGCATAGGTGAAGATATGTCATGTGGGTGTTGTTTGAGGTGTATTATTGATTTTACCTACATTGATTTTGCACACGTGTTCGGTATGTATTGTTGGAGGTATCATACTGAATATACCTGAGGTGTGAGTATGTTTAGTGTATAATAATTGGAGGATTTTGTTGATCATACATATGTTGTGTGAGCATGTGTGCTAGGTGTATACATCGGTAGCAGTATGATGATTCTACTTATACTGAATGCAGAATGTGGAGTGACTGCATTATGTCATTTGTTGAATTAACTCATCAACTAATTTTCCTATCAGTGGATGACCCACTAGGATGCTGATGGAGTTGATGATGGATTTGATTAGTTACTAGGTTGTTATATCCTAGGCTAACCACAGCGAATTGTGGTAGAGAGATCTTGTACAGTCTCTAGTTGGATAGTTAGGTGCCTTAGGGTACTTAGGTATTTGTTTTGTGGTGGAGCGTTGCTCCCACATATCACGGATTGCTGGTAGCGGAGCATTGCTCCTATATTTATTGCAGATACATATTTCAGATTATTTGTGGTGGAGTGTTGCTCCCACATATTGAGGATTTCTTGTGGTAGAGCGTTGCTCCCACATATGTGGTGTTTCCTGTGATGGAGCGTTGCTCTCACCCTGGAGGATTTATTCTTTGGTGATTTATGTTATTGATGATCAGATTTTTCGATTTATTATCGGAGATTTTATGGATAGGAATGTCTGTGATACGGATGTTATGTGTATTGGTTTTTGCCATATAGGCTTACAGTGCCTTAGATGTTTTCAGGGACTCGATGATCCTGGTATGTCGAGGATGTTTGGATAGGTGTCCATTATCTTTGTGGACGATGTTGTGATCTATTACGGATCCGAGGTGAGTCACGTACACTACCTTTGCATAGATCTAGAGATGATTCGACGAGAACATCTATATGTGATTATCAGTAGTGCTGGTTTGGATTTTCTTTTGTTATGATGTTTGGGACACACAGTCACCAGTAGGAGTGTACCGTGGTTCCACAGGAGATAGAGGTTGTTACCGTTGGGAGCAGCCAAAATCAGTGTAGGAGATCCGCAGTCTTTTGTGACTAGCAGGATATTACAGACACTTTCGTCGAGGGTTTCTTCCGCATAGCTATGTTACTTTCACGCGTGACCATGAAAGGCGTGAAGTTTACTTGGACTGAGGATTGCAAGACCAGCTTCTAGGAGCTGAAGCGGAGACTAGTGTCGGCTCTGATTTTGGTGTTACCTTCTGGAGAGGACGGATATGTCCTCTACACCGACGCATCTATTCAGGGTTGAGCACTGTTCTGATGCAGCACGATATGGTAGTCTTCTATGCTTCTCGTCGATTGAAGGAACATGAGAAGAACTACCCTGTATATGATCTGGAGCAAGTCGTCATTATTTTTGCCATGAAGATTTGGCGATATTAGTTATATGACATTACATTTGAGATTCTCACTGACAATAAGAGTCTCAAATATCTGTTTACTTGGAAGGAACTTAATCTCCGAGGAGATAGATGGAGTTCCTGAAGGATTATGATTGTACCATTAGCTATCACCTGGGAAAAGCTAATGTGGTTGCCGATGCACTTAGCTAGAAGTCCAGAGGGACTTTAACTTGCCACCGAGTTGTGGTCACAGACTTGATTCAGGATTTCTCCGAGTTAGACCTTGAGGAGCAGGGACAGACCGAGCAGGGTAGTCTTGTTACGATGGTTGCTTAGACGTCGATCAGGACGAGAATCCAAGAGACCCAGTTGTTGAGACCTCATAGAGCTCAACGTGAGGCAAAGTGGTCCATATTATCAGATACAGGATGTCAGAGGCATAAGACTGCCAGAAGAGTTATGCGGACCCGAGTCGGAGACACCTTGAGTTCTCCATTTGCGGCTATATATTTCTGCGAGTTTCGCCCACGAAAGGGGTGAAGAGATTTGACCTCAGAGGTAAGCCAGCTCCGCGGTACATTGGACCTTTCAGATCTCGGAAAGGATTGGAGCAGTAGCTTACTGGTTGGCACTATCGCCGTCCTTGGTAGGCGTGCACGATGTATTCCACGTATCTATGCTGAGTAGATACGTACCTGACCCGACACATGTGCTGACAGATGTCTTAGTTCCAGTTCAGCCTGACGCCACTTATGAGGAGATTCCGGTACGGATTCTCGACCGGAAAGAGCGTCAGTTGCGGAACAAGACTATCCGGCTAGTTAAAGTCGGATGGCAGAATCATTCGGATGAGGAAGCTACTTTGGAGCTCGAGGATACTATCCGAGCTCGATATCCCCATCTTTTCACTTGAGGTATGTGATTTATTTACCGTTCAGCATTTATACTCTATATCTGTTGTTAGTACTTGATGATGGTAGATAACGAAATTTGGGGACCAAATTTTTATTAGTGGGGGAGAATGTAAAATACCGGAAAATAGGCGAATATTAATAAGGGAATTTTCCGGATTTTTGGAAATTTTTCGGGAATTTTTCGGAGCTCGTACGGACGAGTTGACGGGGATAAAAACGGGGTCCGGAAAAGCCTGGTTAGGCTACCCCATTTAAGTGAGGAAAAGTTTATATATTTAATTCTTTTTCTTTTTCCTTATTTTTATTCCCGTTTTCTTTTCCTTCCCTCAACGCCGAATCCTTTTTCTTCTCCCTTCGAGCACAAACCGCCGACCAAATTACCATCTCCCTTGCGCTCACGGCCACGCTTCTTCTTCTCCTCTTCTTCCCTCTCCTCCGCCTGAAACCAGGCCGCCGGCGACGAGAGCCACCCTTTCTTCTCCTCTCCTCTGCGTGGTGTCGACGTCGTGCCCTAGCCGACACCCTACAGCCGATGCGACTCACAGCCGAAACCCTAGCGCCGGTCCCGATCTCCTCTGCCAGCCACCGGGGAACCACGTCGGTCGTCGCAACCGAGGCTGTGCCCTAGCCTCTCCACACAACGCCGAGCCCTGAATTTGATTCGCCGGACCTCCCTTCCCTCTGTGCTACAGCTACCTTCTCCGACTGCAGACCGGTGCCGAGCATTATGCTTGATTGATTGTGCCAAGCCGTGCTCTAGCCGGATCTTGTAGGTAAGCAACATACCGTGTGGGTTGTTGAGATGTTGTGTGATCAATTCGTATTTTTCCCTTGTTCACCAGAGGCGTGGATTGTTGAGGTAATCTGTTTGTGGAGTATTCTTCCGGCAACAACCTCCGATAGTTGAGAATCGAACAGAAGGGAAGAATTCCAAGAGGTAAGCAACATACCGTGTGGGTTGTTGAGATGTTGTGTGATCAATTCGTATTTTTCCCTTGTTCACCAGAGGCGTGGATTGTTGAGGTAATCTGTTTGTGGAGTATTCTTCCGGCAACAACCTCCGATAGTTGAGAATCGAACAGAAGGGAAGAATTCCAAGAGGTGAGGTTACTGGTACTTGGGTATTCAGTTGGTGGACAGCATGTTTGATCAGGGCAAAGGTAAATTTCAGTAGTGTTTCTTTGCCGGCAGCACTCCAACCAGTAATTCTATCGGCTGTGAACTTGAGGTATGATGTAGGAATCTTAATACCTTTTGTAATTGACGTGGTCTATGAATTTAGAATGAAACATTTGGTTGATCATGTTTTTAGATTCAGGTGTAATTGGATTTAGGTCTTTGGATTGCTATCTAATGGTTGTTTGGGGTTAAGGTAACTAACCCTAATTGACCATGAGATTTAATTAGGGTGTATTGATTTAGATTGTGCGGATTAGGGTTTTTCCCTAATTTAGTCTTGTGGATTGTATTTAGCTATTTAAATTCTTATGAATGTTAGCTAAATAAAAATATATATTGATTGACACAGGACCTTGACGCGAGACGATATCTCGACGTCAGATTTGGACCAGATACGATCCTTTCTTTTTGGAGGCGGGTACTTTTGACTTTTTGTCTTTGATATGCTTAGTAATGAAATTAACATATTGCATCAATTGTGTTTCTTATATGTTTCGGTTAATCACTACCCAAATCTTGGTACGTGCTTGATTGATTGATTGATTTGCATCTCATGTATATTTTACCTGTTTATACATGCTTATAGGGGGTAGTGATATACCATGCTTCACCATGTTCAGGACCTAGGTTTTTATACCTTCTGTGTACCTTTGATTCGATATGATTCATTTACCTAGGGTGTACTTTTCTATATATATGGATTAGGTCAGGGTGTTTATATGGTTATTGCCATGCATCATTTGCATGATTGCATGCTGTGCGATAGTCCGCTCCATTATTGTTGAGCACATCGCCAGTTACATGGATCTGCACACACCACCACTCATGGGTAGTGGTCGATTCAGGTAGAGTGTGTTGCAGCAGGGACTCTGTTAGGCACCGTTGGTCCACTCATGGGTAGTGTGACACAACGTGTTATCCGGCAGGGATTCCTCCCCGTCATCGTGTACCGGGAGTTGAGAGCATTGCGTTCCCCCATCTATGATTTGGGGTAGGAGGATAGGTGTACTCCGACAGCATCCCGTCCACTCGGTCACTCATCAGGAGTAGTGACGACAGAGTGCACGGTTGTCACAGCCCTACCCACTTGGCCTCACTTTTGTATGAGATGATCGACTGGCGTCAGGGGTGACCAGCCATGTCATTGCATCATATGCATGATGCATTTATTGTTTGTGTTTGTGTTTGCTGCATTTATATGCATATTGTTTGGATACCTATGTTTGACATGCATACAGGTTTCTTATCGGACTGTTTGACCTTATACTCGGGACTGGTTAGTACAGTATTCTCCTGTTTATTTCAGATGCATTCTTATCTTTTTTATACGCATGATTAGTGCTAGGTGTTGTTTCTTTACTTTGCATATCATCTGTACTTGCTGAGTGTTGGACTCACCCCGCCTCCATTGTTGATATTTTCAGGTTGATGCTGTCAGGAGGGAGTTCCAGTCGCTAGTCCTCACTGCACGTAGTGCTGGTCCTGCAGACCTCCAGGATATGTTTGGTTTTCTTTGGTTTCTTTCTGTTATAGAATGTTTGAACTCGTTATGTTCTAGATTTATTTGCTTATGGACATGATATAGATTTTATTATATCGATGGATTTGGATTTGGTTTTTATTCTACTACATGCCTGCTTGGATGGCAGAAGAGGTGAGTTCGTCGGTTTTGAGCTTTACGAGTGTAGTTGAGTAGGGTGGTTTTTGAGTCAGAGTATTATTACTGCGTGGTTGTGTCAGCCAGAGGCTGAATATATATATAAACTACGTGGTGATTGATTTTTATTATTGTTATGATTCCAGCCGCATGTGGCTGAGTATTTAGTGCTTGTAGAAAATTTTTGATTGTCCGCCGTACAGGGGAGATGCTGTCGAAATTTTCTCGGACAGGGACTCTTCTGGGGGCGTGACAATATAACTGCGTGGTGATGTTTTATTTTGTTGTTATTATTCCAGCCGCCTGTGGCTGAGGTATTTGTGAGATGTAGAAAAGTTTCAGATTGTCCACCGTACAGGGGAGATGCTGCCGAAATTTTCTCGGACAGGGACTCCTCTGGGGCGTGACAATAACAAGAATGAAAAGTTATCCATATGCGTTGAAGAAATTCTCCAGTGGTATCTCAATATGCATCATTTGTCTGCCACAAGAACAAATTCATCAAATGTTCTCATGTCACACGTTTGCAAGACTTTTGTGGCAAGTAGAGCAATGAAACTAAGAAAGAGTCACACGAGTCCAACACCAATTATTCATTTGAATGTCATAGAAACATCAGAGCTCATGAAAAAAGTGAATTTCTCTAGAAGGGGTTGTGTCATAGAAACATCACAACCCTAACAAAAAGAGAATTTCTCTTGAAAGATATTTTACTTGTATTATGAGATAGTTATTAGCTATTTTGCAAGTCAAATAACAAATTTGGAGAACCAATACCTTATCTGCTACATTCCTTAGTCTTTTGGCAGCCATCGTAGGAAGAAAATCATGTGGTAGCAAAACAGAGCTGTGATTGGTTCGATCCTTGCACTCCATAAACCTGGATGTTCATCGTGGTCAAGACTAGAGCTTGAAGATTCAAAGATCACCTAGCAGAGTATCAGACCATTTAACCATGGCGACATCGTGGGAAATAAAGAAAATTTCATGTGTGGATTACTTCATTATACTCAAGAGGTTGAATGTCTTGATTTGTTTCAATGAATTTGATTGAGATTAAAATCTTTAATCAACATCAAACATTTTAAATTCACATAATCACAAAAAAGAATGCCCTATACATGGAACAACAAGGCACCAAATTCAACGAGTTTGCAAAAAATGAGTTGAGATTCAATCATGAAGTAAATTAGTTTCTATTGACTTCAAATAATGTAACAGGAGTTGAGTAATTGTACATTCCATCTGTATTTGGATTTCCGCTTTGGTGCAGGATCCCCTTCTTGTTATGTGTTGGATTGATGCACATTCTAGAAGGCATCACAAATACTCTGCAAATTTTTTAAACAAGCATAATGTCAGTACAAAACAACTATTAATTAATTCCTCCATCTAGAATTCTTCCTACAAATTTTTTATACGCAAGGAGTGAACTTTAACACCCAAATCAAATGCTCAAAGGCAAATCTTCATAATCCCATAAACTTGGAGTGTTCTTAATTCCAATTCAACGAATCAAAGAAGATCATCCACAATAGTGATGGAATATTAAAGCAAGGTAGTAGAACAGAAGAGAAATTGATGGCCCAGACCGGCGAAGGTGTCGCAGTGCTTTCCGGGGCAATCAATGCGGTCGCCCCAATACAAGTACTTGCTCTCCACCACCGCCTTGGCGGCTTCCCTCGACGACGCGGAGGAAGCAGGGATCGCAGAGGAGAAGGCAACCCAGAGGAGCGCGAGGGCAGCGACAGAGATGAGGAAGAGTTATACGACGAGGTGCCGTTGGAACCGAAGAATCGCCATAACGGTGAGAGTCCGAGGTGTCGTTCACTAAATGCATCAATCTACAAGACGAACTAATTTTGTAATGATATTTGAGAATATAAATTAAAATCTATTAATGGGGATGTAGCTCAGATGGTAGAGCGCTCGCTTAGCATGCGAGAGGTACGAGGATCGATACCCCGCATCTCCATAAAATATTTTATTAGTTTATGTTTTTTATTTTGTATGTGAAAGTAATAAAACTCTTTATATATAATTTTATTATTCTAGGTACTCATTTATGAGAAATTCATGAACATACAATAGTGTTAATTTTTTTTTAGAGTTTAGGTTAAAAAAATGAACATTTTTTTTTAACAGGTTTTCGTTGATGATCTTGGATCGATAACCAAGGTTATCAAGAATACCTCCAACAAAACACACCCTAAATGATCATGATTTGCGTATACATGGGTGTGCATGATAACAAAACACTATAAATATAGTTTAGATATTCTGCATACCTTACTCTGCACATCTCTTGAGTATCCAATTTGTTTTTTAAATTTAATTTTTTGTTATGCTTAATACTATAATCCAAATCCTACACTCAAAAGACAAACTCTTATTGACATAAGTGGAGCTAAAAAAATTCATATTTCGCTGATTCTATGTGCTGCCCACGAATGTCGCCTAGGCTAGCATCCGTGTGTGTATAGTATGTTATGCGATCGTCCGTGCCTGATTGGTAGAGGCACCTGGAATTGATCAAGGCGTCTCAATTTTTTTTATTTTTTAAAATTAAAAAAATCTATAAATCGGAGCTAAAAAAAATATCCTATATATATATATATATATTATACCCGTGAGTATCTAATTTTGTTTAATTTAAACATTATAATTTAACATATATAGACACTAAAGGTAAAATCTAATAAGTTTAAACTCGGAGCTTAAAAAAATAAAATAAACTAACACATGTATTTCAATTGGGGTGTCTGGATCAATTCTATGCGCTCGACAACATAGTTGTGGACTGTTCCACTACAAAAAAAAACAGCATTACCGACGGAATATTCCGTCGTAGTTCTGTCGGTAGAGGCATTTACCGACGGAAAATGAAGTGTCGGTGTAAAATTCGTCAGAAAATTATACTCCGACGAAATTACTGTTCCGTCGGTACATTTACCGATGGAATAACTAATTCCGTCGGTAAATATATACCGACGGAAAAGTTATTCTGTCGACAATTTTCGCTATCCTAATCTATGAGCCCGACAACAGAGTTGTGGGCTGTTCCACCGCGAACGATATATATATATATATATATATATATATATATATATATATATATATATATATATATATATATATATATATATATATATAGGTGCCCATCTTGTATTAGATTTATTTTTTAAAATTTATTTCTTTTAGCTCCTGAGTTAAGCCAATTAGATTTAAACTTTAGGGTTTAGGAGTTGGATTAAAGTGTGCAACCTAAAAAAATTAAAATTAAAAAATTTTAAGTACCCATGGGGTATATAATATATGTATTTTGGGTGTTTAGGATTTACAATTTAAAGGAATAAATTTAAAAAAAAATTGAGATGCTTGGATCAATTCTAGGCGCGTGAATTGTTCTGCAGCGAATGATCCTTGTAAATTTTTCATAAAGGAGATCAATGATCATAAGCAAAGAAAACCGGAAATCTCCATGTTTCAGGAGATACGTTCTCTTGTGAAACATAAAGATACGTTCTCTTGTGAAACATAGAACAAACACACTATTGTAAAACAACAAATTACTACAATCAAAGTTAACTGCGAAATTGAATCATTACCCGTTCAGCAAGCATGCAAGCTTTGCCAGGAGTCCCAACACCAACTGCAATTAGTTTAACTCCAGCTGCATCAAATTTGGATGAGTTTGCAGGTATCAAAAGAGAAGAGCTAAACTCACCAACAAAAACATCCAAAATGCCTCATGAGTGCAACCACTGAAACACACTAATCCACACAAAAGTAGTTGATCATGTATCAATCAATCTGCTAGGACAATGAAACGGAACAGCTAACAATTGCCTAATCGAACAAACTAAGAGCAGGTGGTAATCAGATCTAGAGAAGAAAGATTTAGAAAATCAGTAGTTAGTATGAACGGGAGAAGGGAAAAAAGGAAGCAATTTGATATTTCATTTTGGTCCCAAAGATCGCTGAGGAACAGGGCTCTCCAGTGCCCCCACCGCGAATACACGGATACCATCAAGGGCATCCCGGGTTGCGGTCTCATTGACGCCGCTAGTAGCGACTGCGACAGAGGAACCATGCGACGCAGCTTGAAGGATCGGCATCTGAAGCCGACTAGTGATGAGCTGAGTGAATCAGGGGATCAAACCCATAGATGCCTTCGGCGGAGAATTCGATCAGCTTACGAGGGAGCGAGGCGGAGAGAGGGTGAGCGACGGAGGAGAGGTCCTGCTCGCCAACGCTGCTGCAGTGGCGAAGCAACAAACCTTAACAACCTCCAGAACAAAATCTCAAGCAACAAGACTCTCCTTTCTTTTCCGCGGTCAAGGAGAAGGAGACGTGAGAAAGATCACGGTTTGCAATATCCTCCCGCCTCTTCTTAAAAAAAAAACTCTAATGGCCATTTAGACCAGGTGGAGTTGTACTCTCGCCTCTTCTTACAAACAAAAAAAAATTGTAATGACCTTTTATACTAGATGGAGTTTAGAGTTTAGGGTTTAGAATTTAGTCCAATATCGTTTGTTTTTGATTGACGGAGTGGAACTAGTGCTATAAAAGAAGAGGCTATGGCTCTAATTTATTCATATCTTTCTCAGCCTTTTGGCTAAGATCAAGTGTAGTATTTGTTCTTATCAGTTTAATATCTAATACGTGGACCATTGGTTCAGTATGATATTAAATTAATTTTTGTTTTTGGGGAGAGTTCATCTACTAGATCTTTCGTGTGTTATCCTTGTGTTGTACTATTGCAGGGTTCGTGTGTTAAGTTCAATTAAATTTTTATATTAAGGCGGTGTTTGGTTTAGAGGTTTGGAAATAAGGGAATGGATTAATTTCCAAACCTGGATGAAACTCACCCCCTCCCTTAGGTTTTGATGGAATGAGAATAAGAATTAAGTTTTGGACAAAAATACCCTTAGTATATTTGTTTAATTTTTCTTTCATTTCATTCTCTCTCCTTGTTATCTCTCATCATACTTTCTCTCTCCTCATTCTATCATCATATTTTTTCTTTCAACATATTTTATCTCTTCTTATTCTCTCTCATCACACATTCTTTACAATTTTCTCTCTCATCATAGACTCTCTCTCATTATTTTCTCTCCATTCTCTCATTTTTTTCATCATACTTTTTCTCTCATCATTCGTTCTCTCTCTTGAATCTCTCTTACCATACTCTCTCTCCATATTTTATCTAGTCGCACTTTCTCTCTCTTCATTCTCTTCCATCACTCTCTCTCTCCTTATTCTCTCTCATCACACATTCTCTACCATTTTCTCTTTGTATTCTCTCTCATCACTCTCTCTCATTATTTTCTCTCTCATCACTGTCTCTCATTATTTTATCTCTCTTCATTTTTTTCATCATACTTTCTCTCTCCTCAATCTCTCTTACCACACTCTCTCTCCATATTTTCTCTCATCCCACTTTCTCTCTCTTCATTCTTTTCCATCACACTCTCTCCTCATTTTCTCTCATCACACTTTCCCTTTCTTCATTTTTCCCATCACACATTCTCTCTCATCACATTTTCTCATCATACTTTCTCTCTCTTTATTTTTCCCAATTACTCTTTCTCTCTCAACACACTTTCTCTCTCATAATACTTTTTCTCTACTCAATCTCTCCTATCAAGCTCTCTCTCCTTATTTTTCCTCATCATACTTTCTCTCTCTTCATTTTTTCCCATCATACTTTCTCTCTCATCATATGTGTCTCTCACATTCAATTTTACTTTCCATCTAATTTTTTCTCTTATTTTCCTCTAAGGGTAAAAAAGAAAATTTAAGTTCATTCCGATTGAAAATGTTCAACTAACCAAACATTATTTTTAGGAATGATACCCAAGCTCACACTCATTCACATTCCACAATACTATGATACCTATTCCCATTCCGATTCCTAGAAGAGAACCAAACACCACCTAAATTAAGTTTATTTTTAAATTATTTATTACAGTCCATGAAATTAAATCATAAAATTTTATATATTTTAAAATAAATACAAAACACATAAAAAATAATCAAAATTTTTTACTGACTTAATTATTAATTTTTAGTTAATAAATAAGAAATTTTAAAATTATAATTGAATAAATTGATGTTTTCTTAGATGAAATTTTGAAATAATTTAATTAAAAATTTAAATTTGATTAGGTTATTCATTTTAAATTTTAAATGTTATCAAGTTCCTCAATTTAATTGGTATCAAGTATTCAACTTGCAAATCCTCCAGCCATGAAAATTTTTAACTGGTCTGTCAGTCCAGTGTTCTTAGATCAACCGTCTATTAGAGAAAATTCATTCGTTAATTCACCAAGATTTAAACACGATCCTTAAATATTTGAGAAACTAAAAAAGTGCCCTACTGTGGTACTATTACACAAGAACAACCTTATTTGTTGCTTAAAACTTATTCGATTAGTTATTAAATTTAATATTTTAAACTTATTTTATTTTATTTATTTAACATGTTTATTAAAAGTTATTGATGATTATTATTCACTAATATACATGTTCAAATTTATTCATAAGTTATTGAAACATGCCCAATTAATTAAAATTGTGTTGTATTGAACGCACATAAATAATTCCATATTAAATTGAACACCAAACTTATTTTGAACCATTGGTTCATTTACTGCCCTGTAAAATACCGTAAATTGGCGAATAATGATAAGGGAATTTTTCGGAATTTTTGGATATTTTTCGGGAATTTTTCGGAGCTCGTACGGACGAGTTAACAGGGATAAAAACGGGGCCCGGAAAAGCCTATTTAGGCTACCCCATTTAAGCGAGGAAAAGTTGAATTTATTTATATATTTTCTTTTTCTTTTTCCTTTTCCTTATTTTCCTCTTTCCCATTTTCTTCCTCGCCGAATTCCTTCCCTCTCCCTCACGCACCCAAGCCGCATCCCCTCCTCACTCGACGGCATCTTCTCCCGAACCCTAACCGGAGCCGAGCGGTTTCCTCTCCCTCTCCGCAGCCGATGCCATTCTCCCTTCCACCCTATTGCGTCGCTTCTCCTCTTCTTCGAGCGCCGGCCACCAGATTCACCGAGCCACCATCAGCCAAGTTTTTCTTCCGGCCGATTCACCTCCGTCGGTCACCAGGTCCGACTTAGCACCGCCGGGTGCCGCCTCTCCGCTGAGCCATCTCCGGCCTATGCCCTAGCCGACTCCTTCTTCCCGACGCCCTCTGCCCTAGATTTGGGCCACAGCCGCGTGCCCTAGTCGGAAGCCGACGACCACCATCTCTCTCCGGTGGCCACAGCTTTGCATTCCTCAGCCCTAGCGCCGGGCCGGTCTTCTTTCCTCTGTGCTGCCAGAGCCGACCTTCGTGCTCTAGCACCATCGCCGGCTACCCCTTCGAGGAGTGCCCAAGCGCCGGCAGCCAACCAATCTGCCTACACGGGTTCTCTGTGCCACTATCCCCTTTGTGCCTGTAAAATACCGGAAAAAAAAAGAGAATAATAATAAGGGAATTTTCCGAAATTTTTGGAAATTTTTCGAGAATTTTTCGGAGTTCGTATGGACAAGTTAACCGGGATAAAAACGGGGTCCGGGAAAAGCCTGTTTAGGCTAACTAATTTAAAGAGGAAAAGTTCGATTTTTATTTTACTTTTTCCTTGTTTTTCTTATTCCCTTCTCCCGAACACCGAGTCGCCAACCCTATTGCCAAAACCGCCACGCAACAGTTCCCTCTCCTCTTCCTCTCCTCTGGCCGTCGCGACGCCGACCTCGATCTGCCTGCCTCTCAGCCATAGCGCCGGCCCTCATTCTCCTCTTCTGAGTGCCGGCAGCCAAGCACCTCTCCTTTGCCTAGTGTTCGTGCCCTAGCCACTTAATGCCGCCGGTCATCTCTTCCCTAGCTGTGATCCCGACACCGCGGTTGTCGTTCATCCACGCAACCAGCCAAAGAAGAGGTTCTTCCTCTTCCTCTCGAGTCCATGGCCGAACTCCTCTCCGGCCAAGAGCTGAGCATACTTCCTTTGATCGGTCAGAGCTGATCCGCCATCTGCGTCGCGCCCTAGCTTTTCTATTGCCGGTTCTTTCTTCACTCATCTCATCTATCTGCTTTTGTTGAATCACTTGTAGAGAGGAAACTGCCGGCACAGAAATTGGGTAAGGCATTTTGGTTTTGGATTTATAGAGATCTGAATTCCAATTTTTGTATAAGAGTTTTGTGCTAAGTTGGTGGGTGATGGTTGTAGCTCCGGCTTTGCCTTGGTAGCAACGTTACGGTAGCTTTGGCCATGAATTTCTGTCTGCAAGTATCTCTTCCGTGGCTCGACTGAGGAGTCTCCAAATCTAGGTGAGTTTTGGAAGATGAATTAAATGATTTATATGGTTTGAGCAATGAAATGTCTAAGTATTAGATCAGTGCTGGTTTCGTTCAGTTTCAGCAGATTTGACAGAACTAACCATGTGACATTAGGTAGATCAGAATTTGAGTTATTGGTATTGCTTTTTATTAGGTAAGCATTGGGTTAATTACATTAACTTCTGTGTAGGCCCTGTATGGTGTTTTACTTGGCCGACATTGTTGATGAGAGCACTAACCATTGTGATCTTCCTTTTTGGTTTGATCCTAAGGTAAGGTTTAATGAATACAATCAATTATATTGGTTGATTTGGATGATGTGATTAGGGTTTTACCCTAAATTAGTCGTACGGATTTTTATTTAGCTATTTAATGAATTGTTAGCTAAATAAAAATGTATATGGATTATTGACACAGGACTTTGACGCGAGACGAGCATCTCGATGTCGGATTGGACCGGATACGATACTCTTATTGGAGGCGGGTACCTCTTGACTTATCTTTTATGATATTGTCATTGGATATGCATAGTATTTTATAACTACAAGCAATGAATATGTTTGCCTTTGGTATGTCACTGTTTGATATCCATAGCATGTTAGATTTGTCACCTGTGAAGTATCCGTACTTATATCTCGTGATTTGTTGCCATGAGTACCTTATTGCCATGAGTATCTTAGTTTCTAGAGTGACATTCCATGCTTTACTGAGGTTAGGGTTAGACTCTGGATTTTTGTTTCTGACATGTATATCCAAATTATCTGATACTTAGGTTTTTATGCCATGCTTGGATTGTGTATTTCTATTGGTATATCATATATGATTCGTGTACCTAGATCTTGTGGTTTTGATCTGTGCATATTGTAGGTACATATGCTATGGAAGGGGGATATGTTTAGGATCTAGGTTGTTATGTCATAGAGGACCAGTATACCCTAGATCCGTGGATTTAACATACTGATACTGTGGTACCCATATTATGTATATATGGATTTTTCTTTATGCTGATCAGGACATTCCATACTTATTATGTTCAGGACATAGGTTTTTGATATTCTATCTGACCTGTGTACTCTAGATCTTGGTATGTGACCATCGATTTTACCGTACTCATTTTATACATATGGATATGGTTATGTTGATCAGTTTATGACCATGCTTAGTGTCATGCATCATGATTGCATGTTGCGCGATTGTCGGCTCTACTATGGTTGAGCACATCGCCAGTTACATGTACTGCACACACCACCACTCATGGATTAGTGGTATATCAGACAGGTGTGTGGCGGTTCTGCTGTTTGGCTCCGTTGGTCTGAGGACTCAGCGTGGTAGCCGGCAGTCAGTTCCGCTCTGTTTGGCTCCGCTGGCATTTAGTGTAGCAGCGTAGTAGCCGGCAGACGGTGGACTCTGTTTGGCTCCGTTGGTCAGGTGACTCAGCGTGGTAGCCGGCAGAGATACCTCCCCGTCATCGTGTACCGGGAGATGAGAGCATTGAGCTCCCCCATTTATGATTTGGGGTCACAGGACAGGAGTACTCCGACAGCATCCCGTCCACTCGGTCACTCATCAGGAGTAGTGACGACAGAGTGCATGGTTGTCACAGCCCTACCCACTCGGTCTCACCTTTTGTGTGTGAGATGACTGACTGGCGTCAGGGGTGACCAGGACGCATCATTAGCATCATATGCATTGATGCATTTATATTTTTATGATTGTGTTTGCTGCATTTGGTTGCTGCACTTTGGTTGGATACATACTTTTGACCTGCTTACAGGATTATTGACACTTTCGGTTTGACACTATCTTTTTCAGGTACCAGGTTATTTATGGTGTCGCTTGGAGCATCCTGTCTGCTGGTCCCCACGTCACATCAGAAGACTTATCGGTTTCACGTATGTTTTGTTTGTTTTATGTATCAGTTTGTTTAGCTCTGTACTCTGGTTTTATTTTTGGAGAGTTGATGTTGTTGTGTGGTGTTTTGTATTTGTTATTGGTTGTGTAAGCCTAGCCGGCTAGCAGTTTTGTGTTTTGGTTTTGGTACAGCCGAGTGGGCTGCTTTATTTTTAACTGCGTGGTTGTGTCAACCAGAGGCTGAATTTGATATTAACTGCGTGGTGTTTGTTTTCTTTTATTGTTATTATTCCAGCCGCATGTGGCTGAGGTATATAGTGCTTGTAGAAAAGTTTCAGATTGTCCGCCGTACAGGGGAGATGTTGCCGAAATTTCTTCGGACAGAGACTCCTCTGGGGCGTGACAGTGCCTCACTACCTTCCACGGGCTGATCTGTGGCCAAGCGAAAGAAGTCGCCAATCTAGCTTCAAGACCAGCGCTGGATTCTTAGCCTCGGGTTGCTGTGAAGTTGCCGACAGTGAGTAAGGTGATCAGACCACAAGGTGAGCCTTGATTTGGTCTTGAATGGTTGAGTATGTACACACTGTGAATTAGACATTTGTTTTGTCTAGGTGCTGATTTGGAAGGGTTGACTTGCTAGGCAACGGCTCCACCTCGCTCCGGATAGGATTATTGGCAGCAACTTCGCCTACTGTGCTGCAATAGCGAATCTTCTCCTACTGTAGTTTGAGGTGAAAATGTAGGATTTTGACACATGTTTTAGGTATGAATTGATACGTACCTAAGTTGGTTATAGGGTGAATTAGGTATGTTATGTTATAATACATGATAAATTATAGTCATGTTTTGAATTTGATATTAGTTAGGTATGATCATTTTTGTTGTAGATAAATTATGTTCGATGGTTGTGTTGATTTGGGTTAAGGAACTAACCCTAGTGGAACCACTGATTTTATTTAATTAGGGTTCGTTAATTGTGTTGTGTTGATTAGTTGGATCCAATTTAGAATTTTTTTTAATTGGATTTCGAATTTAGTTGGCTAATTGTTGTATGATATAATTAGCTAAACTAGACCTTTTGTTGATAACACAGGACTCTGATTCGAGACAGTATCTCGACGTCGAATTTGGACTAGATACGATTCTTTCTTATTGAAGGCGGGTACTTTTGACATATTGTCTTTGATATGCATAGTAGTGAAATTAACAAGTTGCATTAATTATGTTCCTCATTTGTTTCGGTTAATCACTACCCGATTACCTGTTACCTGCTTGATTGATTGTTTGTTTTGCATTTCGTGTCGTTATGTACCTGATTACACATGCTCATAGGGGTAGTGATATAACCATGCTTCACCATGTTCAGGACCTAGATTTGATACCTTATTTGATCAGTGTACTTTGATCTGATTTATTCACTAAGGTGCACATCATTATATGTCCAGAGATTGGTTTAGTATATTACCATGCTTAGTGTCATGCACCATTCGCATGATTGCATGCTGTGTGATAGATTGCTCCATTATTGTCGAGCACATCGCCAGTTTCATCACTGTTCGGTGCTCCGTTGTGACGCTTATGGATAGCGTGACGCAGCGTGGTAGCACGTCAGTTTGCTCTTCCGGTGCTCCGTTGGTCCGCTCATGGGTAGTGTGATGCAGCGTGTAGCACGTTAGAGATCCCTCCCCGTCATAGTGTACCGGGAGATGAGAGCATTGCGTTCCCCCATTTATGATTTGGGGTAGGAGTATGTGTGTACTCCGACAGCATCCCGTCCACTCGGTCACTCATCATGAGTAGTGATGCAGAGTGCACGGTCGTCACAGCCCTACCCACTCGGTCCCACTTTTGGTTGTGAGTTGGCTGACTGGCGTCAGGGGTGACCATGACATGGGCATCATATGCATGATGCATTTATTGCTTGTATTTGTGTTTGCTGCATTTATATGCTGCATATTGTTTGGATACCTATGTTTGACATGCATACAGGATTTCTATACCACTCGGACTGTTTGTCCTGATACCCAGGTCCTGGTTAGTACAGTTTCTCTCCTGTTTTACTTCGGTTTGCATTTACCTTTATTTTATCAGGAGATTGTACGCATGATTAGTGCTAAGTGTTATTTCCTTACTTTGCATATCAGTTGTACCTGCTGAGCGTTGGACTCACCCCGCCTCCATTGTTGTTATTTTTCAGGTTGATGCTGTCAGGAGAGAGTTCCAGGTGCTAGTCCCCTGCAGACCACGAGGGCCTTTTAGATCTTTTGGTTTTCTTCTTTACTACACCGTGTTTTGAACTTGTTATGTTTTGGATACTTTGGATCTTGTATGGATTGTTACTTGTGATGACTTTTATTGGGATTTGCTTTTACTACATGTCTGCCTAGATGGCAGAAGAGGTAAGTTGGTTTTATCACCGGTTTTGAGCTTTACGAGTGTAGTTGAGTAGGGTTGTTTTTGAGTCAGAGTATTATTGTTCTGTTTACTTGTTATATAAACTGCGTGGTGATTGTTTTATTTTTGTTATTATTCCAGCCGCATGTGGCTGAGGTATATTGTGCTTGTAGAAAAGTTTCAGATTGTCCGCCGTACAGGGGAGATGATGCCGAAATTTCTTCGGTTAGGGACTCCTCTGGGGCGTGACAATTTAGTGGTATCAGAGCATAGTTTTACAATCTTTGTTTTCATATTTTGGATATTTGGGATAACCTGATACCAATTTATTTGGTATCAGAGCGCCAGGTTGGCGATACTTGTTTGATTTTTGTGTTACGGATTTCTAGATTTATCTGATACCAATTTATTGGTATCAGAGCGGGTTATGATACGTGAGCAACAAGACTCTCCAATCTTTTCCACGGCCAAGGAGAAGGAGACGTGAGAAAGATCACGGTTTGTAGTGTCCTCTCGCCTCTTCTTAAAAAAAAAACTCTAATGGTCATTTATACCAGGTGGAGTTGTACTCTCGCCTCTATTTACAAACAAAAAAAACTGTAATGACCTTTTATACTAGGTGGAGTTTAGAGTTTAGGGTTTCAAATTTAGTCCCATATCGTTTGTTTTTGATTGACGGAGTGGAACTAGTGCTATAAAAGAAGAGGCTATGGCACTTTCTCATTCATACCTTTCTCGGCCTTTTGGCTAAGATCAAGTGTAGTATCTGTTCTTATCAGTTTAATATCTCATACGTGGACCATTGGTTCACTTTGATATTAAATTAATTTTTATTTTGGGGAGAGATCATTACAGTAGCTTGCTATTGGATCCTTCGCGTGTCATCCCTGTGTTGCACTATTGTAGGGGTTCGACACACCCGACCAAGATAAATTAAAATTTATATTAAATTAAGTTTTTTTAAAATTATTAATTATAGTGCAAGAAATTAAATCTTAAAATTTTATATATTTAAAAATAAATACAAAACACATAAAAATAATTGAATTTTTTTACTGAATTAATTATTAATGTTCAGTTAATGAATAAGAAATTTTAAAATTAGAATTGAATAAATTGATGTTTTCTTAGATTAAATTTTAAAATAATTTAATTAGGTCCTTCAATTTAATCGAAATAACTTAATTAGTGTGGTTTTTTTAATTTGGTAAGAAAAAATGATTTTACTCCGCCGAAAAAAGTTAAATCACGTACCAAACAAATTTCTAATAGAGAAAATTCAAGTATTCAACTTACTAATCCTGGGATGGTCAATCCAACCATAAAAATTTTCCACTGGTCCATCAATCCAGTGTTCTTAGATCAATCGTCCATTAGAGAAAATTCATTCGTTTATTCATCGAGATTTAAACTCAATCCTTAAATATTTAGGAAATTAAAAAAAGTGCCTTACCGTGGTACTATTACACAAGAACAACCTTATTTATTGTTTGAAACTTGTTCAACTATTTATTAAATTTAATTATTTTATTTTATTTTATTTATTTAACATGTCTATAAAACAGTTATTGATGATCATTATTCACCAACATACTTGTTCAAATTTATTCGTAAGGTATTGAAATTGTGTTGTATTGAATGAACAAAAATAATTTCTTATTAAATTGAACACCAATCTTATTTTTGAACAATTGGTTCATTTACCGCCCTATCCAGCACGCTTGGGATATGCAATGAGGGCACAATGATAGGGCACACATGGGATGTGTACCGAGAGCACAATGTTGTTACCATCTCGATGATCTTGAACCAACTCCAGACCAATGCTTTGGATAAATAGGCTCGCTCAGTCAAATTGATAAATGGATCACTGAAAGAACATGCCAAATGATAGACCTTGGTAAAACCCTAACCCTACAGTCTACGGAGGGCCCGAACTATAGGAGAATAACTCGAGGGGTGATTAGCTTGCGGGTTAGATTAAGTAACATGTTAAGGCACTTTCATACCAGGAAGCAACATAGTTGGGAAAGTAGGCAACAAAGTTCTTTAATATATTTTGCAATGGGAGAAGGAAGCACAAAGGCCAAAGTAAGATTGACTTTCCACATCTCTTCCCTCCAGGCTATTGTAGGAAGATATAAAAGAAACAAAACGAGTTTAATAGGATGAACCCAGCATATCAAATGAGAACCACTAAAACATCAAGAGTAAGATGCATGAATTGAGACTTCCTCCTCAAAATATTTGATAGTACGATTGATCATGTCTGAAAATTGAAAAGAGGGCATGCTGGCAATGGTGACTTGGTTATTGATTGGAATAAGACTTTTTACTATGAGAAAAAGTTTTCCTTTGATCTCGCAAACACAAAAACAAGTTAAAAAAATGTTAGTGCCCAGAAATCAGGGGAAGTCTTTGGCGATAGCCCTCTGATGTTAATGACGGAAAGCCTCAGCGAGTGGCGGCCATGAGCCAAGCCACCGGCCAAATCGGAGACAAACTCCGTGGGTGTCCCTCAAGGCCTACGACGTCGGCAATTGGCGAAGTTCGTGACATGGACGCTATCTTTCCATGTGTTGGCAGCGGGCAACAAAATCGATCGGAGCGGCAGCAAACAAGAGCAAAAGGAAGGGGTAGCAATTTTAAGCAGGAGATTTGTCATGCATTTATAACTAACTATGTGCTCTGATACCATTGTTGATACTCTAAATGCATGAATCAAAACAAATTAAAATGGTAAACACTTACAACGATCTCCCGCAGATCTACAATCGGCGAAGTGTAACGACCCAAATTTCCTCATTTTGAGCCCCAAAAATAATTCAAAAATATTTAGAAATACTATAGAAAAATTTTAGAGATTTTTAGAAATTTTTAGAGTATTTTTATGCAAATTTTGGAGTTCGTTTGGTATTTTACCAAGGAGAATAAGTTTTAAAAATAAACTAAAATAAAAAAAAAGGGTTGTAGACGCTGGGATTGTAGTTCAATTGGTCAGAGCACCGCCCTGTCAAGGCGGAAGCTCCGGGTTCGAGCCGCGTCAGCCCCGAACTAGGATCCGATCCGTTAAATAAATTTATCCATTTATTTAACGTGAAAAAAGAAAGAGGGAGCAAGAGCTAATACCCAGCGGGATCCCTATTTCTTTTGTTTTTATTTCGTATTTATCATCAGACAAATATGGGAATTTCCATTTCTTTCATTAGTGCCGATTGATAAGAGAGAGACATAACATAATAGTTAGATTCGTACAATCGGTAGTATTCTTATATTTACTTTACTATTTGAATTTAAGAGATACTTGTCCACTTTTGTTTTTCAATATTCTTGATAAATAAAATAGAAAAGAGTACCCCTTTTTATCGGAGTAAGATGCATGAATTGAGACTTCCTCCTCAAAATATTTGATAGTACGATTGATCATGTCTGAAAATTGAAAAGAGGGCATGCTGGCAATGGTGACTTGGTTATTGATTGGAATAAGACTTTTTTCTATGAGAAAAAGTTTTCCTTTGATCTCGCAAACACAAAAACAAGTAAAAAAAAATGTTAGTGCCCAGAAATCAGGGGAAGTCTTTAGCGATAGCCCTCTGATGTTAATGACGGAAAGCCTCAGCGAGTGGCGGCCATGAGCCAAGCCACCGGCCAAATCGGAGACAAACTCCATGGGTGTCCCTCAAGGCCTACGACGTCGGCAATTGCCGAAGTTCGTGACATGGACGCTATCTTTCCATGTGTTGGCTGTAACACCCCAAATTTCATGATTTGGAGTCCTAAAAGACCTTATAAAAATCTAGAAATGCTATAGAAATATTCTAGAGATTTTTAGGAATTTTTAGAGTATTTTTATGGAATTTTTGGAGGTCGTTTGGTATTTTTACTAAGCGAAGTAAGTTTCGACAAAAATATATATGTTGAAGCCGGGTTTTGAACCCAAGAGCTCGGACCCGAACAAGGCTGTAACCGGACACAGCCGACCAGATGAGCTACGCTCATTTTGTTAAACTTATATGGAGCGAATTGTATATATGCAGTAGATGGAAGGTTTAAAATAAATCGGGGAAAAAGGGGTGTGGCCAAGAATCGAAGCCCAAACCTATGACTTCAAGCAAAGCCCAACGGACCAACTGGGATAGCGATCGTTGCTAATTAAATAGGCAGCGACAAATATTTAAGGTATAATTGATAACAGAAATAACCCTAGGTTATAAAAAGGGATAAGTTAAGAGAGAAATTAAGTTTTTCTCAAAATTCCTCTTCTCCCTCACGAACGGCGTCGGCGCCGATTCTGCCCGAGCGAAGGAAAACGAAGCTAGGGCTTCGTCTCCGGCGGCCGGCGAGGGGCGAACTTCGGGAGTTCTTCGTCGATCCGAGGTCGCTCGTCAAGAAGGAAGCCGTGAGCGAGGAAGAGGCCCCGATTTCAAGTTCACCCGAGCCCTAGAAGCACTAGAAGGTTCCTCCTTCGGCTGTGAATCAAGGAAATGAAGGTGAGTTGCTTCTCACCTGCAGTAGGATAGCTCCGAATTTCTTTAGTTTCTCACTTTTCTTCCGAAGCACACGTGAACCCTAGTTTCACATCTTGATGCCGTGAACCCTAGTTTTTCTTCACTAAGCAGAATTACTTCACTTTGTTGTCGAGAATTTCAAAGAAGGGAAACAGATTGTGTTGTTTCGAATTGTAGTTTGGATTCGGTAGAATTTAGATCTTGTTGCTTTAGAAGCTTGCTGCCGTGTATGGAGATTTCGGATTCTTGATTTCTTCAAGATAACTTATAGTTTTGGGGACAGGTTCAGGTTTTCTTTGAAGATGTGTTCCCTTTCTGCTTTGTTGTTTCTTGTGAGCAAATTTTGGATCGGATTCAAGGTTGTTTATGTTCCTTAGTAGACTTATTCTTTTGTAGCTTAATTAGACATGCCAATTTGATTTCCTTTATAGCTTACTGGACCAACATGTGTTTATTAGGCATTTTAGCTTCAGTTTTGATGTATATACAAATATATGCACATTGAGTATTATGAGTTAGTTTAATTTGTTGGTTCCTTTAGTTTTCTGCCGTGAGTCTTCAAGGAAGAATATGCATGATTAAGTTTGGTTTTTGGATGCCCTAACTAATGTTTCGAGCATGAACAGTTTTAAGCTTAAGGTTGAGTTTTAGTTCCTTCCTTTGTATTCGGATTTTTCCTATGGCTTCCAGATCATGCTTTATAGAATAGGGTAGCTAGGGACCTATTTGCTTGATGCTTAAGTTCTGTTATAGCATGCTTAAAGGTATTTATTTGCTTGATGCTTGTGTTCTGTTATAGCATGCATGTCCTGAATTTAGTCTTGTACATGTGCAGATTGATATTTCATTTATATCATTGAAACAAGCATTATAAAGGTTTTAATTCCAGCATGTATTAGTTTTGTTTTGTGCTATTTGCTGGATATGAATAAGCATGCTTTTATTAGCAAATGCAGAACTTAGTTGAGTTCCTTTCATTGCTGTTTAGTATTTCCTGATGAAGCATGATATACTGTTAATTCCATGCAGCAATGATTCCTTTATTTTCTAGATTCTATTGCGTGCCTAGTAGTTGAATTGGTTTTACAATCACAGCATGCTTAAGTTGTTCTAGTTTCTTATTTGCTATTGGAATAACATGAGCAGTCCTATTTTTATAGCATGCAGATTTTAGATAAGCTTAGTATGCAGATTTTGATAAACTTATTATGCAGATTTTTATTAAGCTTTGCACGCAGATTTATGTTAAGCTTTGTATACAGATTTTCAGTACGTAGAGTGTGTTCTAGTGCACCCCAAGTGCTTGATAAGATGCTTAGCTCAATATAATGCTACAGTAGGCATTTTAATAGCTCAGTAAATGCAGTAGAAGCATTTAAAATAACTTATTTAGTCTTGCTTCAGCTTATATGGGACTACGGTCCAATGGGTGGGCTCCCACAGTCGCCTCTAGGTTCAGATAACCTAGTTCTAGGTTCAGATAACCTAGTAAAAGCAAGATAAGAAAATTAGCTATGAAATCAGTATTTTATTTTCAGCAGTGGCACTGTACTGGATTAGATATCCATTGGGTTGGGCTCCCACAGTCGTCCCTAGGTTTAGATAACCTAGTAAACCCTACTAGACTCGGAACTTGCAATCCCGGGTTTAGTTAGGGATGCGCGCACAGCAAGTACAGTTGCCGGGCCCATCAGCAGCATGATTATTATTTTAATCTATTATGTAAATAGTTTTCAAAACTTCACAAATTAGTTATGTGAATACAAGTTAGACTCAGTTTAGCATTAATTAGTTTAGCTTAGGTATCAATTCAGTTTCTTATTGATACACATGATAGTTCTATGATTATCTTTACATGTTAGCTTTTTAGTTAGTTCCTTTGCTATTTATGAGCATGATTAGCTATACATGTTTAGTATTTCAGTTAGCATGATATGATTTCTTTGCTATTCATGAGCATGAGTAGCTATACATGTTAGTTTTCCAGTTAGTTGATTTCTTGTCTATTTATGAGCATGAGTAGCTTTACATGTTAGCATTCAGTTTTAGCATGTTTTTATTTATATACATGCATATCTAGATTTTGTGAGTAGGATAGCGCTCACTAAGCTTTTAGCTTATAGATACTATTTTCCTCCTACTGCAGATAAAGGAAAAGGAAAAGTATAAGAAGGAAGGCGACAAGGAGATGCTGTGACAGTGTGTGTGATGCCAGGACTATAGAGAGATCCAGAGTTCGCTAGTGAATTTTCAGGACCTACCTGTTTAGAGTTTTAGTTTATGTTATTATGAAGTTGAGATTGTAATTGAGTTTATTTCCGCATTGTAGTTTGATACCTCCTATTGTTGGAGTGATATGGTTGTTTGCCACTGCTAGAGTAGTTTCATATTTTTATTGTGCTATTATACTGCGTGGTTGTGAAATTATATGTTCCAGCCGCCTGTGGCTGAGTATACATGTTATGTATCCCAGTTTGGGGTCACCGGTACAGGGGAGACTCTGCCGAAATTTTTCGGTAGAGTTTCTATGTGATTTTTAATCATACCGGTTAAGTAGAGTTAGTAGTCAAGTAGCGTCCACCTTTAGAGAATAGTAGTAGTGTAGAAAGGTGGGTCGTTACAGTTGGTATCAGAGCAGTTCCCATTCTCCAGCATCACACACATTAGCATCAGCCTTGCCGTCTTCCAAGTAAGAATACCTCTACTTAATTTATGCTCCTTGTTTTGTTATTACAGTTCATGTTTATATGCCTACTGCTTGTTAGTATGTGATAGTTTTTAAACATGATATCAGTAGTTATATAACTGTGATTACATTAGTTATGTTATGTTCTCGATGACTTTAGAAATGGCACGAGGACGCCCAGCTAGAAGGGCACTAGCTACTGAGCCCCAGCAAGAGGCAGACAGTTCAGTGCCTCCTCCAGACCTTACAGCATTAGCTGAACAGCGACAGGAAATAGCCACCTTAAAGGCTAATCAACAGAGTACCCCCACAGTCACCCCGGAACCGAATCTGACGACTCCAGAAGTCTTAGAGGTTCCACCAGCCCAGCCTACAACGCCAGCGCCAGCACCAGTACCAGCACCAGAGAAAGCCTATCTGATCCAGTGGCAGCGAGTCAAGCCAGAGAACTTCTCAGGCACTAGTGAACCATGGGATGCACAAGCCTGGTTCAAAACACTGGAGAGCACGATGGAGCTTCTGGACTGGCCAGAACAGGAGAAGGTGAAGTGTGCCTCCTTCTGCCTGACAGGAGACGCACGCATGTGGTGGGAGAGAGTCAGAGCGAAGCGCCCAATAAATCAGATGACATGGGCTGACTTCGAGAAAGAATTCTTCGAGGAGTTCTTTCACATGCGGGTCACAAATCGCCACTACGACGAGTTCACGGAGTTTCGTCAGGGCAACCTATCAGTTGAGGAAGCCGTGAAGAAATTCAATAGACTGGCTCGTCTATGTCCCGAATTAGTCAGCACAGAAAAGGAACGAGTCCGGTTGATGCTCAAGATGCTGAGGCCCGAGATAGCAGTGAACGTGGCTGGTGGCATACATAGGCCACAAACCACAGAGGAGTTAGTGAGCAGTGCCTTGACTACAGAGCATTACCAGAACAGCATAAAGCAGCAGAAGCAAGTCTCCTCAGAGTCTAAAGGCCAAGGAAACTCTCACAATCAAAAACAGCAAGGCCACAGCTCTAATTGGAAAGGGAACTCCAACAGCAAGCGCAAATCAGGGAGTGACCCAGAAGGAGGACCATCTAGCAAGCGACCCAGTTATCCAAAGTGTGCTACTTGTGGGAAATTCCACCCAGGGGTTTGTCGCAAGGGCACACGAGGATGCTTTGAATGTGGACAAGAAGGGCACATGGCCAAGCAGTGCCTGAACAAGACCGGTCTTCCTCCGCCACAGCAGATTCAGTATGCAGGCCAGTCAGCTCAGTTATATCAGATGCAGTCCACTCTAGAAGGTCCACCGATCAGCCAGGGCAGATTAGAAGCCCCTCCAGCGATGGCGAATGCGAGGATCTATTCACTCACCAGAGAGGACGTAGCCAATGCCTCGACAGTTGTCACAGGTCAGATTAACATCTTACAGTATAGTGCTACTGTTCTATTTGATACTGGGGCAACCCATTCTTATATAGCCAGGGCATTCGCCGAAAAATTAGCAATACCCCCAGAGGTACTCAGTAGTCAGTTTCTGACAACATTACCTTCGGGAGAAGTTATGGCATCCACGCACTGGCTCAGAACAGTGCCAGTCATGATAGCAGACAGAGAACTCTTTTGTGATCTGATAGTGCTAGACATGACTGACTACGATGTCATATTTGGAATGAACTTCCTGATCAGATACGGTGCCTCCATAGAGTGCCGTAAACAGAAAGTCGTATTCCAACCTGAATCAGAAGCACAGTTCGAGTACATCGGAGAACCCTAGAGAAAAAGAGCAGGTTAAATCCTCGATACGTAGGACCCTACCCCGATCACAGAGGGAATTGGGAAGGTAGCTTACAAGCTAGACTTACCTCAAGATATGTCAGTAATACACAAGGTATTTCATGTCTCCATGCTAAAGAAGTGTATTCACGACCTTAGCCAAGTGATTCAGCCTCAGACAGTGCAGATCCAAGAGGATCTTAGCTATGAGAGCAGACACAGATAGTGGACAGAGCAGACAAGAGAATAGGAAACAGAGAAGTGTCATTAGTGAAAGTCATTTAGAACCAGAAGCACGGGGAAGTTACTCGGGAGCGTGGAGACAGCATGAGACAGAAATGTCCAGAATTAGTCTAAGTTCGAGGACGAACTTTTTATAAGGTAGGGAGAATTGTAACACCCCAAATTTCATGATTTGGAGTCCTAAAAGACCTTATAAAAATCTAGAAATGCTATAGAAATATTCTAGAGATTTTTAGGAATTTTTAGAGTATTTTTATGGAATTTTTGGAGGTCGTTTGGTATTTTTACTAAGCGAAGTAAGTTTCGACAAAAATATATATGTTGAAGCCGGGTTTTGAACCCAAGAGCTCGGACCCGAACAAGGCTGTAACCGGACACAGCCGACCAGATGAGCTACGCTCGTTTTGTTAAACTTATATGGAGCGAATTGTATATATGCAGTAGATGGAAGGTTTAAAATAAATCGAGGAAAAAGGGGTGTGGCCAAGAATCGAAGCCCAAACCTATGACTTCAAGCAAAGCCCAACGGACCAACTGGGATAGCGATCGTTGCTAATTAAATAGGCAGCGACAAATATTTAAGGTATAATTGATAACAGAAATAACCCTAGGTTATAAAAAGGGATAAGTTAAGAGAGAAATTAAGTTTTTCTCAAAATTCCTCTTCTCCCTCACGAACGGCGTCGGCGCCGATTCTGCCCGAGCGAATGAAATCGAAGCTAGGGCTTCGTCTCCGGCGGCCGGCGAGGGGCGAACTCCGGGAGTTCTTCGTCGATCCGAGGTCGCTCGTCAAGAAGGAAGTCGTGAGCGAGGAAGAGGCCCCGATTTCAAGTTCACCCGAGCCCTAGAAGCACTAGAAGGTTCCTCCTTCGGCTGTGAATCAAGGAAACGAAGGTGAGTTGCTTCTCACCTGCAGTAGGATAGCTCCGAATTTCTTTAGTTTCTCACTTTTCTTCCGAAGCACACGTGAACCCTAGTTTCACATCTTGATGCCGTGAACCCTAGTTTTTCTTCACTAAGCAGAATTACTTCACTTTGTTGTCGAGAATTTCAAAGAAGGGAAACAGATTGTGTTGTTTCGAATTGTAGTTTGGATTCGGTAGAGTTTAGATCTTGTTGCTTTAGAAGCTTGCTGCCGTGTATGGAGATTTCGGATTCTTGATTTCTTCAAGATAACTTATAGTTTTGGGGACAGGTTCAGGTTTTCTTTGAAGATGTGTTCCCTTTCTGCTTTGTTGTTTCTTGTGAGCAAATTTTGGATCGGATTCAAGGTTGTTTATGTTCCTTAGTAGGCTTATTCTTTTGTAGCTTAATTAGACATGCCAATTTGATTTCCTTTATAGCTTACTGGACCAGTATGTGTTTATTAGGCATTTTAGCTTCAGTTTTGATGTATATACAAATATATGCACATTGAGTATGATGAGTTAGTTTAATTTGTTGGTTCCTTTAGTTTTCTGCCGTGAGTCTTCAAGGAAGAATATGCATGATTAAGTTTGGTTTTTGGATGCCCTAACTAATGTTTCGAGCATGAACAGTTTTAAGCTTAAGGTTGAGTTTTAGTTCCTTCCTTTGTATTCAGATTTTTCCTATGGCTTCCAGATCATGCTTTATAGAATAGGGTAGCTAGGGACCTATTTGCTTGATGCTTAAGTTCTGTTATAGCATGCTTAAAGGTATTTATTTGCTTGATGCTTGTGTTCTGTTATAGCATGCATGTCCTGAATTTAGTCTTGTACATGTGCAGATTGATATTTCATTTATATCATTAAAACAAGCATTATAAAGGTTTTAATTCCAGCATGTATTAGTTTTGTTTTGTGCTATTTGCTGGATATGAATAAGCATGCTTTTATTAGCAAATGCAGAACTTAGTTGAGTTCCTTTCATTGCTGTTTAGTATTTCCTGATGAAGCATGATATACTGTTAATTCCATGCAGCAATGATTCCTTTATTTTCTAGATTCTATTGCGTGCCTAGTAGTTGAATTGGTTTTACAATCACAGCATGCTTAAGTTGTTCTAGTTTCTTATTTGCTATTGGAATAACATGAGCAGTCCTATTTTTATAGCATGCAGATTTTAGATAAGCTTAGTATGCAGATTTTGATAAACTTATTATGCAGATTTTTATTAAGCTTTGCACGCAGATTTATGTTAAGCTTTGTATACAGATTTTCAGTACGTAGAGTGTGTTCTAGTGCACCCCAAGTGCTTGATAAGATGCTTAGCTCAATATAATGCTACAGTAGGCATTTTAATAGCTCAGTAAATGCAGTAGAAGCATTTAAAATAACTTATTTAGTCTTGCTTCAGCTTATATGGGACTACGGTCCAATGGGTGGGCTCCCACAGTCGCCTCTAGGTTCAGATAACCTAGTTCTAGGTTCAGATAACCTAGTAAAAGCAAGATAAGAAAATTAGCTATGAAATCAGTATTTTATTTTCAGCAATGGCACTGTACTGGATTAGATATCCATTGGGTTGGGCTCCCACAGTCGTCCCTAGGTTTAGATAACCTAGTAAACCCTACTAGACTCGGAACTTGCAATCCCGGGTTTAGTTAGGGATGCGCGCACAGTAAGTACAGTTGCCGGGCCCATCAGCAGCATGATTATTATTTTAATCTATTATGTAAATAGTTTTCAAAACTTCACAAATTAGTTATATGAATACAAGTTAGACTCAGTTTAGCATTAATTAGTTTAGCTTAGGTATCAATTCAGTTTCTTATTGATACACATGATAGTTCTATGATTATCTTTACATGTTAGCTTTTTAGTTAGTTCCTTTGCTATTTATGAGCATGATTAGCTATACATGTTTAGTATTTCAGTTAGCATGATATGATTTCTTTGCTATTCATGAGCATGAGTAGCTATACATGTTAGTTTTCTAGTTAGTTGATTTCTTGTCTATTTATGAGCATGAGTAGCTTTACATGTTAGCATTCAGTTTTAGCATGTTTTTATTTATATACATGCATATCGAGATTTTGTGAGTAGGATAGCGCTCACTAAGCTTTTAGCTTATAGATACTATTTTCCTCCTACTGCAGATAAAGGAAAAGGAAAAGTATAAGAAGGAAGGCGACAAGGAGATGCTGTGATGGTGTGTGATGCCAGGACTATGGAGAGATCCAGAGTTCGCTAGTGAATTTTCAGGACCTACCTGTTTAGAGTTTTAGTTTATGTTATTATGAAGTTGAGATTGTAATTGAGTTTATTTCCGCATTGTAGTTTGATACCTCCTATTGTTGGAGTGATATGGTTGTTTGCCACTGCTAGAGTAGTTTCATATTTTTATTGTGCTATTATACTGCGTGGTTGTGAAATTATATGTTCCAGCCGCCTGTGGCTGAGTATACATGTTATGTATCCCAGTTTGGGTCACCGGTACAGGGGAGACTCTGCCGAAATTTTTCGGTAGAGTTTCTATGTGATTTTTTAATCATACCGGTTAAGTAGAGTTAGTAGTCAAGTAGCGTCCACCTTTAGAGAATAGTAGTAGTGTAGAAAGGTGGGTTGTTACATTGGCAGCGGGCAACAAAATCGATCGGAGCGGCAGCAAACAAGAGCAAAAGGAAGGGGTAGCAATTTTAAGCAGGAGATTTGTCATGCATTTATAACTAACTATGTGCTCTGATACCATTGTTGATACTCTAAATGCATGAATCAAAACAAATTAAAATGGTAAACACTTACAACGATCTCCCGCAGATCTACAATCGGCGAAGTGTAATGACCCAAATTTCCTCATTTTGAGCCCCAAAAATAATTCAAAAATATTTAGAAATACTATAGAAAAATTCTAGAGATTTTTAGAAATTTTTAGAGTATTTTTATGCAAATTTTGGAGTTCGTTTGGTATTTTACCAAGGAGAATAAGTTTTAAAAATAAACTAAAATGAAAAAAAAGGGTTGTAGAAGCTGGGTTTCAAACCCAGCACCCCGGACCCAAGCAAAATCGGCCCAACCAATCGAGCTGCGCTCGATTTGTTAATCATATAAGGAGCGATATATATTTAAGTAATAGTTAAGAACAGTAAAAAAATTGGAAATAAAAGTGCGCGGCTGAGGAATCGAAGCCAAGATCTCTGACTTGGTTAAAATCTGGCTAACCAAGTGTGCTGCGGGCGGTTTTGTTTAAGAATAGATAGTAAAATTATTTAAAGAAGTGAACCGAATATTGAGTTATAAGAGAGAACTTAGGGATTTATTTTTCCCGTGACCTAAAATCCTGTTTCCTTCTTCCTCTTCTGCGTGTGCGACGGCGGGCTCGGGCGAAAACGAAGCCGCGAAGAGATTAAGGTTTTCTCTTCGGCGGCCGGCCAAAGGGGACTTCTCCACGAGCTCTTCTCGGATTCGAGCTCCTCTCGTCAAGAAGGAACAGTAGGCACGAGGAAGAGGGCGAGTTTGCGATATCCTCCGCAAGCCCTAGAAGCATTGGAAGCTTTCTTCTCCGGCTGTAAGTCCAAGAAAAGCCTAAGGTGAGTTGCTTCTCACCTGCAGTAGGAGTAGTTCCGATTCGTTTGGTGTTTCCTTGTTGGTTCGAGTTTTACTGTGAAGCATGTTTAGGGATTTTGGTTTTCTGCCGTGAGGGGTTAAGGAAGATGAAGGGGTTTTTGTTTGGATTAGATTTTTGGATTTAGCTTATTCCTGATTTCGAGTTAATCTGTGAAGTTTGATGGTTAAGGTTTGCTGTGCAATTCGGGTTTGTGACCTTGCTGTGCAAATCGGATTGGTACGGATTTGGGTTTATGCCATGCATTAGGCTTGAGTAACCTTGATTTGGAAGTTCAGTTTTTAAATCTTGTTGTAAATTCCGAACATGAACAGCCTTTATAAGTGCAGATTTAGTTTTGTTGAAATCTGAGATAAATGAATAAGTTGTTTAGGTTTAACATGTGGTTTCGGTTTCTACTAGTTGAACATGAGCAGCCGACCCTTTAGTTGGCAACATTGATATCTTTAAATTCCTTTCTTTGCTACTGCATGAGAATGGGCAGCCGGCCTTTAGCTTGCAGTGTTGATTTTCTTGATTTTTCTTCCTTGCTATTAATTGAGCATGAACAGCAGTGTAGTTTCCTTAATGAGCATGCACAACTTGGTACCTTAGTATATTTGGATAGATCTTTTGTTGCTGTTTTAAGGGCAAGAACAATCTTTATTTAGTCAGAATGAGTTTAGCATTACAGCTTTCTTGTCTTTGCACTTAAGGAGCAAGAATAGTCCTTAACATCAGTATTTTAGTTTTGGGTACCTTGCATTTTAACAAGCATGAACAATTTGTGTCGAGTTTCGGATTTCTTTTGAAGTATGAAGTTATTCCAGTAAGCATGAGATTTCCTATTTGTTATTCCAGCAAGAATGAAGTTTTCATTGCTAGTTATTAAGCACGAACAGCCTCTAATTTTCAGAAAGCAGTTTGTTTCTGTTTAATTACAGATAGTATATCTTGAGCATGCAATTATTAGTTTCTTTGCTATTACATAAGCATGAGTTTCTATCTTTAAGAACTATAAGCAAGAAAGACTAAGGTTTAGACTTGATTTCAATTCCAGAAGATTGAATATCAAAAGCGCACACAAGGTGTTTGCTTAAATGCCAAGTAAGGGCAAGTATAAAGAAGTTATAGTTAAAAAGAAAGTATTTTACTTTTAAAGGGCATGTACCGGACACAAGGTCGAAGGGATGGGCTCCAAGATGCCCCTAGGCACAAGGCCTAGAAGTATCTTAGTAGTTTCGGGATTAGCTACCTCGATTCTTATTAAGAATGCGCGCTAAGTAGTACAATGCCGGGCCCAAAAGAAGTTTATTATTATTTTGAAGTATTAAAGTATAAGTTTTGAAACAAATGAAACGAGCTTCAAATCTGTCTAGAATTAGAAAGTTTAGTTCTTGTTGTTTGAAGCATTCAGTAGTAGTTTTATTTGTTTCTTGCTATTAGATTATTCAGCATGTTTAGTTTTATTTGCTTTCAGCATGCTGTTATAGTTTTATTGTTATGAGCATGTTTAGCTTTACATGTTTAGTAGTTTTACATGTTTACTAGCTTTACATGGTTAGTAGCTTTACATGTTTAGTATGCTTCTCTTATTGGTTTATGAGCATATCTAGCTATACAATGATTAGCATTTCAGTTAGCATGATTTCCTTTGCTATATATGAGCATGAGTAGTTTTATATGTTAGCATTCAGTTTTAGCATGTTTTTATTTATATACATGCATATCGAGTTTTTGTGAGTAGATAGCGCTCACTAAGCTTTATGCTTATAGACTGCATTTCCTCCTACTGCAGATAAAGGGAAAGAAAAGATACAGTGAAGGAAGGCGACAAGGAGATGCAAGAGGAGTGTGTGATGTGTGGACTATGGAGGTCCTTGGGACTTAGCTAAAGAACTCATTTAGTTTAAGAATTTGTTTAGTTTAATTTCTTATTAAGTTGATAAGAGAATTATGTAGTAAGAGGTTATGTTTTCGGTTTTTCATTATCTGCATGATTTGAAATATTAAACTGCGTGGTTGTGGTTAGTTTTCATTTCTTATTAAACTGCGTGGTTGATTGAAATATATTCCCAGCCGCCTGTGGCTGAGTATATTATGCTTGTATTATGGAAAATGGTCACCGGTACAGGGGAGATTCTGCCGAAATTTTTCGGTAGGGTTTTCCATGTGATTTTTAATAAACCGGTTAAGTAGAGTAGTAGATAAGTAACGGTCACTCTTAGAGAGTAGTAGTAGTAGTAAGAAGGGTGGTCGTTACACGAAGATTGGATTTGCGGTCGGAAGAGCAATCATAGGATTGGAAAGCTCTCCACAATTCCACGAACCAAATCCCACCATCTCAGATGTTCTGCTCACTCTCTCGTTGTCTCTTTCTCTACACCGTGAATCGTCTCCCATGATCCTTGGACGCTCCCCTTATAAAGGGAAATAACCCAAGGATATGATGGGCTTTTCCGTTAAGAGTAATGGGGAACCCACAGACCCACAGACAGCTTCGGTGAAAAATTTGAACAGCTTACGAGGGAGTGAGATGGAGAGAGGGTGACCGACAGACGAGAGGCCCTGCTCGTCGACGCAGCTGCAACGGCGAAGCAACAAACCTTAACTAGCTCCAGAACAAAATCGCAAGCAACAAGACTCTCCTTTCTTTTCCGCGGCCAAGGAGAAGGAGACAGGAGAAAGATCACGGTTTGTAGTGTACTCTCGCCTCAACTGACAAAAAAACTCTAATGGTCATTTAGACCAGGTGGAGTTGTACTCTCGCCTCTATTTACAAACAAAAAAAAAACTGCAATTACCTTTTATACTAAATGGAGTTTACATGTTAGGGTTTAGAATTTAGTCCCATATCTTTTGTTTTTGATTGACGGAGTGGAACTAGTGCTATAAAAGAAGAGGCTATGACATTTTCTTATTCATACCTTTCTCGGCCTTTTGGCTAAGATCAAGTGTAGTATCTGTTCTTATCAGTTTAATATTTGATACGTGGACCATTGGTTCACTATGATATTAAATTAATTTTTCTTTGGGGAGGGATCATTACAGTAGCTTGCTATTGGATCCTTTGCGTGTCATCCCTATGTTGCACTATTGTAGGGGTTTGGCGCACCGACCAAGTTAAATTAAAATTTTATATTAAATTAAGTTTATTTTTAAATTATTAATTACAATATATGAAATTAAATCTTAAAATTTTATATATTTAAAAATAAATACAAAACACATAAAATAATTGAATTTAATGAATAAGAAAATTTAAAATTAGAATTGAATAAATTGATGTTTTCTTAGATGAAATTTTGAAATAATTTAATTAAAATTTTAAATTTATTAAGTTATTCAATTGAATTGAAATAACATAATTAGTGTGGTTTATTTTTTTAATTTGGTAAGAAAAAAGGATTTTACGCCGCCCAAGAAAGATAAAACACATACCAAACAACTTTCTAATAGAGAGGACATTTAATCCTTAGGGAATAAAACATGTAAAACACCTGTATCACTCGAATACCAATTTGGCTACACCGTGGGGGTAGAGTTTGGTTCAAGTTTGGCTTGAGGTTGGTTCGTTTAAATGTTATCAAGTTCTTAATTGAATTGGTATCAAGTACTCAACTTTCGCTGACTAATCCTGGGATGGTCAATCCAGCCATAAAAATTTTCCACCGGTCCATCAATCCAATGTTCTTAGATCAATAGTCCATTAGGAAAAATTCATCCGTTAATTCACCGAGATTTAAACTCGATCCTTAAATATTTGGGAAACTAAAAGTGTCCTATCATGGTACTATTACACAAGAACAACCTTATTTATTGTTTGAAACTTATTCAATTATTTATTAAATTTAATTATTTTATTTTATTTAACATGTTTATAAACAAGTTATTGATGATCATTATTCACCAATATACTTGTTCAAATTTATTCATAAATTTTTGAAGCATGTCCAATTAATTAAAATAGTGTTGTATTGAACGCACATAAATAATTTCATATTAAATTGAACACCAAACTTATTTTTGAACCATTGGTTCATTTACCGCCTTATCTGACATGCTTGGGATAAGCAACGAGGGCACAATGATAGGGCACGCTTGGGATATATACCGAGAGCACAATGTTGATATCATCTCGATGATCTTGAACCAACTCCAGACCAATGCTTTGGATAAATAGACTCGCTCAGTCAAACTGACAAGTAAATTGTTCGGTCACACTGAAAGAACATGCCAACTGAAAGACCATGGGAAAACCCTAACCCTACGGTCTATGGAGGGCCCAAACTATAGGAGAATAACTCGAGGGGTGATTAGCTTGTGGGTTATATTAACTAACATGTTAAGGCGCTTTCATACCTGGATGCAACAGAGTTGGGAAAGTAGGCAACAAAGTTCTTTAATATATTTTGCAATGGGAGAAGGAAGCATAAAGGCCAAACTAAGATTGACATTCCACATCTCATCCCTCCAGGCTATTGCAAGTAGATATAAAAGAAACAAAACGAGTTCAATAGGATGAACTCAGCATAACAAATGAGAACCACCAAAACCTCAAGAGTAAGATGCATGAATTGAGACTTCCTCCTCAAAATATTTGACAATACGATTGATTATGTTTGAAAATTGAAAAGAGGGCATGCTGGCAATGGTTACTTGGTTATTGATTGGAATAAGACTTTTTACTATGAGAAAATGTTTTCCTTTGATCTCGCACACACTAAAACATGCAAAAAAAAATGTTAGTGACCAGAAACTAGGGGAAGTCTTTGGCGATAGCCCTTCGACACTAATGACGCAAAGCCTCTGCGAGTGGCGGCCATGAGCACAACCACCGGCCAATATCAAAGCAAACTTTGTGGGTGTTCCTCAAGGCCTACGAAGTCGGCAATTGGGGAAGTTTGCGACATGGACGCTATCTTTCCATGTGTTGGCAGCAGGCAACAAAATCGATCGGAGCGGTAGGAAAAGAGAGCAAAAGGAAGGGGTAGAAATTTTAAGCAGGAGATTTGTCATGCATTTATAACTAACTATGTGATATGATACCATTGTTGATACTCTAAATGCACGAATCAAAACGAATTAAAATGGTAAACACTTACAACAATCTCCCACAGATCTACAATCGACGACGATTGGACTTGCTGCCGGAAGAGCAATCATAGGATTGGAAAGCTCTCCACAATTCCACGAACCAAATCTCACCGTCTCAGATATTCTTCTCACTCTCTCGTTGTCTCTTTCTCTACACTGTGAATCATCCGCCTTGATCCTTGGACGCACCCCTTATAAAGGAAAATAACTCATTGATATAATGGACTTTCCCATTAATTGTAGTGGGGAACGTGGGCATGCTCCTACGTTCCCATTTCCTATAGGATCGACATCTGAAGTCCACTAGTGACGAGCCGAGCGAATCGGGGGATCAAACCTACAGACACCTTAGGCAAAGAATTTGATCAACTTACGACGGAACGAGGCATGGAGACGTTGACCGACGGAGGAGATGTCCTGCTTGTCGACGCAGCTGCAGCGGCGAAGCAACAAACCTTAACTGCCTCCAGAACAAAATCACAAGCAACAAGACTCTCCTTTCTTTTCCGTGGCCAAGGAGAAGGAGACGTGAGAAAGATCACGGTTTGCAGTGCACTCTCGCCTCTTCTTAAAAAAAAAACTCTAATGGCCATTTATACCAGGTGGAGTTGTACTCTCGCCTCTATTTACAAACAAAAAAAACTGTAATGACCTTTTATACTAGGTGGAGTTTAGAGTTTAGGGTTTAGAATTAGTCCCATATCGTTTGTTTTTTATTGACGGAGTGGAACTAGTGCTATAAAAGAAGAGGCTATGGCACTTTCTCATTCATACCTTTCTCGGCCTTTTGGCTAAGATCAAGTGTAGTATCTGTTCTTATCAGTTTAATATCTGATACGTGGACCATTGGTTCACTATGATATTAAATTAATTTTTATTTTGGGGAGGGATTATTATAGTAGCTTGCTATTGGATCCTTCGCGTGGCATCCCTGTGTTGCACTATTGTAGGGCGACGGTTGAATCTTATATGCCTTATATGTATCAAAAGTAAATCTTAATTCCGGGAAGAACCAAAGTTTCAGATTTGATTTTTTTTTTTTTTACAAAAAACTCTTTCCCTTTTTCGATTCATTCCCATCCAAAAACTTTTTTCATTGGAGTTGTTTTTTTTGTATAGATTTGTTTCTTTTTCTTTCAATTTTTTTATTTTTATATTAATATTTATTTTTTTAGTCTTAGTATTTTTTTCAAGTTTGGCACCGATATGTATATCTGTAAAGTCGTGGCATCCCAGTGTTGCACTATTGTAGGGGTTCGACGCACCCGACCAAGATAAATTAAATTTTTTTAAAATTATTAATTATAGTGCAAGAAATTAAATCTTAAAATTTTATATATTTAAAAATAAATACAAAACACATAAAAATAATTGAATTTTTTTATTGATTAAATTATTATTTTTCATTTAATGAATAAGAAATTTTAAAATTAGAATTGAAAAAATTGATGTTTTCTTAGATGAAATTTTGAAATAATTTAATTAAAATTTTATTAGGTTATTCAATTTAATCGAAATAACTTAATTAGTGTGGTTTTTTTTTAATTTGGTATGAAAAAATGATTTTACTCCGCCCAAGAAAGATAAATCACGTATCAAACAACTTTCTATAATAGGGAGGACATTTAATTAATCTGTAGGGAATAAAACAGGTAAAACACTTGTATCATCCGAATACCAATTTGGCTACATCGTGGGGTAGAGTTTAATTCAAGTTAGGCTTGAGGATGGTTTGTTTAAATGTTATCAAGTTCTCAATTGAATCGGTATCAAGAATTCAACTTTCACTAACTAATCCTGGGATGGTCAATCCAACCATAAACATTTTCCACCGGTCCATCAATCCAGTGTTCTTAGATCAATCGTCCATTAGAGAAAATTCATCCGTTAATTCACCGAGATTTAAACTCGATCCTTAAATATTTGGGAAACTATAAAAGTGCCCTACCGTTGTACTATCACACAAGAACAAACTTATTTATTGTTTGAAACTTATATAATTATTTATTAAATTTAATTCTTTTATTTTATTTTATTTATTTAACATGTTTATAAAAAAGTTATTGATGATCATTATGCACCAATATACTTGTTCAAATTTATTCATAAGTTTTTGAAGCATGTCCAATTAATTAAAATTGTGTTGTATTGAACGAACATAAATAATTCCATATTAAATTGAGCACCAAACTTATTTTTGAACCATTGGTTCATTTACTGCCCTATCGGGCACGCTTGGGATATGTAACGAGGGCAGAATGATAGGGCACGCTTGGGATGTGTACCGAGAGCACAATGTTGTTACCATCTCGATGATCATGAACTAACTCCAGACCAATGCTTTGGATAAATAGGCTCGCTCAGTCAAACTGATAAATAGATCACTGAAAGATCAGGCCAAATGAAAGACCATGGGAAAACCCTAACCCTACGGTCTACGAAGGGCCCGAACTATAGGAGAATAACTCGAGGGGTGATTAGCTTGCAGGTTAGATTAACTAACATGTTAAGGCGCTTTCATACCGGAAGCAACAAAGTTGGGAAAGTAGGCAACAAAGTTCTTTAATATATTTTGCAATGGGAGAAGGAAGCACAAAGGCCAAAGTAAGATTGACTTTCCACATCTCATCCCTCCAGGCTATTGCAAGTAGATATAAAAGAAACAAAACGAGTTCAATAGGATGAACTCAACATATCAAATGAGAACCACCAAAACCTCAAGAGTAAGATGCATGAATTGAGACTTCCTCCTCAAAATATGTGACAGTACGATTGATCATGTCTGAAAATTGAAAAGAGGGCATGCTGGCAATGGTGACTTGGTTATTGATTGGAATAAGAATTTTTTACTATGAGAAAAAGTTTTCCTTTGATCTCGCACACACTAAAACATCCAACAAAAAATGTTAGTGCCCAGAAACCAGGGGAAGTCTTTGGCGATAGCCCTCCGATGCTAACGACGCAAGGCCTCTGCGAGTGGCGGCCATGAGAACAACCACCGCCCAAATCAGAGGCAAACTCCGTGGGTGTCCCTCAAGGCCTACGACGTCGACAATTGGGGAAGTTCGCAACATGGACGCTATCTTTCCATGTGTTGGCAACAGGAAACAAAATCGATCAGAGCGGCAGCAAACAAGAGCAAAAGGAAGGGGTAGCAATTTTAAACAGGAGATTTGTCATGCATTTATATCTAACTATGTGCTCTGATACCATTGTTGGTACTCTAAATACATGAATCAAAACGAATTAAAATGGTAAACACTTACAACGATCTCCCACAGATCTACAATCGGCGATGATTGGACTAGCTGTCGGAAGAGCAATCATAGGATTGGAAAGCTCTCCATTATTCCACGAACCAAATCCCACCGTCTCAAATGTTCTCCTCACTCTCTTGTTGTCTCTTTCTCTACACTGTGAATCGTTCCCCATGATCCTTGGATGCACTCCTTATTAAGGAAAATAACCCAAGGATATAATGGACTTTTCCATTAAGAGTAGTGGGGAACGTGGACATTTTCCAACGTTCCCATTTCCTATAGGATCGACATCTGAAACTGACTAGTGACGAGCCGAGCGAATCGGGGGATCAAACCCACAAACAGCTTCGTCGAAGAATTTGATTAGTTGATGCGGGAACGAGGCGGAGAGAGGGTGATCAACGGAGGAGATGTCCCGCTTGTCGACGCAGCTGCAGCGACGAAGCAACAAACCTTAACTGGCTCTAGAAAAAAATCGCAAGCAATAAGACTCTCCTTTCTTTTCTGCGGCCAAGGAGGAGACGTGAGAAAGATCACGATTTGCAGTGTACTCTCACCTCTTCTTAAAAAAAACTCTAATGGCCATTTAGACCAGGTGGAGTTGTACTCTCGCCTCTATTTACAAACAAAAAAAACTGTAATGACCTTTTATACTAGATGGAGTATAGAGTTTAGGGTTTAGAATTTAGTCCCATATCATTTGTTTTTGATTAACGGAGTGGAACTAGTGCTATAAAAGAAGAGGCTATGACACTTTCTCATTCATACCTTTCTCGGCCTTTTGGCTAAGATCAAGTGAAGTATCTGTTCTTATCAGTTTAATATCTGATACGTGGACCATTGGTTCACTATGATATTAAATTACTTTTTCTTTGGGGAGGGATCATTACAGTAGCTTGTCATCCCTATGTTGCACTATTGTAGGGGTTCGGCGCACCGACCAAGTTAAATTAAATTTTTATGTTAAATTAAGTTAAAATTTTAATTAAATTATTCAATTTTATCGAAATAACTTAATTAGTGTTTTTTTTAATTTGGTAAGAAAAAATGATTTTACTCCCCCCAAGAAAAGATAAATCACTTATCAAACAACTTTCTAATAGGGAGGGCATTTAATCGGCTAAATCTTGTCATATTTTAAAAGTTGTTTCCCATAAATAACCCAATTAATTCGGCTTGAAGCAAAGATTTTATAAAAGTTCGGCTTGAAGCAAAGATTTTATAAAAAAAAATTAATTCGAACCTAACCCCAATCTGAATACAATTCGAAATCTTTAAATATGAATCTAAATAATTCGACCAACTTGAATAACTTAATTAAAAATAATTTTTTGCCTGTTATTTTTATTTTAATTTTTTATTTTTATCTCAATAATTTATCACTATTATCCTAGCTTTAATATTGATATTCATAATTTTAAAAATAAAATTTGATTTAATTTTAAAAAGATTTATTAAATCCTAAATTTAGGCCAATCCTAGTCAATGTGGACTCCGATCCAATCCGAGTACAACTTAAAAATCCTCCGATCTGAATATGAAAATTTCTAATTCAAGTTGGATATTTTTCGGGTTGATTTGGATTTACGGATCAGATTTATTTTTGACATCCCTAATTATAAATTATTAAGAAAATTTAATGAAATTTTGTTCCTAGTTCTACTATATAACCACCCAACTCAGCTACCAGCCCAATGTGTATGCTATTATAAAATTTATATAAACACAAAATATATATCATGCCAGGCCAAACAAAATCTATATATATTTATATATTATTACATTTTTAATTTGAAATTGATTGATTAAAATTTTTATATTTTAAAGTTTATTTATTTGATTAATGAGTTTAATATTTCAGTTTTTTTTTAAAAAAAATTATTTACAAATTTAATAACAAGTTTGTTAATAACTATAGTTTACAAGTTTTGTTTGTGAATATAATTTTTGAATAATTTAATATCTTTGTTTTTAAGAAATTTATTTATTTATTTAATTAATTAATCAAGCTTATTTATTTAATTCATATCGAATAAATATAAATAAATGATTATCGAGTTAAACACTAAATTTTCTCATAAATGTTTAATTTATTTTTGTTATCGAATATATAGATAGTGGAAATTGTATTTGAATTTTAAAAAAGATAAAATTATGATGTTATTTCTAGATCTCATTTGATCAGTTAAACTTATGAGTCTGAGAAATTTCTATCATTTTGATTTTTTTTCATATTGTAATAGAAAAAAAAATTGTTATCCCTCATAATTTGTCGTTTTTTTAGAATGCATCTTTATGGATTTTGAATCATTCATTTACCTTTACAATAGTTTTAATTTATTGAGTGCAAGTTTTTTTTTACAATTAACTTAAGCCATATAAATTTAGAATTCCCATTATTTTTTAATGTTACAAACTTATATTTGCAATTCGTATACATGTCATAAAACCAAAAAGCTAATAATCTCTTAGAATTTAACTACCATGTTGGAGATAGAGATGTTCTTTGTATATATTACAAGAAGTTAACAAGTTAATGACGAGTTCCTCTAACCATTAGATGATCTCGATAGGTTGAGTACAAGCAATGAGTCCATTTTTGCCCACCATATCAAAGATTGAACTAATTCTAGCACGCCTTATCGCGTCTTGAATTGGTTCGCTCAAATCATACATTTTTTATTGTATTGATACTGACAAATCTAAGATTTGCACCCTAAAAGTAAGTTAATTTGATAGGAATATTATAGCGAGGATTTGAGTTATGAAGTCTGATTTAATGATTTTTGATGAATGTATATATTTGCAATGCTGAAGAATACTTTTGAGTCGCGAGATTTATCCCATCGCCATTAGTGTTCAATCAACCTAATCATGGAGCCTCCGAGGCTATGGTGCAGCGGCAGGGCATCTAGGTTATCACCCAGGCACCCACGGTTCGAGCCCCAGCTATGGCGAATTTGCAGGACTTTTTCCTCTAAATGGGGCACGCAACTAAAAGATGTTGGGACCGGGTCGGTCATCCCATGCTCAACGTTACTCAGCCTGGTTAATTATTTTTAAGACTAGCTTAACATTACAAGACAACATTGGGAAGATGTAGAACCAATATCATCACATCTAAAACCCTTATTGTCTCAATCATTTTGATTTTACAACACACATTACAAGAACTAAAACAAAAACATTTTAGATACAAGTCAATCACTAGAAATCTTCTCTAACCGTATGAAAATGATAAGAAATCCACATGCGAACTCAATTTGTTAGATGTTTAAAGCAGTTCCATTCCCACGCATTTATTGTTCGACCATAAATCTGAATATTTGCCAAATCTTGAATCTATCGATCAATTCCCTCATTGTCCATGGTATAAATAGGGATTTGACAGTTCTTATTGTTATTTTTTGGGTCATTTATTAGACTCAGATCATCTTCATCTTCCTTGTAAGTTTTCACATATGTTTCGGCACTTGCCAAAATCAATCTTTCTACCATAAAAAGCTGATAGTTGTTCTCGACCACCGAGTTGAATATGTTTGTAAAGTTCGATGAGCATGCCAATTTGTACCTGTTACAAAGTTTGCACTCACATACAAAAACCAATATATATCCAATGCAGAAGTGCACGAATAGATGAAGCAACAAAAACAACAAAAAGTAGTCCGGTGCATAAAGCTCCCGTTATGCGGGGTCTCGAGGAAGGATCCATTGTATGCAGCCTTATCTTGTTTTTTTGCAAGAGGTTGTTTCCAGGATTCGAACCCGTGACCTTTTGGTCACAAAGCAACAACTTTACCATTGCAAGAGGCTGCACGAATAGATGAAGCAAAGAAGTTTATTTATTTCGATAGACAAAGCATAAATTCCAGAAATTATAAATTTAAAGAACAGAGAGATTCTTATGAATGACAGAAACAACACTTTGAAAATAGATTAAGAGATTGATAGACACATGGAAGTAGGAGGGTTGTAATCAAAGTTCATTCTTGTCATATTTTATGAATCTACTAAATCTTATTGCATTCTATAATAATAACAAGAATGAAAAGTTATCCATATGCGTTGAAGAAATTCTCCAGTGGTATCTCAATATGCATCATTTGTCTGCCACAAGAACAAATTCATCAAATGTTCTCATGTCACACGTTTGCAAGACTTTTGTGGCAAGTAGAGCAATGAAACTAAGAAAGAGTCACACGAGTCCAACACCAATTATTCATTTGAATGTCATAGAAACATCAGAGCTCATGAAAAAAGTGAATTTCTCTGGAAGGGTTTGTGTCATAGAAACATCACAACCCTAACAAAAAGTGAATTTCTCTTGAAAGATATTTTACTTGTATTATGAGATAGTTATTAGCTATTTTGCAAGTCAAATAACAAATTTGGAGAACCAATACCTTATCTGCTACATTCCTTAGTCTTTTGGCAGCCATCGTAGGAAGAAAATCATGTGGTAGCAAAACAGAGCTGTGATTGGTTCGATCCTTGCACTCCATAAACCTGGATGTTCATCATGGTCAAGACTAGAGCTTGAAGATTCAAAGATCACCTAGCAAAGTATCGGACCATTTAACCATGGCGACATCTTGGGAAATAAAGAAAATTTCATGTGCGGATTACTTACCATGCAAGAGGACTCGCAGTGCGGTTAATTAGTAGCACATTGGAGTAGTGATTATTTTCGTTGAGATCACTCCTGCTAACTCCATTCACGTGAATCACTCCTTTTCTTCTTAATTTCGAATTTGTTGACAATATGAGTGACCATGCCTTTGAGTTGTCCGAAATCACTGGTATTTTACTTGAAATGAGATCCAAATCCTATAAAGAATCAAGAGAAGAAGAACTTGTAGCCCAACTAAAAAAATCAAGTGACCATAACCAATTGCATTGATTGAACCGATATCAGTGCAAAAATGTAAAGACAAGCACATAAAGCATAGTCGGGATAAGAATTCCTAAAAGAAAATTGGCCCAGGACACTAATTGAAAGATAAAGAGAAAAGGATAATGAATCTAGAAAGTGCATTTGATGAAGAAGATATTCAAAGGGAGCTTGATAAATGAAAGCATTTCAAACAAAAAGCCATACAAGGTTTCATACGAGTCATTGAAATGACATCTCTAATATTCTTAAATTCACTATACACTAAAAAATTAAGGTATCTTGCACAAAAAGACTGGCTCAGATTCCAGTCTCTTAGTCTAACTAAAACACGAAAACAGCTGCACAATTTTCATTCGATTTTAAATATAGAGAGGAATGTGCATATCTTTCAAGTTACAAGTAGATTTGATATCAAAGTGACAATCTAGCTATGTCAAATTGCTAAAGAAATTAAATATTAACAAAACATACATTAGACAAAGTGGAATGGAACCCACTGCACAACCTATCAGAAAGAGTATATGATCCACGGGAAAGATGCAGAAAGCTACATGAAAGAGTATATGAGCATAAGTTTACCCGCTATTGATTAAATAAAAAAGGAACAAAATTTGCACAATGCTTCATTAAAGTTTTAGAAAAACACAAAAATAATGTCTGTGACTTATCAAATAATGTAACAGGAGTTGAGTAATTTTACATTCCATCTGTATTTGGATTTCCGCTTTGGTGCAGGATCCCCTTCTTGTTATGTGTTGGATTGATGCACATTCTAGAAGGCATCACAAATACTCTGCAAATTTTTTAAACAAGCATAATGTCAGTACAAAACAACTATTAATTAATTCCTCCATCTAGAATTCTTCCTACAAATTTTTTATACGCAAGGAGTGAACTTTAACACCCAAATCAAATGCTCAAAGGCAAATCTTCATAATCCCAGAAACTTGGAGTGTTCTTAATTCCAATTCAACGAATCAAAGAAGATCATCCACAATAGTGATGGAATATTAAAGCAAGGTAGTAGACCAGAAGAGAAATTGATGGGACCTTCCGAGGAAGAGGGCTTCTTGGAGGGTGCATCGGAGGCTGGACTCTTGGTGTCGCAGTGCTTTCCGGGGCAATCAATGCGGTCGCCCCAATACAAGTACTTGCTCTCCACCACCGCCTTGGCGGCTTCCCTCGACGACGCGGAGGAAGCAGGGATCGCAAAGGAGAAGGCAACCCAGAGGAGCGCGAGGGCAGCGGCAGAGATGAGGAAGAGTTATACGACGAGGTGCCGTTGGAACCGAAGAATCGCCATAACGGTGAGAGTCCGAGGTGTCGTTCACTAAATGCATCAATCTACGAGACGAACTAATTTTGTAATGATATTTGAGAATAAACATTAAAACCTATTAATGGGGATGTAGCTCAGATGGTAGAGCGCTCGCTTAGCATGCGAGAGGTACGGGGATCGATACCCCGCATCTCCATAAAATATTTTATTAGTTTATGTTTTTTATTTTGTATGTGAAAGTAATAAAACTCTTTATATATAATTTTATTATTCTAGGTACTCATTTATGAGAAATTCATGAACATACAATAGTGTTAATTTTTTTTTAGAGTTAGGTTAAAAAAGTGAACATTTTTTTTAACAGGTTTTCGTTGATGATCTTGGATCGATAACCAAGGTTATCAAGAATACCTCCAACAAAACACACCCTAAATGATCATGATTTGCGTATACATGGGTGTGCATGATAACAAAACACTATAAATATAGTTTAGATATTCTGCATACCTTACTCTGCACATCTCTTGAGTATCCAATTTGTTTTTTAAATTTAATTTTATGTTATGCTTAATACTATAATCCAAATCCTACACTCAAAAGACAAACTCTTATTGACATAAGTGGAGCTAAAAAAATTCGTATTTCGCTGATTCAATGTGCTGCCCACGAATGTCGCCTAGGCTAGCATCCGTGTGTGTATAGTATGTTATGCGATCGTCCGTGCCTGATTGGTAGAGGCACCTGGAATTGATCAAGGCGTCTCAATTTTTTTTATTTTTTAAAATTAAAAAAATCCATAAATCGGAGCTAAAAAAATATATCCTATATATATATATATTATACCCGTGAGTATCTAATTTTGTTTAATTTGAACATTATAATTTAACATATATAGACACTAAAGGTAAAATCTAATTAGTTTAAACTCGGAGCTTAAAAAAATAAAATAAAATAACACATGTATTTCAATTGGGGTGTCTGGATCAATTCTATGCGCTCGACAACATAGTTGTGGCCTGTTCCACTACAAAAAAAACAGCATTACCGACGGAATATTCTGTCGTAGTTCTGTCGGTAGAGGCATTTACTGACGGAAAATAAAGTGTCGGAGTAAAATTCGTCGGAAAATTATACTCTGACAGAATTACTATTCCGTCGGTACATTTACCGATGGAATAACTAGTTCCGTCGGTAAATATATACTGACGGAAAAGTTATTCTGTCGACAATTTTCGCTATCCTAATCTATGAGCCCGACAACAGAGTTGTGGACTATTCCACCGCGAACGATATATATATAGGTGCCCATCTTGTATTAGATTTATTTTTTAAAATTTATTTCTTTTAGCTCCTGAGTTAAGCCGATTAGATTTAAACTTTAGGGTTTAGGAGTTGGATTATAGTGTTCAAGCTAAAAAAATTAAAATTAAAAAATTTTAAGTAGCCATGGGGTATAAAATATATGTATTTTGGGTGTTTAGGATTTACAATTTAAAGGAATAAATTTCAAAAAAAATTGAGATGCTTGGATCAATTCTAGGCGCGTGAATTGTTCTGCCGCGAATGATCCTTGTAAATTTCTCATGAAGGAGATCAATGATCATAAGCAAAGGAAACCGGAAATCTCCATGTTTCAGGAGATACATTCTCTTGTGAAACATAGAACAAACACACTATTGTAAAACAACAAATTACTACAATCAAAGTTAACTGCCAAATTGAATCATTACCCGTTCAGCAAGCACGCAAGCTTCGCCAGGAGTCCCAACACCAACTGCAATTAGTTTAACTCCTGCTGCATCAAATTTGGATGAGTTTGCAGGTATCAAAAGAGAAGAGCTAAACTCACCAAAAAAAACATCCAAAATGCCTCATGAATGAACCACTGAAACACACTAATCCACACAAAAGTAGTTGATCATGTATCAATCAATCTGCTAGGACAATGAAACGGAACAGATAACAATTGCCTAATCGAACAAACTAAGAGCAGGTGGTAATCAGATCTAGAGAAGAAAGATTTAGAAAATCAGTAGTTAGTATGAACGGGAGAAGGGAAAAAAGGAAGCAATTTGATATTTCGTTTTGGTCCCAGAGATCGCTGAGGAACAGAGCTCTCCAGTGCCCCCGTCGCGAATACATGGATACCATCAAGGGCATCCCGGGTTGCGGTCTCATTGACGGCGCTAGTAGCTACTGCGACAGAGGAACCATGCGACGCAGCTTGAAGGATCGGCATCTGAAGCCGACTAGTGACGAGCTGAGTGAATCAGGGGATCAAACCCACAGATGGCTTCGGCGGAGAATTCGATCAGCTTACGAGGGAGCGAGGCAGAGAGAGGGTGAGTGACGGAGGAGAGGTCCTACTCACCGACGCAGCTACAGTGGCATAGCAACACACCTTAACAACCTCCAGAACAAAATCTCAAGCAACAAGACTCTCCTTTCTTTTCTGCGGTCAAGGAGAAGGAGACCTTTTATACTAGGTGGAGTTTAGAGTTTAGGGTTTAGAATTTAGTCCCATATCGTTTGTTTTTGATTGACGGAGTGGAACTAGTGCTATAAAAGAAGAGGCTATGGCTCTAATTTATTCATACCTTTCTCGGCCTTTTGGCTAAGTTCAAGTGTAGTATATCTTCTTATCAGTTTAATATCTAATACGTGGACCATTGGTTCACTAAGATATTAAATTAATTTTTGTTTTTGGGGAGAGATCATCTACTAGATCTCTCGTGTGTTATCCTTGTGTAGTACTATTGCAGGGTTCGTGTGTTAAGTTCAATTAAATTTTTATATTAAGGTGGTGTTTGGTTTAGAGGTTTGGAAATAAAGGAATGGATTCATTTCCAAACCTGGATGAAACCCACCCCCTCCCTTAGATTTTGATGGAATGAGAATAAGAATTAAGTTTTGGACAAAAATGCACTTAGTATATTTGTTTAATTTTTTTTCATTTCATTTTCTTTCCTTGTTCTCTCTCATCATACTTTCTCTCTCCTCATTCTATCATCATATTTTTTCTTTCAACATATTTTATCTCTTCTTATTCTCTCTCATCACACATTCTTTACAATTTTCTCTCTCATCATACATTCTCTCTCATTATTTTCTCTCTCTTTATTCTCTCATTTTTTTCATCATACTTTTTCTCTCATCATTCGTTCTCTCTCCTAAATCTCTCTTACCATACTCTCTCTCCATATTTTATCTAATCACACTTTCTCTCTCTTCATTCTCTTCCATCACTCTCTCTCTCCTTATTCTCTCTCATCACACATTCTCTACCATTTTCTCTTTATATTCTCTCTCATCACTCTCTCTCATTATTTTATCTCTCATCACTCTCTCATTATTTTATCTCTCTTCATTTATTCATCATACTTTCTCTCTCCTCAATCTATCTTACCATACTCTCTCTCCATATTTTCTCTCATCCCACATTCTCTCTGTAAAATATCGGAAAAAATGGAAAATAATAAAGTGGAATTTTTCGGAATTTTTGGAGATTTTTCGGGAATTTTTGGGAGCTCGTACGGATGAGTTAACGGGGATAAAAAAAATGAGGCCCAGGAAAACATGTTTAGTTTACCCATTTAAGAGAGGAAAAGTTTTTATTTTTCTTTTTCTTTTATTATTCTTTTCCCTTTTGTTTATTTTCTCTCTTGCGTGCTTCCCTCTTTCTCCCCTGCCGAACCCGACGCCTGCCCTAACCCATGCGACATCGACGGTTCTTCCTTCCCTTCCTCTCCGATCGACGCCGGCCCATGTTTCAGTTTCCCCGTCTCTTTCCCATTTCCAGCCGAGCAGCACAGACTCCTTTCTTCCCGGCGCCTTCTGCCCCTCGCGACCATTCTTCCTTAACTGTCGGTTCTCTCTCCCTTCCAGCGACGCCGACTGGACCGCCGACACCACCCGATTGCTGGCTACCGACTCCCCTTTGCCCTAGCGTCGACGTCCCACTCCTGACGCCACAGCGTCGCGGCCGATCGCTAGCCACCCGAGCTCTCGTCGCCTGCTAATTCCTTGTGCCCTAGCCGCCAGCCACCGAGAGCCCTCTGATTTTCACCACCGTGCCCTAGTTGCGATCCTCCTCAGTCGCTGCCCCTCTGACCCGATGCCCTAGTGCCATTGATGTTCTCTGTCGGTTCACCACCATAGTAGCAAGTGGAGTTCGCCTGAGAGAAGGCTGCTAACCTGGATTTGGAGTGAAGCTTGCAAGGTATTGGATTTGCAGGATTTGATTTCAAGATTTGTACTGGAATTGTAAACTATATGATGGATATTTGACCTATACAGCAGGATTTGGGAATTTTAGTGTTGGATTTGGAGGTTAGCGGCTCCACCTAGCTTCGGGCATCGTTTTGGCAGCAACTTCTCCGACTGTGATTCAATAGAGGAGGGCAAATTAGGTATGTTTTAGAAGTGATTTCTATTGTACATTGGAGTTTGTTTGTTATTTGATGATGGTGTTATGTTTGGTGGTGGAAAATAATTTCTAAATATAAGTGTGGATTGGAGGAAATGGTTGTGTTGATTTGAGGTGCTAGATTTACTGAGAAATAAATTTAATAGAGGGATAAATCAGATTTAATTGGTGATTAATTGTGTTGGTTTATAGGAGGAATTTATCCTTGCTGTAGTTACACATAAAATGGAAATTTGGAATAGTTACGGTTTCTGGTAAATAAGGATTTGTATTTGGTTATGCATTTGAGTTGTAGCTAAATAAAATATTTATATATTGGTGACACAGGACTGTGACTCGAGACGAGTATCTCGACGTCGTGTTTGGACCAGCTTGGACTTTTCGATTGGAGGCGGGTACTTTTGACTTATTGTCTTTGATATGCTTAGTAATGAAATTAACATGTTGCATTAATTGTGTTCCTTATTTGTTTCGGTTAATCACTGCCAATACATGTTACCTGTTTGATTGGTTGTTTGTTTGCATCTCGTATTGATCTCGTACCTGATTTTTCATGCTCAGGGGTAGTGATATAACCATGTTTCACATGTTCAGGACCTAGGTTTGATACCTTATTGATCAGTATATCTTGATATGATTTATTCACTATGATGCCCATTGTTATATGTCCAGAGGTTGGTTTAGTATAATACCACGCTTAGTGACATGCACCATTTGCATGATCGCATGCTGTGCGATAGATTGCTGCCTTATTGTTGAGCACATTGCCAGTTTCATCACTGTTCGGTGCTCCGTTGTGACGCTCATGGGTAGCGTGACACAGCATGATAGCACGTCAGTTTGGCTCTTCCGGTGCTCCGTTGGTCCGCTCATGGTTAGTGTGACGCAGCGTGTAGCACGTTAGAGATCCCTCCCCGTCATAGCGTATCGGGAGATGAGAGCATTGCGCTCCCCCATTTATGATTTGGGGTAGGAGTACGTGTGTACTCCGACAGCATCCCGTCCACTCGGTCACTCATCAGGGGTAGTGATGCAGAGTGCACGGTTGTCACAGCTCTACCCACTCGGTCCCACTTTTGTTATGAGTTGGCTGACTGGCGTCAGGGGTGACCATGACATTGGCATCATATGCATGATGCATTTATTGTTTGTGATTGTGTTTACTGCATTTATATGCTACATATTATTTGGATACCTATGTTTGACATGCATACAGGTCTTCTATACCTTTCGGACTGTTTGTCCTTATACCGGGTCCTGGTTAGTACAGATTCTCTCCTGTCTACTTCGGTTTGCATTTATCTTTATTTTATTCAGAAGACTGTACGCATGATTAGTGCTTGGTGTTATTTCTTTACTTTGCATATCAATTGTACCTGCTGAGTGTTGGACTCACCCCGCCTCCATTGTTGTTATTTTCAGGTTGATGCTGTCAGGAGGGAGTTCCAGTCGCTAGTCCCCACTGCACGTAGTGCTAGACCTCTGCTGATCATGAGATGTTATTTTAGTTTTCTTTATCAGGCTATGTCTTAGTCTTGTATTGGTTTTTATTTATGGATCTTGTATGGGTTCTTATCGTTTGATGGATTTTTAGTATGGTTTGGATATGTTTTACTTCACGCCTGCCTGGACGGCAGAAGAGGTAAGTTTGTCGGATTTGTGTTTTACGAGTGTAGTTGAGTAGGGTGGTTTTCGAGTCAGAGTATTACTGCTTTGTTTGATTATATATAACTGCGTGGATGTTTTGTGATTGTTTATTTACTGTTATTATTCGAGCCGCATGTGGCTGAGGTATTTGAGATGTAGAAAGTTTCAGATTGTCCGCTGTACAGGGGAGATGTTGCCGAAATTTCTTCAGACAGGGACTCCTCCGGGGCGTGACACTCTCTCTTCATTCTTTTCCATCACACACTCTCTCCTCATTTTCTCTCATCACACTTTCCCTTTCTTCATTTTTTCCCATCACACATTCTCTCTCATCACATTTTCTCATCATACTTTCTCTCATCACACTTTCTCTCTCTTTATTTTTCTCAATTACTCTTTCTCTCTCAACACACTTTCTCTCTCATCATACTTTTTCTCTTCTCAATCTCTCCTATCAAGCTCTCTCTCCTCATTTTCTCTCATCATACTTTCCATCTCTTCATTTTTTCTCATCACACTCTCTCTCTCATGAGATGTGTCTCTCACATTCAATTTTACTTTCCATCTAATTTTTTCTCTTATTTTCCTCGAAGGGTAAAAAAAAAAATTTAAGTTCATTCCGATTGAAAATATTCAACTAACCAAACATTACTTTTAGAATGATACCCAAGCTCACACTCATTTCCATTCCACAATACTATGATACCAATTCTCATTCCGATTCCTAGGAGAGAACCAAACACCACCTAAATTAAGTTTATTTTTAAATTATTTATTACAGTCCATGAAATTAAATCATAAAATTTTATATATTTTAAATTAAATACAAAACACATTAAAAATAATCAAATTTTTTTTACTGATTTAATTATTAATTTTTAGTTAATAAATAAGAAATTTTAAAATTATAATTGAATAAATTGATGTTTTCTTAGATGAAATTTTGAAATAATTTAATTAAAAATTTAAATTTGATTAGGTTATTCATTTTAAATTTTAAATGTTATCAAGTTCTCAATTTAATTGGTATCAAGTATTCAACTTGCAAATCCTCCAGCCATGAAAAATTTTAACCGGTCTGTCAGTCCAGTGTTCTTAGATCAACCGTCCATTAGAGAAAATTCATCCGTTAATTCACCAAGATTTAAACACGATCCTTAAATATTTGAGAAACTAAAAAAGTGCCCTACCGTGGTACTATTACACAAGAACAACGTTATTTATTGCTTAAAACTTATTCAATTAGTTATTAAATTTAATAATTTAAACTTATTTTATTTTATTTATTTAACATGTTTATAAAAAGTTATTGATGATTATTATTCACTAATAAACTTGTTCAAATTTATTCATAAGTTATTGAAACATGCCCAATTAATTAAAATTGTGTTGTATTGAACGCACATAAATAATTCCATATTAAATTGAACACCAAACTTATTTTTGAACCATTGGTTCATTTACTGCCCTATCCGGCACGCTTGGGATATGCAACAAGGGCAGAATGAAAGCGCACGCTTGGGATATGTACCGAGAGCACAATGGTGTTACCATCTCGATGATCTTGAACCAACTCCAGACCAATGCTTTGGATAAACATGCTCGCTCAGTCAAACTGATAAGTAAATTGTTCGGTCACACTGAAAGAACAAGCCAAATGAAAGGCCATGGGGAAACCCTAACCCTACGGTCTACGGAGGGCCCTAACTATAGGAGAGTAATTCGAGGGGTGATTAGCTTGCGGGTTAGATTAACAAACATGTTAAGGTGCTTTCATACTAGGAAGCAACAGAGTTGGGAAAGTTGGCAACAAAGTTCTTTAATATATTTTGCAATGGGAGAAGGAAGCACGATGGCCAAAGTAAGATTGACTTTCCACATCTCTTCCCTCCAGGCCATTTCAAGTAGATATAAAAGAAACAAAAGGAGTTCAATAGGATGAACCCAGCACATCAAATGAGAACCACCAAAACCTCAAGAGTAAGATGCATGAATTGAGACTTCCTCCTCAAAATATTTGACAGTATGATTGATCATGTCTGAAAATTGAAAAGAGGGCATGCTGGCAATGGTGACTTGGTTATTGATTGGAATAGGACTTTTTACTATGAGAAAAAGTTTTCCTTTGATCTCGCACACACTAAAACAAGTAAAAAAAAACGTTAGTGCCCCAAAACCAGGGGAAGTCTTTGGCGATAGCCCTCCGACGCTAATGACGCAAAGCCTCTGCGAGTGGCGGCCATGAGCACAGCCACCGGCCAAATCGGAGACAACTCCGTGGGTGTCCCTCAAGGCCTACGACGTCGGCAATTGGGGAAGTTCGCGACATGGACGCTATCTTTCTATGTGTTGGCAATAGGTAACAAAATCGATCGGAGCGGCAACAAACAAGAGCAAAAGGAAGGGGTAGCAATTTTAAACAGGAGATTTGTCATGCATTTATAACTAACTATATGCTCTGATACCATTGTTGATACTCAATATGCATGAATCAAAATGAATTAAAATGGTAAACACTTACAACAATCTCCCTCAGATCTACAATCGGCGACGATTGGATTTGCTGTCGGGAGATCAATCATAGGATCGGAAGGCTCTCCACAATTCCACGAACCAAATCCCACCGTCTCAAATGCTCTTCTCACTGTCCCATTGTCTCTTTCTCTACACCGTGAATCACCCCCCCCCAATGATCCTTGGACGTACCCCTTATAAAAAAATAACCCAAGGATATAATGGACTTTTCCATTAAGAGTAGTGGGGAACGTGGGCATGTTCCCACGTTCCCCATTTCCTATAGGATCAGCATCTGAAGCCAACTAGTGACGAGCCGAGTGAATCGAGGGATCAAACCCATAGACAGCTTCGGCGAAGAATTTGATCAGCTTACGAGGGAGCGAGGAGGAGAGAGGGTGACCAACGGAGGAGAGGTCCTGCTCATCGAAGTAGCTACAGTGGTGAAGCAACAAATCTTAACTGCCTCCAGAACAAAATCGCAAGCAATAAGACTCTCCTTTCTTTTCCACGGCCAAGGAGAAGGAGACGTGAGAAAGATCACGGTTTGCAGTGTACTCTCGCCTCTTCTTAAAAAAAAACTCTAATGGCCATTTATACCAGGTGGAGTTGTACTCTCGCCTCTATTTACAAACAAAAAAAACTACAATGACCTTTTATACTTGGTGGAGTTTAGAGTTTAGGGTTTAGAATTTAGTGCCATATCGTTTGTTTTTGATTGACGGAGTGGAACTAGTGCTATAAAAGAAGAGGCTATGGCACTTTCTCATTTATACCTTTCTCAGCATTTTGGCTAAGATCAAGTGTAGTATCTGTTCTTATCAGTTTAATATCTGATATGTGGACCATTGGTTCACTATGATATTAAATTAATTTTTATTTTGGGGAGGGATCATTATAGTAGCTTGCTATTGTCATCCCTGTGTTGCACTATTGTAGGGGTTCGACGCACCCGACCAAGATAAATTAAATTTTTTTATTAAATTAAGTTTTTTTAAATTATTAATTATAGTGCAAGAAATTAAATCTTAAAATTTTATATATTTAAAAATAAATACAAAACACATAAAAATAATTGAATTTTTTTTATTGAATTAATTATTAATGTTCAGTTAATGAATAAGAAATTTTAAAATTAGAATTTAATAAATTGATGTTTTCTTAGATTAAATTTTGAAATAATTTAATTAGGTCCTTCAATTTAATCGAAATAACTTAATTAGTGTGGTTTTTTCTAATTTGGTAAGAAAAAATGATTTTACTCCCCCGAAGAAAGATAAATCACGTACCAAACAACTTTCTAATAGAGAAAATTCAAGTATTCAACTTACTAATCCTGGGGTGGTCAATCCAACCATAAAAATTTTCCACCGGGCCATCAATCCAGTGCTCTTAGATCAATCATCCATTAGAGAAAATTCATTCGTTAATTTATTGAGATTTAAACTCAATCCTTAAATATTTGGGAAATTAAAAAAAGTGCCTTACCATGGTACTATTACACAAGAACAACCTTATTTATTGTTTGAAACTTGTTCAACTATTTATTAAATTTAATTATTTTATTTTATTTTATTTATTTAACATGTTTATAAAAAATTTATTGATGATCATTATTCACCAACATACTTGTTCAAATTTATTCGTAAGGTATTGAAATTGTGTTGTATTGAAAGAACAAAAATAATTCCTTATTAAATTGAACACCAATCTTATTTTTGAACAATTGGTTCATTTACCGCCCTATCCAGCACGCTTGGGATATGCAACGAGGGCACAATGCTAGGGCACACATGGGATGTGTACCGAGAGCACAATGTTGTTACCATCTCGATGATCTTGAACCAACTCCAGACCAATGCTTTGGATAAATAGGCTCGCTCAGTCAAACTGATAAATGGATCACTGAAAGAACATGCCAAATGATAGACCATGGTAAAACCCTAACCCTATAGTCTACGGAGGGCCCGAACTATAGGAGAATAATACGAGGGGTGATTAGCTTGCGGGTTAGATTAAGTAACATGTTAAGGCACTTTCATACCAGGAAGCAACAGAGTTGGGAAAGTTGGCAACATAGTTCTTTAATATATTCTACAATGGGAGAAGGAAGCACAAAGGAAAAAGTAAGATTGACTTTCCACATCTCTTCCCTCCAGGCTATTGTAGGTAGATATAAAAGAAACAAAACGAGTTCAATAGGATGAACCCAGCAAATCAAATGAGAACCACTAAAACATCAAGAGTAACATGCATGAATTGAGACTTCCTCCTCAAAATATTTGATAGTACAATTGATCATGTCTGAAAATTGAAAAGAGGGCATGCTGACAATGGTGACTTGGTTATTGATTGGAATAAGACGTTTTACTATGAGAAAAAGTTTTCCTTTGATCTCGCAAACACAAAAACAAGTAAAAACAAATGTTAGTGCCCAGAAATTAGGGGAAGTCTTTGGCGATAGCCCTCTGATGTTAATGACGGAAAGCCTCAGCGAGTGGCGGCCATGAGCCAAGCCACCGGCCAAATCGGAGACAAACTCCGTGGGTGTCCCTCAAGACCTACGACGTCGGCAATTGGCGAAGTTCGTGACATGGACCCTATCTTTCCATGTGTTGGCAGCGGGCAACAAAATCGATCGGAGCGGCAGCAAACAAGTGCAAAAGGAAGGGGTAGCAATTTTAAGCAGGAGATTTGTCATGCATTTATAACTAACTATGTGCTCTGATACCATTGTTGATACTCTAAATGCATGAATCAAAACGAATTAAAATGGTAAACACTTTCAACGATCTCCCGCAGATCTGCAATCGGCGAAGATTCGATTTGCGGTTGGAAGAGCAATCATAGGATTGGAAAGCTCTCCACAATTCCACGAACCAAATCCCACCGTCTCAGATGTTCTGCTCACTCTCTCGTTGTCTCGTTCTCTACACCGTGAATCGCCCCCTTAGTTAGAGTCCTAGAGCCAATCATTTGATGATTGTATGGACTCATTGTATCATATTCTTGTATATTAATAAAGGCATTTGTTTGGTTATTATACTTATTTGTATTAGTGCAAAATAGACAAAGTATAATAGCGTCCTTGAGTAGAAGGTTCATACCTATATCAATCGATTAGTTGAATCGATAGTGAGATGATATAGGGAACACTACTCTAAATCATTCCTAGTCGAGTATTAACATTCAGGGACATTATTAATGCAATAAGACTAGCATGTAGGTCAGCTCGATTACTTGATCTCACAAGTCATGGATATAGAGATATCAAGCTGACACATGGGTATACATTGGAGAATGTATATTGAATGACCCGCCATGAGAAAGTATCATGGATCGTTATATGAGTGTCATATACTTTCTCATGTGGCTATTAGTATGACTATTAGTCCTTAGACCTGAAGTCACCATGGATCCCTACATAAGGAGTTATGTATTTTGGTTTCGTCAAACGTCACCCGTAACTGGGTGGACTATAAAGGCGATTACTGGGTATATAACAAATTATGTAGAGGGATGTGAGTGATGTAGATGGGATCTATCCCTCCCATATGACAGGAGCGACATCGGTATTCTTGATAGAGTGAGACCACGAAGTGCATGGCCATGCCCAAATGAGTCAATATGGGATATTGAGCTCATTTGATTTAGTGTGTCTACTTGGAGTTCAAGATTTAGATTGATTAGAGGATGACACGGTCTATGCCTCATATTGATCAATCTAGATGTCTAGGATAGAAGGACATTGTCACATATTATGAGGAGTCACAATTAGTAGTCACAAGGTGATGTTGGATCTCGACATTTCTTGTAACTTTGGTAGTAATGATGTGTTGCTAGATACCGCTCATTACTTATGCTCCTAAATGGGTTTAGGGCATTGCCAACGTTACAAGAACCTATAGGGTCACACACTTAGGACATTTAGATGGAGATTTGGTTCATATGATGAACCAAGAGGATTAGATTCATTTGATAATTAAATTGGATTAAGAGTAATCCAAATTGGGCTAATTGAGTTAGACTCAAGTTGATTCATGTATTTAATGAGTCTAATTTAGATTATGACTCATTAGATCAATTTAATTTAATGAATTAGATTCATTATATTAAGTTGGCTTGAATCAAATGGTTAGATTAGATCAACCATGAGAGAGATTGAGTCAAGTTTGACTTGACTAGAGAGGAAGAGGTAGAATCAAGTTTGACTTGACTCTTTGCCACATCATGAGTGAGGTGGCGAGATGTGAATCAATGGTGTTGCTCCACATCATCATGATTTGCCACGTCATGGAGGTTACAAGCCTCCATTGCATTTAATGTGGCCGGCCACATTAAATGAGTGTAGGTTACTCATTTGCCACATCATTAGTGAGGTGGCAAGAGGTGGACCAATGGTAATGGTCAACATCTTCATGGTGTGCCACCTCATGGGAGTTACAAGACACCTCTTAATGGCCTCCACTTAATTGTAATTAAGTGGAAATGGGGGTTACACAACCAAATGTGGCCGGCCACTTTAGTGAGGGGAGGAAAATGAATTTTTTGATTCAACTCCTCATTTACTCCTTTCTTCTTCCTCAAGCTCTCCCTCTCCCTCTCCTCTTTGCTTGGCCGAATCTCACCAAGGTGCTAGCACACCTTTTGTGTGAGGTTTCTCCACCTACGTGTCCGTGTGGATACTTCTAGAGGACCGACGCTTGACGATCTTGAGATCTGGCAACTCCTTGGAAGAGCGGGAACGCGAAAGGGCACGCAACAAGGGTAAAGTTCTCAACACATAGATCTAGGAGTAGATCTAAAGATTTTGAAACTCATATTCGATTTTCCTTGCACGGATCTACGGCTTTGGGTGATTCGGGGTTTCCGCGACGCGAAAAGCGATTTTCGCGGCCCGAAAAACCCAACAGTGGTATCAGAGCCACGTGCAAGGCAAGTACGAGTTTGTTTTTTGGTTTTATGAAAACTAAAGTTTCTGTAATTTTCTGTAAAATTATGATTTTTGGGTTTTTATGAGTATTTTTCTCGAGTAGTCGAAGCACAAGTGTTTTGTCGCTTGTAGGCTTCGGCTACCGGAAAGATTTTTCCAAAACGGCTTCGTTTTGCCCCAAAATTTTTTGGGACAGCGGGCTTGGGTGCCATTAGATCACTTAGGAGCAACTCGCGATGGTTAGATCGCGGGTAGGGGTACTGCCCCTAACCCCGCAAGGGGATTTTCTCCGCAATTGCACCCGAAATCGCTAAAAACGAACCCGCCGGGAAGATTTTTCCGAAACGGCAATGTCTCGGCCCAAATCATTTTGGGACAGCGGGTTTAGGCGCTGTTGGATCGCAAAGGAACCCTCGCGATGGTTAGATCGTGGGTAGGGGCGCTGCCCCTGGCCCCACAAGGGGATCCGTTCCGCGATTGCGCCCGAAACCGCTAAACGGGTCCGCCGGGAAATTTTACTTGTAAAAATTGTAAAAATTAATTTTAAAATTACAGAAAATTAAGAAAATATATAATTTTGAATTATATATTAATTTTGTGATAGTCATGGCCCAAAAACCCAATGTGATTGGATTGTGTTGTAATTCATAATACGGCCTGCGTGCCGTTATGTGTTTGCGAGTGTTGTATTATATTCGCGACCTGCGCGTCGTGCCTTCTCTTATATTCTTGTTGTAAATTAGATTTAGACTCGAATGTAACTCGAGTTTCAAATTGTAATGTACAAATTGGTGCGGTGGAGGGTCCACACGAGACAAAGTTCCGAGGCGGGCACGAGCAACACAAGGTGGTCAAAGGGAGGAGCTTGGAGAAGCTGTTGACCCTAGGTTGACCAATCGATCTTCTCATTGGCTTGAGAAGATCGTAGTAGGGCCATGACTAAATCACAAATAGATTAATTAATTGCTTGTGTATGTGATGCATATTTAATAAGTAGTTAATTAATTAGTGTCTTACGATTAGATTAGATCTAAGTCGTGCACATGATGCACCCTTGCGATTAGATTAGATCTAAGTCATGCACAAGATGCATCATTTTCGATTAGATTAGATCTCGATCGAACCAACTCTAAATGCCTAACCGTGTCGTGATACCTATCACTACCTCGATCACATGTATTGTTGAATCTGCCAAAGCAGAGCAATACATATTATCTTGGTAGGGTAGGAGGGACAATCTTGGTCCCGCCTATCAACGCATGGGTGAATACAAACTCAATTAGATTGAGTATTCCTAGTTACTCGGTTGGATCGAGTCAACTATAGGCATTCTTCCAACGGTTGGAAAAGATAGGTCAAAATCACATCTATATTAACTCTCGGGCGTATTAGCCAAAGCTAACTCGAGTTTTAATATAAATGCGGATATTGATTTTATAAACAAGAGTTGCATAGAGATGTAATTGGTAATCGTTACCTACCGATCATACTAAGCCTTGGGCGTATTATCCAAAGCTAACTCAGGGTTAGTATGATGTGGATCTTGTCCCACAAGAATTATAGTATTCAGTGGGAGCATCATTTAATTAAAGGCCTAATTAAATGATTTTAAAAGAATATGATATTTATTTCTGCAAATTTTCTATTGTAGATAACCATGACGTCGAATACGAACTCTTTCTCCCTGCGTTCTGTCCTTAAGAAGGACAAGCTCAACGGAGCAAATTTCCTGGACTGGTACAGGAACCTGAGAATAGTTCTCATTCAAGAACGTAAACTGTACGTTCTGGAGCAGCCCATTCCGGAGACTCCTCCTGCCACGCGAGTTGATTGGGATGCTTACAAGAAGCATCAAGATGACGCATTAGATGTGTCCTGTCTAATGCTCGTAACCATGAACTCTGAGCTTTAGAAGCAACATGAGTTGATGTGTGCTTACGATATGGTTGAACATCTTCGTCAACTATATCAAGGACAAGCAGGGCACTGGAAGAGGAACTTCACAGGATACCTGGAAGATCTTAACAAGAAGAGAAATAAGATTTCTACTTCAGGTATAAATGTTATAGAAGTCAACCTCTCTATTTCTTCGTCGTGGGTATTAGATACCGGATGTGCTTCACACATTTGTACTAATGTACAAGCACTGAGAAATAGCAGAGCATTGACAAAGGGCGAGATAGACCTACGAGTAGGCAATGGAGCACGGGTTGCTGTAGGGACTTATTTTCTATCTCTGCCCTCTGGGCTTATACTAGAGTTAGACGATTGCTGTTATGTGCCTGCATTGACTAAGAACATTATATCAGTTTCTTGTTTGGACAAGAAAGGATTCTCGTTTATAATAAAGAACAAATGTTGTTCTGTCTATTTAAACGATATGTTCTATTGTAGTGCACCTCTGATGAACGGACTCTATATTCTAGACCTTGAGAGCTCTATCTATAACGTTAGTACCAAGAGGTTCAAATCGAACGATATGAACCACACCTATCTCTGGCACTGTCGCTTAGGTCATATAAATGACAAGCGCTTATCCCAGCTCCATAAGGATGGTTTGCTGGACTAATTTGATTTTGAATCATATGAGATATGCGAGTCATGCCTACGAGGCAAGATGACCAAGACTCCCTTTAGTGGGCACAGCGAGAGAGCGACTGATTTGTTAGGACTCATACATAGTGATGTATGTGGCCCTTTCAATGTCGCTGCTAGAGGCGGTTATAGATACTTCATCACATTTACTGATGACTTCAGTAGATATGGTTATGTGTACTTGATGACACATAAGTCCGAATCCTTTGAAAAGTTCAAAGAATTCAAGAATGAAGTACAGAACCAGCTTGGCAAGAGTATTAAAATACTTCGATCAGATCGAGGTGGTGAATACTTAAGCCATGAGTTTCGTGACTATTTAGCTGAGTGTGGGATTCTATCCCAACTCACTCCTCCTGGAACACCATAGTGGATTGGTGTATCCGAAAGGAGGAATCGTACCCTATTAGATATGGTACGATCTATGATGAGTCACACAGATCTTCCGACATATCTATGGGGATATGCTCTAGACACGGCAGCTTTCATACTCAACCGAGTTCCATCAAAGGCCGTGATAAAGACACCATATAGGATATGGACTGGAAGAGATGCCCAGGTGTCTTTCATGAGGATTTGGGGTTGTGAGGCTTACGTTCGACGTCAAGTCTCAGACAAATTAGGACCCAAATCCGACAAGTGCTATTTCATCGGATATCCCAAGGAAACTAAGGGATATTACTTCTACATTCCCAGTCAGCACAAGGTAGTTGTGGCAAAGACTGGGGTCTTTCTAGAAAGGGACTTTGTTTCTAGAAAGACTAGTGGGAGTACGTTCGATCTTGAAGAAGTTCAAGATGCGAACAATAGCACTGAAGCCTCGATGGAAGTTGAACTGGAACCACAAAGTGTTGTGGATGATGTTGTTCCACAAGGAGTTGAGGAACAACAACCAGTTCAAGTAGACATACCTTTTCGCAGATCTGATAGGGTACGTCGTCAGCCTGAGAGATACTCATTTCTCTTGTCTGACCATGATGACATTGTGCTCATAGAGGATGAGCCTACCACCTATCAGGAAGCTGTGATGAGACCAGATTCCGAGAAATGGCTAGAAGCCATGAGATCCGAAATGGATTCCATGTACACCAACCAAGTATGGACTTTGGTTGATCCACCTAAAGGGGTAAAACCCATTGGGTGTAAGTAGGTCTTTAAGAGAAAGACTGACATGGATGGACTTATCTATAAGGGTCGCTTGGTAGCTAAAGGTTTCAAGCAGATTCATGGTATTGACTATGATGAAACTTTTTCTCCAGTAGCGATGTTTAAGTCTATTCGGATCATGCTTGCTATTGCAGCCTACCATGACTATGAGATATGGCAGATGGATGTCAAAACCGCGTTTCTGAATGGAAACCTACTCGAGGATGTATACATGACACAACCTGAGGGTTTTGTAGATCCACAGCATATTAGCAGAGTATGCAAGCTGCATAGGTCCATTTATGGACTAAAGCAAGCTTCTCGGAGCTAGAATCTTCGATTTGATGATGCAATCAAACAGTTTGGTTTCATCAAGAACGAAGATGAGCCTTGTGTCTACAAGAAGGTTGTAGGGGGTATAGTTGTCTTCCTCATATTGTATGTGGATGACATACTACTCATTGGGAAGGACATCCCTATGCTTCAGTCTGTCAAGACCTGGCTAGGGAGTTGCTTCTCAATGAAGGACTTAGGTGAGGCATCCCGCATTCTAGGGATACAGATCTATAGAGATAGATCTAAGAGATTGCTTAGCCTAAGTCAGAGTACATACATTGACAAGGTACTCCTACGGTTTGCCATGTAGAACTCCAAGAAGGTATTTCTGCCGATGTCACATGGCGTGAGTCTTTCGAAGACTCAAGGTCCCTCTTCTAGAGAGGAGAGAGACCGCATGGATCAGATCCCTTATGCCTCAGCCATAGGATTGATCATGTACGCCATGCTATGTACTCGACCTGATGTCTCGTATGCTTTGAGCATGACGAGCAGATACCAGTCAGATCCAGGTGAAAGTCACTGGATAGCGGTCAAGAATATTCTTAAGTACTTAAGAAGGACTAAAGAATATTTCTTGATATATGGAGGCAATGATGAGCTAACTGTAAAGGGTTACAGTGATGCCAGCTTCCAGACCGATCAGGATGATTATCGATTGCAGTCAGGGTTCGTGTTTTGCTTAAATGGTGGTGATGTGAGCTGGAAGAGTTCGAAGCAGGACACAGTAGCTGATTCTACAACAGAGGCCGAGTATATTGCTGCATCAGAGGCAGCAAAGGAGGCAGTTTGGATCCGCAAGTTCATCACTGAACTTAGGGTGGTTCCTAGCATCGCTGACCCAGTTGAGCTCTATTGTGACAACAATGAAGTTATAGCACAGGCGAAGGAACCTCGCTCACACCAGCGGACCAAGCATATACTACGGCGCTTCCATCTCATTCGAGAGATTATCGATAGAGGTGATGTGAAGATTTGCAGAGTACCTACAGAGGCTAACATCGCAGATCCCTTGACCAAGGCTTTGGCACAGAGGAAGCATGATGGTCACACTAGGTCATTAGGCCTTAGAGCCTATACTGATTGGCACTAGTGCTAGTGGGAGATTGTTAGTTAGAGCCCTAGAGCCAATCATTTGATGATTGTATGAACTCATTGTATCATATTCTTGTATATTAATAAAGGCATTTGTTTGGTTATTATACTTATTTGTATTAGTGCCAAATAGACTAAGTATAATAGCGTCCTTGAATAGAAGGTTCATACCTATATCAATCGATTAGTTGAATCGATAGTGAGATGATATAGGGAACACTACTCTAAATCATTCCTAGTCGAGTATTAACATTCAGGGACATTATTAATGCAATAAGACTAGCATGTAGGTTAGCTCGATGACTTGATCTCACAAGTCATGGATATAGAGATATCAAGCTGACACATGGGTATACATTGGAGAATGTATACTGAATGACCCGCCATGAGAAAGTATCATGGATCGTTATATGAGTGTCATATACTTTCTCATGTGGCTATTAGTATGACTATTAGTCCTTAGACCTGAAGTCACCATGGATCCCTACATAAGGAGTTATGTACTTTGGTTTCGTCAAACGTCACCCGTAATTGGGTGGACTATAAAGGCGATTACTGGGTATGTAACAAATTATGTAGAGGGATGTGAGTGATGTAGATGGGATCTATCCCTCCAATATGACAGGAGCGACATCGGTATTCTTTGTAGAGTGAGACCACGAAGTGCATGGTCATGCCCAAATGAGTCAATATGGGATATTGAGCTCATTTGATTTAGTGTGTTTACTTGGAGTTCAAGATTTAGATTGATTAGAGGATGACACGGTCTATGCCTCATATTGATCAATCTAGATGTCTAGGATAGAAGGACATTGTCACATATTGTGAGGAGTCACAATTAGTAGTCACAAGGTGATGTTGGATCTCGACATTTCTTGTAACTTGGGTAGTAATGATGTGTTGCTAGATACCGCTCATTACTTATGCTCCTAAATGGGTTTAGGGCATTGCCAACGTTACAAGAACTTATAGGGTCACACACTTAGGACATTTAGATGGAGATTTGGTTCATATGATGAACCAAGAGGATTAGATTCATTTGATGAATCAAATTGGATTAAGAGTAATCCAAATTGGGCTAATTGAGTTAGACTCAAGTTGATTCATGTATTTAATGAGTCTAATTTAGATTATGACTCATTAGATCAATTTAATTTAATGAATTAGATTCATTATATTAAGTTGGCTTGAATCAAATGGTTAGATTAGATCAACCATGAGAGAGATTGAGTCAAGTTTGACTTTACTAGAGAGGAAGAGGTAGAATCAAGTTTGACTTGACTCTTTGCCACATCATGAGTGAGGTGGCGAGATATGGACCAATGGTGTTGCTCCACATCATCATGATTTGCCACCTCATGGAGGTTACAAGCCTCCATTGCATTTAATGTGGCCGACCACATTAAATGAGTGTAGGTTACTCATTTGCCACATCATTAGTGAGGTGGCAAGAGGTGGACCAATGGTAATGGTCAACATCTTCATGGTGTGCCACCTCATGGGAGTTACAAGACACCTCTTAATGGCCTCCACTTAATTGTAATTAAGTGGAAATGGGGATTACACAACCAAATGTGGCCGGCCACTTTAGTGAGGGGAGGAAAATGAATTTTTTGATTCAACTCCTCATTTACTCCTTTCTTCTTCCTCAAGCTCTCCTTCTCCCTCTCCTCTTTGCTTGGCCGAATCTCACCAAGGTGCTAGCACACCTTTTGTGTGAGGTTTCTCCACCTACGTGTCCGTGTGGATACTTCTAGAGGACCGACGCTTGACGGTCTTGAGATCCGGCAACTCCTTGGAAGAGCAGGAATGCGAAAGGGCACGCAACAAGGGTAAAGTTCTCAACACATAGATCTAGGAGTAGATCTAAAGATTTTGAAACTCGTATTTGTATTTCGTTCGGTTTTCCTTGCACGGATCTACGGCTTTGGGTGATTCGGGGTTTCCGCGACGCGAAAAGCGGTTTTCGCGGCCCGAAAAACCCAACACCCCCATGATCCTTGGACGCACCCCTTATAAAGGGAAATAACCCAAGGATATGATGGGCTTTTCCATTAAGAGTAGTGGGGAACGTGGGCATGTTCCCACGTTCCCATTTCCTATAGGATCGACATCTGAAGCCGACTAGTGACGAGATGAGCGAATCAGGGGATCAAACCCACAGACAGCTTCGGTGAAAAATTTGAACAGCTTACGAGGGAGTGAGATGGAGAGAGGGTGACCGACGGACGAGAGGCCCTGCTCGTCGACGCAGCTGCAGCGGCGAAGCAACAAACCTTAACTAGCTCCAGAACAAAATCGCAAGCAACAAGACTCTCCTTTCTTTTCCGCGGCCAAGGAGAAGGAGACATGAGAAAGATCACGGTTTGTAGTGTACTCTCGCCTCTTCTGAAAAAAAAACTCTAATGGTCATTTAGACCAGGTGGAGTTGTACTCTCGCCTCTATTTACAAACAAAAAAAAACTGCAATGACCTTTTATACTAGATGGAGTTTACATGTTAGGGTTTAGAATTTAGTCCCATATCTTTTGTTTTTGATTGACGGAGTGGAACTAGTGCTATAAAAGAAGAGGCTATGACACTTTCTTATTCATACCTTTCTCGGCCTTTTGGCTAAGATCAAGTGTAGTATCTGTTCTTATCAGTTTAATATCTGATACGTGGACCACTGGTTCACTATGATATTAAATTATTTTTTGTTTTGGGAGAGATTATTACAATAGCTTGCTATTTGGTCCTTGACGTGTCATCCCTGTGTTGCACTATTGCAAGGGTTTGACACACCTGACCAAGTTAAATTAAAATTTTAAATTAAGTTTATTTTTAAATTATTAATTACAATGCATGAAATTAAATTTAAAATTTTAAATATTTAAAAATAAATACAAAACAAATAAAAAATTTGAATTTTTTACCGATTTAATTATTATTTTTTAGTTAATGAATAAGAAATTTTAAAATTAGAATTGAATAAATTGATGTTTTCTTAGATGAAATTTTGAAATAATTTGATTAAAATTTTAAATTTATTAAGTTATTCAATTGAATTGAAATAACATAATTAGTGTGGTTTATTTTTTTAATTTGGTAAGAAAAAAAGATTTTACTCCGCCCAAGAAAGATAAAACACATACCAAACAACTTTCTAATAGGGAGGACATTTAATCCTTAGGGAATAAAACATGTAAAACACCTGTATCACTCGAATACCAATTTGGCTTCACCGTGGGGGTAGAGTTTGGTTCAAGTTTGACTTGAGGTTGGTTCGTTTAAATGTTATCAAGTTCTCAATTGAATTGGTATCAAGTACTCAACTTTCGCTGACTAATCCTGGGATGGTCAATCCAGCCATAAAAATTTTCCACTTGTCCATCAATCCAATGTTCTTAGATCAATCGTCCATTAGGGAAAATTCATCCGTTAATTCACTGAGATTTAAACTCGATCCTTAAATATTTGGGAAACTAAAAGTGTCCTATCATGGTACTATTACACAAGAACAACCTTATTTATTGTTTGAAACTTATTCAATTATTTATTAAATTTAATTATTTTATTTTATTTTATTTTATTTAACATGTTTATAAACAAGTTATTGATGATCATTATTCACCAATATACTTGTTCAAATTTATTCATAAATTTTTGAAGTATGTCCAATTAATTAAAATAGTGTTGTATTGAATGCACATAAATAATTTCATATTAAATTGAACACCAAACTTATTTTTGAACCATTGGTTCATTTACAGCCTTATCTGGCATGCTTGGGATATGCAACGAGGGCACAATGATAGGGCACGCTTGGGATGTGTACCGAGAGCACAATGTTGTTACCATCTCGATGATCTTGAACCAACTCCAGACCAATGCTTTGGATAAATAGTCTCGCTCAGTCAAACTGACAAGTAAATTGTTCGGTCACACTGAAAGAACATGCCAAATGAAAGACCATGGGAAAACCCTAACCCTACGGTCTATGGCCCATATCGTTACAAAAAAAACTGTAATGACCTTTTATACTAGGTGGAGTTTAGAGTTTAAGGTTTAGAATTTAGTCCCATATCGTTTGTTTTTGATTGACGGAGTGGAACTAATGCTATAAAAGAAGAGGCTATGGCACTTTCTCATTCATACCTTTCTCGGCCTTTTGGCTAAGATCAAGTGTAGTATCCGTTCTTATCAGTTTAATATCTGATACGTGGACCATTGGTTCACTATGATATTAAATTAATTTTTATTTTGGGGAGGGATCATTACAGTAGCTTGCTATTGGATCCTTCACGTGTCGTCCCTGTGTTGCACTATTGTAGGGGTTCGACACACCCGACCAAGATAAATTAAATTTTTATATTAATTAAGTTTTTTTTATAATTATTAATTATAGTGCAAGAAATTAAATATTAAAATTTTTTATATTTAAAAATAAATACAAAACACATAAAAATAACTGAATTTTTTATTGATTAAATTATTATTTTTCATTTAATGAATAAGAAATTTTAAAATTAGAATTGAATAAATTGATGTTTTCTTAGATGAAATTTTGTAATAATTTAATTAAAATTTTATTAGGTTATTCAATTTAATCGAAATAACCTAATTAGTGTGGTTTTTTTTTAATTTGGTAAGAAAAATTGAATTTACTCCGCCCAAGAATGATAAATCACGTACCAAACAACTTTCTATAATAGGGAGGACATTTAATTAATCTGTAGGGAATAAAACAGGTAAAACACTTGTGTCATCCGAATACCAATTTGGCTACATCGTGGGGTAGAGTTTAATTCAAGTTAGACTTGAGGTTGGTTTGTTTAAATGTTATCAAGTTCCCAATTGAATTGGTATCAAGAATTCAACTTTCACTAACTAATCCTGGGATGGTCAATCCAGCCATAAACATTTTCCACCGGTCCATCAATCCAGTGTTCTTAGATCAATCGTCCATTAGAGAAAATGCATCCGTTAATTCACCGAGATTTAAACTCGATCCTTAAATATTTGGGAAACTATAAAAGTGCCCTACCATTGTACTATCACACAAGAACAAACTTATTTATTGTTTGAAACTTATATAATTATTTATTAAATTTAATTATTTTATTTTATTTTATTTATTTAACATGTTTATAAAAAAGTTATTGATGATCATTATGCACCAATATACTTGTTCAAATTTATTCATAAGTTTTTGAAGCATGTCCAATTAACTAAAATTGTGTTGTATTGAACGAACATAAATAATTCCATATTAAATTGAGCACCAAAAATTATTTTTGAACCATTGGTTCATTTACTGCCCTATCCGGCACGCTTGGGATATGCAACGAGGGCAGAATGATAGGGCACGCTTGGGATGTGTACCGAGAGCACAATGTTGTTACCATCTCGATGGTCATGAACTAACTCCAGACTAATGCTTTGGATAAATAGGCTCGTTCAGTCAAACTGATAAATAGATCACTGAAAGAACAGGCCAAATGAAAGACCATGGGAAAACCCTAACCCTACGGTCTACGGAGGGCCCGAACTATAGGAGAATAACTCGAGGGGTGATTAGCTTGCGGGTTAGATTAACTAACATGTTAAGACGCTTTCATACAAGGAAGCAACAAAGTTGGGAATGTAGGCAACAAAGTTCTTTAATATATTTTGCAATGGGAAAAGGAAGCACAAAGGCCAAAGTAAGATTGACTTTCCACATCTCATCCCTACAGGCTATTGCAAGTAGATATAAAAGAAACAAAACGAGTTCAATAGGATGAACCCAACATATCAAATGAGAACCACCAAAACCTCAAGAGTAAGATGCATGAATTGAGACTTCCTCCTCAAAATATGTGACAGTACGATTGATCATGTCTGAAAATTGAAAAGAGGGCATGCCGGCAATGGTGACTTGGTTATTGATTGGAATAAGACTTTTTACTATGAGAAAAAGTTTTCCTTTGATCTCGCACACACTAAAACATGCAAAAAAAATGTTAGTGCCCAGAAACCAGGGGAAGTCTTTGGCGATAGCCCTCCGATGCTAACGACGCAAGGCCTCTGCGAGTGGCGGCCATGAGCACAGCCACCGCCCAAATCAGAGGCAAACTCCGTGGGTGTCCCTCAAGGCCTACGACGGCGACAATTGGGGAAGTTCGCAACATGGACGCTATCTTTCCATGTGTTGACAACAGGAAACAAAATCGATCGGAGCGGCAGCAAACAAGAGCAAAAGGAAGGGGTAGCAATTTTAAACAGGAGATTTTTCATGCATTTATATCTAACTATGTGCTCTGATACCATTGTTGATACTCTAAATGCATGAATCAAAACGAATTAAAATGGTAAACACTTACAACGATCTCCCACAGATATACAATCGGCGACGATTGGACTAGCTGTCGGAAGAGCAATCATAGGATTGGAAAGCTCTCCATAATTCCACGAACCAAATCCCACCGTCTCAAATGTTCTCCTCACTCTCTTGTTGTCTCTTTCTCTACACCGTGAATCGTTCCCCATGATCCTTGGATGCACTCCTTATTAAGGAAAATAACCCAAGGATATAATGGACTTTTCCATTAAGAGTAGTGGGGAACGTGGACATGTTCCAACGCTCCCATTTCCTATAGGATCGACATCTGAAACTGACTAGTGACGAGCCGAGCGAATCGGGGGATCAAACCCACAAACAGCTTCGCCGAAGAATTTGATTAGTTGATGAGGGAATGAGGCGGAGAGAGGGTGATCGACGGAGGAGATGTCCTGCTTGTCGACGCAGCTGCAGCGACGAAGCAACAAACCTTAACTGCCTCCAGAACAAAATCGCAAGCAACAAGTCTCTCCTTTCTTTTCTGCGGCCAAGGAGAAGGAGACATGAGAAAGATCACGATTTGCAGTGTACTCTCACCTCTTCTTAAAAAAAACTCTAATGGCCATTTAGACCAGGGGGAGTTGTACTCTCGCCTCTATTTACAAACAAAAAAAAACTGTAATGACCTTTTATACTAGATGGAGTTTAGAGTTTAGGGTTTAGAATTTACTCCCATATCGTTTGTTTTTTATTAACGGAGTGGAACTAGTGCTATAAAAGAAGAGGCTATGACACTTTCTCATTCATACCTTTCTCGGCCTTTTGGCTAAGATCAAGTGTAGTATCTGTTCTTATCAGTTTAATATCTGATACGTGGACCATTGGTTCACTATGATATTAAATTAATTTTTCTTTGGGGAGGGATCATTACAGTAGCTTGCTATTGGATCCTTTGTGTGTCATCCCTATGTTGCACTATTGTAGGGGTTCGGCGCACCGACCAAGTTAAATTAAATTTTTATGTTAAATTAAGTTTATTTTTAAATTATTAATTACAATCTATGAAATTAAATCTTAAAATTTTATATATTTAAAAATAAATACAAAACACATAAAATAATTGAATTTAATGAATAAGAAATTTTAAATTAGAATTGAATAAATTGATGTTTTCTTAGATGAAATTTTGAAATAATTTAATTAAAATTTTAAATTTTATTAAGTTATTTAATTTAATCGAAATTACTTAATTAGTGTTTTTTTTTAATTTGGTAAGAAAAAATGATTTTACTCCGCCCAAGAAAAGATAAATCACTTATCAAACAACTTTCTAATAGGGAGGACATTTAATCCTTAGGGAATAAAACACATAAAACACCTGTATCACTCGAATACCAATTAATTCGGCTTGAAGCAAAGATTTTATAAAAGTTCGGCTTGAAGCAAAGATTTTATAAAAAAAAATTAATTCGAACCTAACCCCAATCTGAATACAATTCGAAATCTTTAAATATGAATCTAAATAATTCGACCAACTTGAATAACTTAATTAAAAATAATTTTTTGCTTGTTATTTTTATTATAATTTTTTATTTTTATCTCAATAATTTATCATTATTATACTAGCTTTAATATTGATATTCATAATTTTAAAAATAAAATTTGATTTAATTTTAAAAAGATTTATTAAATCCTAAATTTAGGCCAATCCTAGTCAATCTGGACTCCGATCCAATCCTAGTACAACTTAAAAATCCTCCGATCTGAATATGAAAATTTCTAATTCAAGTTGGATATTTTTCGGGTTGACTTGGATTTACGGATCAGATTTATTTTTGACATCCCTAATTATAAATTATTAAGAAAATTTAATGAAATTTTGTTCCTAGTTCTACTATATACCCACACAACTCAGCTACCAGCCCAATGTGTATGCTATTATAAAATTTATATAAACACAAAATATATATCATGCCAGGCCAAACAAAATCTATATATATTTAGATATTATTACATTTTTAATTTGAAATTGATTGGTTAAAATTTTTATATTTTAAAGTTTATTTATTTGATTAATGAGTTTAATATTACAGTTTTTTTTATAAAAAAATTATTTACAAATTTAATAACAAGTTTGTTAATAAATATAGTTTACAAGTTTTGTTTGTGAATATAATTTTTGAATAATTTAAAATCTTTGTTTTTAAGAAATTTATTTATTTTTTAATGAATTAATCATTCTTATTTATTTAATTCATATTGAATAAATATAAATAAATGATTATCGAGTTAAACACTAAATTTTCTCATAAATGTTTAATTTATTTTTGTTATCGAATATATAGATAGTGGAAATTGTATTTGAATTTTAAAAAAGATAAAATTATGATGTTATTTCTAGATCTCATTTGATCATTTAAACTTATGAGTCTGAGAAATTTCTATCATTTTGATTTTTTTTTCTTATTGTAATAGAAAAAAAAATATTGTTATCCCTCATAATTTGTCGATTTTTTTTGAATGCATCTTTATGGTTTTTGAATCATTCATTTACCTTTACAATAGTTTTAATTTATTGAGTGCAAGTTTTTTTTTACAATTAACTTAAGCCATATAAATTTAGAATTTCCATTATTTTTTAATGTTACAAACTTATATTTGCAATTCGTATACATGTCATAAAACCAAAAAGCTAATAATCTCTTAGAATTTAACTACCATGTTGGAGATAGAGATGTTCTTTGTATATATTACAAGAAGTTAACAAGTTAATGACGAGTTCCTCTAACAAATAGATCTTTGCCATTAGATGATCTCGATAGGTTGAGTACAAGCAATGAGTCCATTTTTACCCACCATTTCAAAGATTGAACTAATTCTATCATGCCTTATCGTGTCTTGAATTGGTTCGCTCAAATCATACATTTTTTATTGTATTGATACTGACAAATCTAAGATTTGCACCCTAAAAGTAAGTTAATTTGATAGGAATATTATAGCGAGGATTTGAGTTATGAAGTCTGATTTATTGATTTTTGATGAATGTATATATTTGGAATGCAGAAGAATACTTTTGAGTCGCGAGATTTATCCCATCGCCATTAGTGTTCAATCAACCTAATCATGGATCGATACCCCGTATCTCCATAAAATATTTTATTAGTTTATGTTTTTTTTTTGTATGTGAAAGTTATAAAACTCTTTATATATAATTTTATTATTCTAGGTACTCATTTATGAGAAATTCATGAACATACAATAGTGTTGATTTTTTTTTAGAGTTTAGGTTAAAAAAGTGAACATTTTTTTTTAACAGGTTTTCGTTGATGATCTTGGATCGATAACCAAGGTTATCAAGAATACCTCCAACAAAACACACCCTAAATGATCATCATTTGCGTATACATGGGTGTGCAAGATAACAAAACACTATAAATATAGTTTTGATATTCTGCATACCTTACTCTGCACATCTCTTGAGTATCCAATTTGTTTTTTAAATTTAATTTTGTCACGCCCCAGAGGAGTCCCTGTCCGAGAAAATTTCGGCAGCATCTCCCCTGTACGGCGGACAATCTGAAACTTCTACATAACACATATACCTCAGCCACAGGCGGCTGGAATTATAACAATAAATAAAAACAATCACCACGCAGTTTATATAGATATTCAGCCTCTGGCTGTCACAACCACGCAGTTAATAATAGTAATCACAAACAATAGTACTCTGACTCGAAATCCACCCTACTCAACTACACTCAAAATGCTCAAATCCGACGAACTCACATCTTCTGCCATCCAGGCAGGATGTAGTAGAATAAAACCAAATCATACCAAAACCATCAACTATAAGAATTCGTACAAAATCCATAAGTAAAACCAACACAAGACTAAGTTCAAACATAGTCAAATAAGAAACAAAACAATCAATCAAGCAGGTAACATGTATCGGGCAGTGATTAACCAAAACAAATAAGAAAACACAATTAATGCAAATTGTTAATTTCACTACTAAGCATATCAAAGACAATAAGTCAAAAGTACCCGCCTCCGAAAATAGAAAGGTCCAATCTGACTCCGAGATACTCGTCTCGCGTCAAAGTCCTGTGTTAAATCGCACAGTTTAGCTAATTTAATTATAAACAAATAGCTAAACTAATTTCTAATCCACTGACCCGTTAGGGTTAGTTTCATTAACCCCAACTATACCGTTATACAACTTCTAAACCTAAATCAATAATTATTGCTAACACAACTAGCAATAATCTAACACAAAGATCAAAACCATAAACCTTACCTAAATTCACAGCCTGTGGTTTTCTTGATTCTCGGTCGCAAAGTGTGTTGCTGTTGACAATTAAGTAGGCTGCTAAATGGGATAGCTGCCGGAACCCAAAATCATCCACAAACCCAAACTCCTTGCTGGTTACTTCACTGACCACAAATCAAGAACAATAAAAATCCAAAATCAACCCAATTCCAATCAAAGCTAGGGTACAGAGCCTAAAATCTGTGATGGATCGAACCTGTGGCCGGCGACAATGCTAGGGCACAGCGTCGGCGAAGCAAACTCGGCGGCGGCACAATCCAAATCTAGGGCACACAAGATGGAGGTCGGCGGCACTGCTGTGAGGAGAGCTCGGCTGACTGTGAACCCAAAATAGGGCACGGAAGGTGAGACTAGGGCTCGACGGCGGCCGACGCTAGGGCAGAGAGGGCTCGGATCGGCTGTGCTCGCGCGTCGCCGGCGCTTGGACAGGGAGGAAGAAAAGATCAGCGGCTGGCGGCTAGGGCACAGGGGAAGGGGGTCGGCGTCGGCAGAGGAGAAGAAGATGTAGCGGCGGAGGAAACTGCCGTGGCCGGCGGTTAGGGCAAAGAGAAGAAGGAAGGTGTCGGGCGTGAGAGGAGAAGGGAAGAGAGGCACGCGGGGGGTCTCGGCGAGGATGAGAGGGAATTCGGCGAGGTAATAAAGAAAATAAAAAGAAATAAAAGAAAAGAAAATGTAAATATAAACATTTCCTCGCTTAAACGGGGTAGCCTAAACAGGCTTTTTCGGCCCCGTTTTTATCCCCGTTAACTCGTCCGTACGAGCTCCGAAAAATTCTCGAAAAATGTCCAAAAATTCTGAAAATTTCCCTTATTCATATTTGCCTATTTCCGATATTTTACAAATTTTTTTTTATGCTTAATACTATAATCCAAATCCTACACTCAAAAGACAAACTCTTATTGACATAAGTGGAGCTAAAAAAATTCGTATTTCGCTGATTCTATTTGCTGCCCACGAATGTCGCCTAGGCTAGCATCCGTGTGTGTATAGTATGTTATGCGATCGTCCGTGTCTGATTGGTAGAGGCACCTGGAATTGATCAAGGCGTCTAATTTTTTTTTATTTTTTAAAATTAAAAAAATCCATAAATCGGAGCTAAAAAAATATATCCTATATATATATATATATATATATATATATATATTATACCCGTGAGTATCTAATTTTGTTTAATTTGACCATTATAATTTAACATATATAGACACTAAAGGTAAAATCTAATTAGTTTAAACTCGGAGCTTAAAAAAATAAAATAAAATAACACATGTATTTCAATTGGGGTGTCTGGATCAATTCTATGCGCTCGACAACACAGTTGTGGCCTGTTCCACTACAAAAAAAACAGCATTACCGACGGAATATTCTGTCGTAGTTCTGTCGGTAGAGGCATTTACTGACGGAAAATAAAGTGTCGGAGTAAAATTCGTCGGAAAATTATACTCCGACAGAATTACTATTCCGTCGGTACATTTACCGATGGAATAACTAGTTCCGTCGGTAAATATATACTGACGGAAAAGTTATACTGTCGACAATTTTCGCTATCCTAATCTATAAGCTCGACAATAGAGTAGTTGACTATTCCACTGCGAACGATATATATATATAGGTGCCCATCTTGTATTAGATTTATTTTTTAAAATTTATTTCTTTTAGCTCCTGAGTTAAGCCGATTAGATTTAAACTTTAGGGTTTAGGAGTTGGATTATAGTGTTCAAGCTAAAAAAATTAAAATTAAAAAATTTTAAGTAGACATGGGGTATAAAATATATGTATTTTGGGTGTTTAGGATTTACAATTTAAAGGAATAAATTTTAAAAAAAATTGAGATGCTTGGATAAATTCTAGGCGCGTGAATTGTTCTGCCGCGAATGATCCTTGTAAATTTCTCATGGAGGAGATCAATGATCATCAGTAAAGGAAACCGGAAATCTCCATGTTTCAGGAGATACATTCTCTTGTGAAACATAGAACAAACACACTATTGTAAAACAACAGATTACTACAATCAAAGTTAACTGCCAAATTGAATCATTACCCGTTCAGTAAGCACGCAAGCTTCGCCAGGAGTCTTAACACCAACTGCAATTAGTTTAAGTCCTGCTGCATCAAATTTGGATGAGTTTGCAGGTATCAAAAGAGAAGAGCTAAACTCACCAAAAAAAACATCCAAAATGCCTCATGAGTGCAACCACTGAAACACACTAATCCACACAAAAGTAGTTGATCATGTATCAATCAATCTGCTAGGACAATGAAACGGAATAACTAACAATTGCCTAATCGAACAAACTAAGAGCAGGTGGTAATCAGATCTAGAGAAGAAAGATTTAGAAAATCAGTAGTTAGTATGAATGGGAGAAGGGAAAAAAGGAAGCAATTTGATATTTCGTTTTGGTCCCAGAGATCGCTGAGGAACAGGGCTCTCCAGTGCCCCCATTGCGAATACACGGATACCATCAAGGGCATCCCGAGTTGCGGTCTCATTGACGCCGCTAGTAGCGACTGCGATAGAGGAACCATGCGACGCAGCTTGAAGGATCGGCATCTGAAGCCGACTAGTGACGAGTCGAGTGAATCGGGGGATCAAATCCACAGATGGCTTCGACGGAGAATTCGATCAGCTTACGAGGGAGCGAGGCGGAGAGAGGGTGAGCGACGGAGGAGAGGTCCTGCTCACCGACGCAGCTGTAGTGGCGAAGCAACAAACCTTAACAACCTCCAGAACAAAATCTCAAGCAACAAGACTCTCCTTTCTTTTCCGCGGTCAAGGAGAAGGAGACGTGAGAAAGATCACGGTTTGCAATGTACTCTCGCCTCTTCTTAAAAAAAAACTCTAACGGCCATTTAGACCAGGTGGAGTTGTACTCTCACCTCTTCTTAAAAACAAAAAAAAATTGTAATGACCTTTCATACTAGATGGAGTTTAGAGTTTAGGGTTTAGAATTTAGTCCCATATCGTTTGTTTTTGATTGATGGAGTAGAACTAGTGCTATAAAAGAAGAGGCTATGGCTCTAATTTATTCATACCTTTCTCGGCCTTTTGGCTAAGTTCAAGTGTAGTATATCTTCTTATCAGTTTAATATCTAATACGTCGACCATTGGTTCACTAAGATATTAAATTAATTTTTGTTTTTGGGGAGAGATCATCTACTAGATCTTTCGTGTGTTATCCTTGTGTTGTACTATTGCAGGGTTCGTGTGTTAAGTTCAATTAAATTTTTATATTAAGGTGGTGTTTGGTTTAGATGTTTGGAAATAAATGAATGGATTCATTTCCAAACCTGGATGAAACCCATCCCCTCCCTTAGGTTTTGATGGAATGAGAATAAGAATTAAGTTTTGGACAAAAATACCCTTAGTATATTTGTTTAATTTTTTTTCATTTCATTTTCTCTCCTTGTTCTCTCTCATCATACTTTCTCTCTCCTCATTCTATCATCATATTTTTTCTTTCAACATATTTTATCTCTTCTTATTCTCTCTCATCACACATTCTTTATAATTTTCTCTCTCATCATAGACTCTCTCTCATTATTTTCTCTCTCTTCATTCTCTCATTTTTTTCATCATACTTTTTCTCTCATCATTCGTTCTCTCTCCTGAATCTCTCTTACCATACTCTCTCTCCATATTTTATCTAATCGCACTTTCTCTCTCTTCATTCTCTTCCATCACTCTCTCTCCTTATTCTCTCTCATCACACATTCTTTACCATTTTCTCTTTGTATTCTCTCTCATCATTCTCTCTCATTATTTTATCTCTCTTCATTTTTTCATCATACTTTCTCTCTCCTCAATCTCTCTTACCATACTCTCTCTCCATATTTTCTCTCATCCCACATTCTCTCTCTTCATTCTTTTCCATCACACACTCTCTCCTCATTTTCTCTCATCACACTTTCCCTTTTTTCATTTTTTCCCATCACACATTCTCTCTCATCACATTTTCTCATCATACTTTCTCTCATCACACTTTCTCTCTCTTTATTTTTTTCAATTACTCTTTCTCTCTCAACACACTTTCTCTCTCATCATACTTTTTCTCTTCTCAATCTCTCCTATCAAGCTCTCTCTCCTCATTTTCTCTCATCATACTTTCCTCTCTTCATTTTTTCCCATCACACTTTCTCTCTCATCATATGTGTCTCTCACATTCAATTTTACTTTCCATCTAATTTTTTCTCTTATTTTCCTCTAAGGGTAAAAAAGTAAATTTAAGTTCATTCCGATTGAAAATATTCAACTAACCAAACATTACTTTTAGGAATGATACCCAAGCTCACACTCATTCCCATTCCACAATACTATGATACTTATTCTCATTCCGATTCCTAGGAGAGAACCAAACACCACCTAAATTAAGTTTATTTTTAAATTATTTATTACAGTCCATGAAATTAAATCATAAAATTTTATATATTTTAAAATAAATACAAAACACATAAAAAATAATCAAATTTTTTTACTGATTTAATTATTAATTTTTAGTTAATAAATAAGAAATTTTAAAATTATAATTGAATAAATTGATGTTTTCTTAGATGAAATTTTGAAATAATTTAATTAAAAATTAAAATTTGATTAGGTTATTCATTTTAAATTTTAAATGTTATCACGTTCTCAATTTAATTGGTATCAAGTATTCAACTTGCAAATCCTCCAGTCATGAAAAATTTTAACCGGTCTGTCAGTCCAGTGTTCTTAGATCAACCGTCCATTAGAGAAAATTCATCCGTTAATTCACCAAGATTTAAACACGATCCTTAAATATTTGAGAAACTAAAAAAGTGCCCTACCGTGGTACTATTACACAAGAACAACCTTATTTATTGCTTAAAACTTATTCAATTAGTTATTAAATTTAATAATTTAAACTTATTTTATTTTATTTATTTAACATGTTTATAAAAAGTTATTGATGATTATTATTCACTAATAAACTTGTTCAAATTTATTCATAAGTTATTGAAACATGCCCAATTAATTAAAATTGTGTTGTATTGAACGCACATAAATAATTCCATATTAAATTGAACACCAAACTTATTTTTGAACCATTGGTTCATTTACTGCCCTATCCGGCACGCTTGGGATATGCAATGAGGGCAGAATTATAGCGCACGCTTGGGATATGTACCGGGAGCACAATGTTGTTACCATCTCGATGATCTTGAACCAACTCCAGACCAATGCTTTGGATAAACATGCTCGCTCAGTCAAACTGATAAGTAAATTGTTCGGTCACACTGAAAGAACAAGCCAAATGAAAGGCCATGGGGAAACCCTAACCCTACGGTCTACGGAGGGCCCTAACTATAGGAGAGTAACTCGAGGGGTGATTAGCTTGCGGGTTAGATTAACAAACATGTTAAGGTGCTTTCATACTAGGAAGCAACAGAGTTGGGAAAGTTGGCAACAAAGTTCTTTAATATATTTTGCAATGGGAGAAGGAAGCACGATGGCCAAAGTAAGATTGACTTTCCACATCTCTTCCCTCCAAGCCATTTCAAGTAGATATAAAAGAAACAAAAGGAGTTCAATAGGATGAACCCAGCATATCAAATGAGAACCACCAAAACCTCAAGAGTAAGATGCATGAATTGAGACTTCCTCCTCAAACTATTTGACAGTATGATTGATCATGTCTGAAAATTGAAAAGAGGGCATGCTGGCAATGGTGACTTGGTTATTGATTGGAATATGACTTTTTACTATGAGAAAAAGTTTTCCTTTGATCTCGCACACACTAAAACAAGAAAAAAAACGTTAGTGCCCAAAAACCAGGGGAAGTCTTTGGCGATAGCCCTCCGACGCTAATGACGCAAAGCCTCTGCGAGTGGCGGCCATGAGCACAACCACCGGCCAAATCGAAGACAACTCCGTGGGTGTCCCTCAAGGCCTACGACGTCGGCAATTGGGGAAGTTCGCGACATGGACACTATCTTTCTATGTGTTGGCAATAGGCAACAAAATCGATCGGAGCGACAGCAAACAAGAGCAAAAGGAAGGGGTAGCAATTTTAAACAGGAGATTTGTCATGCATTTATAACTAACTATATGCTCTGATACCATTGTTGATACTCAATATGCATGAATCAAAATGAATTAAAATGGTAAACACTTACAACAATCTCCCGCAGATCTACAATCGACAACGATTGGATTTGCTGTCGGGAGATCAATCATAGGATAGGAAGGCTCTCCACAATTCCACGAACCAAATCCCACCGTCTCAAATGTTCTTCTCACTCTCCCGTTGTCTCTTTCTCTACACCGTGAATCACCCCCCAATGATCCTTGGACGTACCCCTTATAAAGGAAAATAACCCAAGGATATAATGGACTTTTCCATTAAGAGTAGTGGGGAACGTGGGCATGTTCCCACGTTCCCCATTTCCTATAGGATCAGCATCTGATGCCAACTAGTGACGAGCCGAGCGAATCGAGGGATCAAACCCATAGACAGCTTCGGCGAAGAATTTGATCAGCTTACGAGAGAGCGAGGAGGAGAGAGGGTGACCGACGGAGGAGAGGTCCTGCTCGTCGACGCAGCTACAGCGGTGAAGCAACAAATCTTAACTACCTCCAGAACAAAATCGCAAGCAACAAGACTCTCCTTTCTTTTCCATGACCAAGGAGAAGGAGACGTGAGAAAGATCACGGTTTGCAGTGTACTCTCACCTCTTCTTAAAAAAAAAAACTCTAATGGCCATTTATACCAGGTGGAGTTGTACTCTCTCCTCTATTTACAAACAAAAAAAACTATAATGACCTTTTATTCTAGGTGGAGTTTAGAGTTTAGGGTTTAGAATTTAGTCCCATATCGTTTGTTTTTGATTGACGGAGTGGAACTAGTGTTATAAAAGAAGAGGCTATGGCACTTTCTCATTCATACCTTTCTCAGCCTTTTGGCTAAGATCAAGTGTAGTATCTGTTCTTATCATTTTAATATCTGATACATGGACCATTGGTTCACTATGATATTAAATTAATTTTTATTTTGGGGAGGAATCATTACACTAGCTTGCTATTGGATCCTTCGTGTGTCATCCCTGTGTTGCACTATTGTAGGGGTTCGGCGCACCCGACCAAGATAAATTAAAATTTTATATTAAATTAAGTTATTTTTTGAATTATTAATTATAGTGCATTAAATTAAATCTTAAAATTTTATATATTTAAAAATAAATACAAAACACATAAAAATAATTGAATTTTTTTACTGAATTAATTATTAATGTTCAGTTAATGAATAAGAAATTTTAAAATTTGAATTGAATAAATTGATGTTTTCTTAGATTAAATTTTGAAATAATTTAATTAGGTCCTTCAATTTAATCTAAATAACTTAATTAGTGTGGTTTTTTTAATTTGGTAAGAAAAAATGATTTTACTCCTCCGAAGAAAGATAAATCACGTACCAAACAACTTTCTAATAGAGAGAATTCAAGTATTCAACTTACTAATCCTGGGATGGTCAATCCAACCAAAAAAGTTTTCCACCGGTCCATCAATCCAGTGTTCTTAGATCAATCGTCCATTAGAGAAAATTCATTCGTTAATTCATCGAGATTTAAACTCAATCCTTAAATATTTGGGAAATTAAAAAAAGTGCCTTACCGTGGTACTATTACACAAGAACAACCTTATTTATTGTTTGAAACTTGTTCAACTATTTATTAAATTTAATTATTTTATTTTATTTTATTTATTTAACATATTTATAAAAAAGTTATTGATGATCATTATTCACCAACATACTTGTTCAAATTTATTCGTAAGGTATTGAAATTGTGTTGTATTGAACGAACAAAAATAATTCCTTATTAAATTGAACACCAATCTTATTTTTGAACAATTGGTTCATTTACCGCCCTATCCAGCACGCTTGGGATATGCAACGAGGGCACAATGATAGGGCACACATGGGATGTGTACCGAGAGCACAATGTTGTTTCCATCTCGATGATCTTGAACCAACTCCAGAGCAATGCTTTGGATAAATAGACTCGCTCAGTCAAACTGATAAATGGATCACTGAAAGAACATGCCAAATGATAGACCATGGTAAAACCCTAACCCTACAGTCTACGGAGGGCCCGAACTATAGGAGAATAACTCGAGGGGTGATTAGCTTGCGGGTTAGATTAAGTAACATGTTAAGGCAATTTCATACCAGGAAGCAACAGAGTTGGGAAAGTAGGCAACAAAGTTTTTTAATATATTTTGCAATGGGAGAAGGAAGCACAAAGGCCAAAGTAAGATTGACTTTCGACATCTCTTCCCTCCAGGATATTGTAGGTAGATATAAAAGAAACAAAACAAGTTCAATAGGATGAACCCAGCATATCAAATGAGAACCACTAAAACATCAAGAGTAAGATGCATGAATTGAGACTTCCTCATCAAAATATTTGATAGTACGATTGATCATGTATGAAAATTGAAAAGAGGGCATGCTGGCAATGGTGACTTGTTATTGATTGGAATAAGACTTTTTACTATGAGAAAAAGTTTTCCTTTGATCTCGCAAACACAAAAACAAGTAAAAAAATGTTAGTGCCCAGAAATCAGGGGAAGTCTTTTGCGATAGCCCTCTGATGTTAATGACGGAAAGCCTCAGCGAGTGGCGGCCATGAGCCAAGCCACCGGCCAAATCGGAGACAAACTCCGTGGGTGTCCCCCAAGGCCTACGACGTCGGCAATTGGAGAAGTTCGTGACATGGACGCTATCTTTCCATGTGTTGGCAGCGGGCAACAAAATCGATCTGAGCGGCAACAAACAAGAGGAAAAGGAAGGGGTAGCAATTTTAAGCAGGAGATTTGTCATGCATTTATAACTATGTGCTTTGATACCATTGTTGATACTCTAAATGCATGAATCAAAACGAATTAAAATGGTAAACACTTACAACGATCTCCCGCATAACTGCAATCGGCGAAGATTGGATTTGCGGTCGGAAGAGCAATCATAGGATTGGAAAGCTCTCCACAATTCCACGAACCAAATCCCACCGTCTCAGATGTTCTGCTCACTCTCTCGTTGTCTCTTTCTCTATACCGTGAATCATTCCCCATGATTCTTGGACGCACCCCTTCTAATGGGAAATAACCCAAGGATATGATGGACTTTTCCATTAAGAGTAGTGGGGAACGTGGGCATGTTCCCACGTTCCCATTTCCTATAGGATCGACATCTGAAGCGGACTAGTGACGAGATGAGCGAATCAGGGGATCAAACCCACAGACAACTTCGGTGAAAAATTTGAACAGCTTACGAGGGAGTGAGATGGAGAGAGGGTGACCGACGGACGAGAGGCCCTGCTCGTCGACGCAGCTGCAGCGGCGAAGCAACAAACCATAACTAGCTCCAGAACAAAATCGCAAGCAACAAGACTCTCCTTTCTTTTTCGCGGCCAAGGAGGAGACATGAGAAAGATCACGGTTTGTAGTGTACTCTCGCCTCATCTGAAAAAAAAACTCTAATGGTCATTTAGACCAGGTGGAGTTGTACTCTCGCCTCTATTTACAAACAAAAAAAACTGTAATGACCTTTTATACTAGATGGAGTTTACATGTTAGGGTTTAGAATTTAGTCCCATATCTTTTGTTTTTGATTGACGGAGTGGAACTAGTGCTATAAAAGAAGAGGCTATGACACTTTCTTATTCATACTTTTCTCGGCCTTTTGGCTAAGATCAAGTGTAATATCTGTTCTTATCAGTTTAATATTTGATACGTGGACCATTGGTTCACTATGATATTATATTAATTTTTTGTTTTGGGAGGGATCATTACAGTAGCTTGCTATTGGATCCTTGACGTGTCATCCCTGTGTTGCACTATTGCAAGGGTTTGGTACACCTGACCAAGTTAAATTAAAATTTTAAATTAAGTTTATTTTTAAATTATTAATTACAATGCATGAAATTAAATCTAAAATTTTAAATATTTAAAAATAAATACAAAACAAATAAAAAATTTGAATTTTTACCGCTTAAATTATTATTTTTTAGTTAATGAATAAGAAATTTTAAAATTAGAATTGAATAAATTGATGTTTTCTTAGATGAAATTTGGAATAATTTAATTAAAATTTTAAATTTATTAAGTTATTCAATTGAATTGAAATAACATAATTAGTGTGGTTTATTTTTTTAATTTGGTTAGAAAAAAGGATTTTACTCCGCCCAAGAAAGATAAAACATATACCAAACAAATTTCTAATAGGGAGGACATTTAATCCTTAGGGAATAAAACATGTAAAACACCTGTATCACCCGAATACCAATTTGGCTACACCGTGGGGGTAGAGTTTGGTTCAAGTTTAAATGTTATCAAGTTCTCAATTGAATTAGTATCAAGTACTCAACTTTCGCTGACTAATCCTAGGATGGTCAATCCAGCCATAAAAATTTTCCACTTGTCCATCAATCCAATGTTCTTAGATCAATCGTCCATTAGGGAAAATTCATTCGTTAATTCATCGAGATTTAAACTCGATCCTTAAATATTTGGGAAACTAAAAGTGTCCTATCATGGTACTATTACACAAGAACAACCTTATTTATTGTTTGAAACTTATTCAATTATTTATTAAATTTAATTATTTTATTTTATTTTATTTTATTTAATATGTTTATAGACAAGTTATTGATGATCATGATTCCCCAATATACTTGTTCAAATTTATTCATAAATGTTTGAAGCATGTCCAATTAATTAAAATAGTGTTGTATTGAACGCACATAAATAATTTCATATTAAATTGAACACCAAACTTATTTTTGAACCATTGGTTCATTTACCGCCTTATTTGGCATGGTTGGGATATGCAACGAGGGCACAATGATAGGGCACGCTTGGGATGTGTACCGAGAGCACAATGTTGTTACCATCTCGATGATCTTGAACCAACTCCAGACCAATGCTTTGGATAAATAGTCTCGCTCAGTCAAACTGACAAGTAAATTGTTAGGTCACACTGAAAGAACATGCCAAATGAAAGACCATGGGAAAACCCTAACCCTACGGTCTATGGAGGGCCCAAACTATAGGAGAATAACTCGAGGGTTGATTAGCTTGTGGGTTAGATTAACTAACATGTTAAGGCGCTTTCATACCTAGATGCAACAGAGTTGGGAAAGTAGGCAACAAAGTTCTTTAATATATTTTGCAATGGGAGAAGGAAGCACAAAGGCCAAACTAAGATTGACATTCCACATCTCATCCCTCCAGGCTATTGCAAGTAGATATAAAAGAAACAAAACGAGTTCAATAGGATGAACTCAGCATAGCAAATGAGAACCACCAAAACCTCAAGAGTAAGATGCATGAATTGAGACTTCCTCCTCAAAATATTTGACAATACGATTGATTATGTTTGAAAATTGAAAAGAGGGCATGCTGGTAATGGTTACTTGGTTATTGATTGGAATAAGACTTTTTACTATGAGAAAAAAATTTCCTTTGATCTCGCACACACTAAAACAAGCAAAAAAAAATGTTAGTGACCAGAAACCAGGGGAAGTCTTTGGCGATAGCCCTCCGACGCCAATGACGAAAAGCCTCTGCGAGTGGCGGCCATGAGCACAACCACCGGCCAATATCAGAGCAAACTTTATGGGTGTTCCTCAAGGCCTACGACGTCGGCAATTGGGGAAGTTTGCGACATGGACGCTATCTTTCCATGTGTTGGCAGCAGGCAACAAATTTGACCGGAGCGGCAGGAAAAGAGAGCAAAAGGAAGGGGTAAAAATTTTAAGTAGGAGATTTGTCATGCATTTATAACTAACTATGTTCTATGATACCATTGTTGATACTCTAAATGCACGAATCAAAACGAATTAAAATGGTAAACACTTACAACGATCTCCCACAGATTTACAATCGACGATGATTGGACTTGCTGTCGGAAGAGCAATCATAGGATTGGAAAGCTCTCCACAATTCCACGAACCAAAGCTCACCGTTTCAAATATTCTTCTCACTCTCTCGTTGTCTCTTTCTCTACACTGTGAATCATCTCCCATGATCCTTGGACGCACCCCTTATAAAGGAAAATAACTCAAGGATATAATGGACTTTTCCATTAAGAGTAGTGGGGAACGTGGGCATGCTCCTACGTTCCCATTTCCTATAGGATCGACATTTGAAGCCGACTAGTGACGAGCCGAGCGAATCGGGGGATCAAACCTATAGACACCTTAGGTAAAGAATTTGATCAGCTTACGAGGGAGCGAGGCGGAGAGAGGTTGACTGACGGAGGAGATGTCCTGCTTGTCGACGCAGCTGCAGCGAGGAAGCAACAAGCCTTAACTGCCTCCAGAACAAAATCATAAGCAACAAGACTCTCCTTTCTTTTCCGTGGCCAAGGAGAAGGAGACGTGAGAAAGATTACAGTTTGTAGTGTACTCTCGCCTCTTCTTAAAAAAAAAAAATTCTAATGGCCATTTATACCAGGTGGAGTTGTACTCTCGCCTCTATTTACAAACAAAAAAAACTGTAATGACCTTTTATACTAGGTGGAGTTTAGAGTTTAGGGTTTAGAATTTAGTCCCATATCGTTTGTTTTTGATTGACGGAGTGGAACTAGTGCTATAAAAGAAGAGGCTATGTCACTTTCTCATTCATACCTTTCTCGGCCTTTTGGCTAAGATCAAGTGTAGTATCTGTTCTTATCAGTTTAATATCTGATACGTGGACCATTGGTTCACTATGATATTAAATTAATTTTTATTTTGGGGAGGGATCATTACAGTAGCTTGCTATTGGATCCTTTGCGTGTCATCCCTGTGTTGCACTATTGTAGAGGTTCGACGCACCCGACCAAGATAAATTTAATTTTTATATTAAATTAAGTTTTTTTTTAAATTATTAATTATAGTGCAAGAAATTATATCTTAAAATTTTATATATTTAAAAATAAATACAAAACACATAAAAATAATTGAATTTTTTTATTGATTAAATTATTATTTTTCATTTAATGAATAAGAAATTTTAAAATTAGAATTGAATAAATTGATGTTTTCTTAGATGAAATTTTGAAATAATTTAATTAAAATTTTATTAGGTTATTCAATTTAATCGAAATAACTTAATTAGTGTGTTTTTTTTAATTTGGTAAGAAAAAATGATTTTACTCCGCCCAAGAAAGATAAATCACATACCAAACAACTTTCTATACTAGGGAGGACATTTAATTAATCTGTAAGGAATAAAACAGGAAAAACACCTATATCATCCGAATACCAATTTGGCTACATCGTGGGGTAGAGTTTAATTCAAGTTAGGCTTGAGGTTGGTTTATTTAAATGGTCAATCCAGCCATAAACATTTTCCACCGGTCCATCAATCCAGTGTTCTTAGATCAATCGCCCATTAGAGAAAATTCATCCATTAATTCACCGAGATTTAAACTCGATCCTTAAATATTTAGGAAACCATAAAAGTGCCCTACCGTTGTACTATCACACAAGAACAAACTTATTTATTGTTTGAAACTTATATAATTATTTATTAAATTTAATTATTTTATTTTATTTTATTTATTTAACATGTTTATAAAAAAGTTATTGATGATCATTATGCACCAATATACTTGTTCAAATTTATTCATAAGTTTTTGAAGCATGTCCAATTAATTAAAATTGTGTTGTATTGAACGAACATAAATAATTCCATATTAAATTGAGCACCAAACTTATTTTTGAACCATTGGTTCATTTACTGCCCTATCCGGCACGCTTGGGATATGCAATGAGGGCAGAATGATAGGGCACGCTTGGGATGTGTACCGAGAGCACAATGTAGTTACCATCTCGATGATCATGAACTAACTCCAGACCAATGCTTTGGATAAATAGGCTCGTTCAGTAAAACTGATAAATAGATCACTGAAAGAACATGCCAAATGAAAGACCATGGGAAAACCCTAACCCTACGGTCTACGAAGGGCCCGAACTATAGGAGAATAACTCTAGGGGTGATTAGCTTGCGGGTTAGATTAACTAACATGTTAAGGCGCTTTCATACCAGGAAGCAACAGAGTTGGGAAAGTAGGCAACAAAGTTCTTTAATATATTTTGCAATGGGAGAAGGAAGCACAAAGGCCAAAGTAAGATTGACTTTCCACATCTCATCCCTCCAGGCTATTGCAAGTAGATATAAAAGAAACAAAACGAGTTCAATAGGATGAACCCAACATATCAAATGAGAACCACCAAAACCTCAAGAGTAAGATGCATGAATTGAGACTTCCTCCTCAAAATATGTGACAGTACGATTGATCATGTCTGAAAATTGAAAAGAGGGCATGCTGGCAATGGTGACTTGGTTATTGATTGGAATCAGACTTTTTACTATGAGAAAAAGTTTTCCTTTGATCTCGCACACACTAAAACATGCAAAAAAAATGTTAGTGCCCAGAAACCAGGGGAAGTCTTTGGCGATAGCCCTCCGATGCTAACGACGCAAGGCCTCTGCGAGTGGCGGCCATGAGCACAGCCACCGGCCAAATCAGAGGCAAACTCTGTGGGTGTCCCTCAAGGCCTACGACGTCGACAATTGGGGAAGTTCGCAACATGGACGCTATCTTTCCATGTGTTGGCAACAGGAAACAAAATCGATAGTAGCGGCAGCAAACAAGAGCAAAAGGAAGGGGTAGCAATTTTAAACAGGAGATTTGTCATGCATTTATATCTAACTATGTGCTCTGATACCATTGTTGATACTCTAAATGCATGAATCAAAACGAATTAAAATGGTAAACACTTACAACGATCTCCCACAGATCTACAATCGGCGACGATTGGACTAGCTGTCGGAAGAGCAATCAGAGGATTGGAAAGCTCTCCATAATTCCACGAACCAAATCCCACCGTCTCAAATGTTCTCCTCACTCTCTTGTTGTCTCTTTCTCTACACCGTGAATCGTTCCCCATGATCCTTGGATGCACTCCTTATTAAGGAAAATAACCCAAGGATATAATGGACTTTTCCATTAAGAGTAGTGGGGAAGTGGACATGTTCCAACGTTCCCATTTCCTATAGGATCGACATCTGAAACTGACTAGTGACGAGCCGAGCGAATCGGGGGATCAAACCCACAAACAGCTTCGCCGAAGAATTTGATCAGTTGATGAGGGAACGAGGCGGAGAGAGGGTGATCGACGGAGGAGATGTCTGCTTGTCGACGCAGCTGCAGCGACGAAGCAACAAACCTTAATTGCCTCCAGAACAAAATCGCAAGCAACAAGACTCTCCTTTCTTTTCTGCGGCCAAGGAGAAGGAGACGTGAGAAAGATCACGATTTGCAGTGTACTCTCACCTCTTCTTAAAAAAAAACTCTAATGGCCATTTAGACCAGGTGGAGTTGTATTCTCGCCTCTATTTACAAACAAAAAAAAACTGTAATGACCTTTTATACTAGATGGAGTTTAGAGTTTAGGGTTTAGAATTTAGTCCCATATCGTTTGTTTTTTATTAACGAAGTGGAACTAGTGCTATAAAAGAAGAGGCTATGACACTTTCTCATTCATACCTTTCTCGGCCTTTTGGCTAAGATCAAGTGTAGTATCTGTTCTTATCAGTTTAATATCTGATACGTGGACCATTGGTTCACTATGATATTAAATTAATTTTTCTTTGGGGAGGGATCATTACAGTAGCTTGCTATTGGATCCTTTGCGTGTCATCCCTATGTTGCACTATTGTAGGGGTTCGGCGCACCCGACCAAGTTAAATTAAATTTTTATATTAAATTAAGTTTATTTTTAAATTATTAATTACAATATATGAAATTAAATCTTAAAATTTTATATATTTAAAAATAAATACAATACACATAAAATAATTGAATTTAATGAATAAGAAATTTTAAAATTAGAATTGAATAAATTGATGTTTTCTTAGATGAAATTTTGAAATAATTTAATTAAAATTTTAAAATTTTTTAAGTTATTCAATTTAATCGAAATAACTTAATTAGTGTTTTTTTTTTAATTTGGTAAGAAAAAATGATTTTATCCGCCCAAGATAAATCACTTATCAAACAACTTTCTAATAGGGAGGACATTTAATCCTTAGGGAATAAAACACATAAAACACCTATATCACTCGAATACCAATTAATTCGGCTTGAAGCAAAGATTTTATAAAAGTTCAGCTCGAATCTAACCCCAATCTGAATACAATTCGAAATCTTTAAATATGAATCTAAATAATTCGACCAACTTGAATAACTTAATTAAAAATAATTTTTTGCTTGTTATTTTTATTATAATTTTTTATTTTTATCTCAATAATTTATCATTATTATACTAGCTTTAATATTGATATTCATAATTTTAAAAATAAAATTTGATTTAATTTTAAAAAGATTTATTAAATCCTAAATTTAGGCCAATCCTAGTCAATCTGGACTCCGATCCAATCCTAGTACAACTTAAAAATCCTCCGATCTGAATATGAAAATTTCTAATTCAAGTTGGATATTTTCGGGTTGACTTGGATTTACGGATCAGATTTATTTTTGACATCCCTAATTATAAATTATTAAGAAAATTTAATGAAATTTTGTTCCTAGTTCTACTATATACCCACACAACTCAGCTACCAGCCCAATGTGTATGCTATTATAAAATTTATATAAACACAAAATATATATCATGTCAGGCCAAACAAAATCTATATATATTTAGATATTATTACATTTTTAATTTGAAATTGATTGGTTAAAATTTTTATATTTTAAAGTTTATTTATTTAATTAATGAGTTTAATATTACAGTTTTTTTTAAAAAAAATTTATTTACAAATTTAATAACAAGTTTGTTAATAAATATAGTTTACAAGTTTTGTTTGTGAATATAATTTTTGAATAATTTAAAATCTTTGTTTTTATGAAATTTATTTATTTATTTAATGAATTATTCAAGCTTATTTATTTAATTCATATCGAATAAATATAAATAAATGATTAAATGTAAAATACCAGAAATATGCGAATATGAATAAGGGAATTTTCCGGAATTTTTGGACATTTTTCGGAGATTTTTCGGAGTTCGTATGGACGAGTTAACGGGGATAAAAACGGGGCCGGAAAAGCCTGTTTAGTTTACCCCGTTTAAGCGAGGAAATGTTTATATTTACATTTCCTTTTCTTTTATTTCTTTTTATTTCTTTAATTCCTCTTCTTATTCCTCACCTCGCCGAACCCGAGCCATCCCCGCAACTCTTCCCTTCTTCTTCCCGACGCCGTGCCCTAACCGCCGGTCCGACGGTTTCTTCCTCCTCGGAGTCTGCCCAAGCGCCGACGAGCGCGAGCCACTGCTGGTCAAGCCGTCGGCTGTGCCCTAGTTTCCTTGTCGACGACGCCGACACCCACAGAAGATTTCCTCTTCCCTGCCGACGCCGAACCCAATTCTCCTTCCCTTCCTGCGACGCCGACGCCACTGCCGATCCACCGCAGGAGCGTCTGTACCCTAGTGCCTCCGCCGACGCCGAGTAGTGCCGGCCATCTCTCCTCTTCCTTCATTCCGAGATTTTTCAGCCGGTTCTTCTCGGACGCCCTCTGTCCTAGATTTGGGCCACAGCCGACCAAGCTCCTTGCCCTAAATCTGCCGAGCCTCACTATGCCGCCTCACCTCTGCTTCTGCCGATTTCCCGATTATTACCGATCATCTTCCCTGGCTGACGACGTGTGCACGAAATCGTCTAGCAATGATCTTGGAGGTAGAAGATCTATTGGATTTCTAGTCATCTTCACACTTGATTCTTTCCTTGAGTTGATTGATTCCAGTGGGTTGTGATGTTCCGTGGATTTAGAAATTTAGGTTTCTATGGGTTGTTCCTGGTACCGGTAGCAACTCCATCTAGCTACTCTCTTTGATTTCAGTAGCAAGAACGACTGAGATGTTGAGGTAAGATGAGTAGATTTTGTTCTTGAATAAGGTTATTGTTGGTTTGGGATATTCTGCTCTTGATCCGAACAGTGTAGTTGTTCCTAGCTATGAGTTGGTTCGTTTGTGATATGGAATTTGTGCTTGTTTTCCAACAGCAATTACTTCATTTGGCAGCAAGTTGTCCGACGGTGGAACACCTGCTGAGGCTTCGAATTTAGGTAAGGTTGTAGTGTTTTGGGGCTTAATTCTCGTAAGAATTATTTGTGCTAACTGGGGTTGTTTGTAGTAACTTTACAGTAGCACCATTACTAGATCTTCAGCAAGAGCTACCTCCGGATAACCATTTATTCCTCGACAGCAACATCCACTTTGTTCTAGTAACTTGTTCCGCTGTGAATTGAGGAAAGCATAGGGATTTGATTTATGCTGTTGATCATGTATAGGTTGATTAGGATCATATCTTATTGGTCGTTGAGATTTTATTTAGCTATTCGTTGAGTTCTAGCTAAATAAATGTACGTATATTGGTGACACAGGAGTTTGACGCGAGACGAGTATCTCGACGTCGGATTGGACCATATTGGACATTTCTTATCGGAGGCGGGTACTTTTGACTTATGTTATTTGATATACATAGTAGTGAATTTAACAAGTTACATTAATTATGTCCTTTATTTGTTTCGGTTAGTCACTACCCAATATCTGATACATGATTGATTGATTGCTTGATTTGCATCCCATGTATACTTTATTTGTTTATACATGCTTATAGGGGGTAGTGATATACCATGCTTCACCATGTTTAGGACCTAGGATTTTATACCTTCTGTGTACCTTTGTTCGATATGATTCGTTGACCTAGGGTGCACTTTTCTATATATATGGATTAGGTCAGGATGTTTTTATGGTTAGTGCCATGCACCATTTGCATGATTGCATGCTGTGCGATAATCCGCTCCATTATTGTTGAGCACATCACCAGTTACATGGATCTGCACACACCACCACTCATGGGTTAGTGGTCGATTCAGGCAGAGTGTGTTGCAGCAGGGACTCTGTTAGGCACCGTTGGTCCGCTCATGGGTAGTGTGACACAACGTGTTATCCGGCAGTGATTCCTCCCCGTCATCGTGTACCGGGAGTTGAGAGCATTGCGCTCCCCCATTTATGATTTGGGGTAGGAGGATAGGTGTACTCCGACAGCATCCCGTCCACTCGGTCACTCATCAGGAGCAATGACGACAAAGTGCACGGTTGTCACAACCCTACCCACTCGGCCTCACTATTGTGTGAGATGGTTGACTGGCGTCAGGGTGACCAGGACGCATCATTGGCATCATATACGTGATGCATTATTTGTTTGTGTTTGTGGTTGCTGCATTTATATGCTGCATATTGTTTGGATACCTATGTTTGACATGCATACAGGATTTCTATATCACTCGGACTGTTTGATCTTATACTCAGGTCCTGGTTAGTACAGGTTCTCTCCTGTTTACCCAGTTTGGCATTTATCTTTATTTCATCAGGAGACTGTACGCATGATTAGTGCTAGGTGTTATTTCCCTACTTTGTATATCAGTTGTACCTGCTGAGTGTTGGACTCACCCCGCCTCTATTGTTGTTATATTTCAGGATGATGCTGTCAGGAGAGAGTTCCAGTTGCTAGTCCCCTGCAGACCACCAGCTGTAGTTGTCTTTTGATTTTGTTTTGTTTCTTATTTGACTATGTTTTGGACTTAGTCTTGTGTTGGTTTTACTTATGGATTGTGTATGGATTCTTATCGTTGATGGTTTTGGTATGAGTTGGTTTTATTCTACTACATGCCTGCCTGGACGGCAGAAGAGGTGAGTTCGTCGGATTTGAGCTTTACGAGTGTAGTTGAGTAGGGTGGATTTCGAGTCAGAGTATTATTTTACTGTTTAATTATCTTAACTGCGTGGTTGTGACAGCCAGAGGCTAAATAGATTATATATAACTGCGTGGTGATGTTTTATTTTGTTGTTATTATTCCAGCCGCCTGTGGCAGAGGTATTTGTGAGATGTAGAAAAGTTTCAGATTGTCCACCGTACAGGGGAGATGTTGCCGAAATTTTCTCGGACAGGGACTCCTCTGGGGCGTGACAATTTAGTGGTATCAGAGCCAGGTTTTACGATCTTTTGTTTTCGTATTTTGGATGTTTGGGATAACCTGATACCAATTTATTTACTTGGTATCAGAGCGCCAAGTTTGGCGATACTTGTTGGATTTTTGTATTATGGATTTTCGAGATTTATCTGATACCAATTTATTTGGTATCAGAGCGGGTTATGATACCTGCTTTTGGTGTTCTGGAGATTTATCGGATACCTGTTGTTGGTATTCTGGATATTTGGTTAGCCAGGTTTGCGAGTCAAACTGGGCATTTTTGGATTTTCGATATGGTTATGTTTCGGATTTTCGTTTCGGATTTCTATGAATTTTCGGCGATTTTCTCGTTCGAAATTTTGAGGTCAGAAGTTGGGGACTGGACAGCGATGGAACATCTCCAGACGGCAAATAGGTATGATGTTTATTTTATGATAGTTATGACATCTATTAGCACTTTATCTTTATTACCTGTCTGGTTGTTGTAGCCATATTACATGTGATGGGTTAGCCACTGATCATGGTCGACCCTAATAGAGATCAAGGATTATAGTCTCTGGTGATTTTTCATATCATACCACCAGTAGTTTTAGTTTCTGTTACTACTAGTAGGAGTTGGAGGCATATACCAGCCTCTGCTATTGTTAGCTGGGTAATGGATGATACCTATATATTCCTGTGGACTTAGCCAGTAGAGTTTTTATACTCGTATCTTTTGGATATTAGGGTACCTAATACAATGAAAATTGTTTCATTGGGAGTTACCATGTTTGATCATTGTTGAGAATGATTTGAGGTTGAGGAATATTGGGAGATCAGATATTGTGATGTGTTGATTTCTAATGATTTATGAGAGTAAATGTTATGTGGTTGTTTGATGATCTATTAGTGGATAACTATTTTGATGATTTATTATTTGGGTTGTCGTTGATGGTGACATAGTGAGTGTCATGTTTGATGTTCACAGGTTTGATGATTATAGTTGGTGATTAGGTGGAAAGGACTGATTTAGCAATATACCATTGTCGGCTTGGATAGTTTATAGAGGATCGATGTATCCTATTCCATGAAGACTTTGACCATGGACTGTATATACCCGGTTGGATGACTCAGAAAGTGCATTTGGATATGTGACCCCGCTGATGTAAGGAAGTGTAGAGCTAATTGCTTAACACTTATGGGATACAATCATTACTAGTGTATACTGGGAGAGTACATTTGGATTTAAGATGATAAAAATTTCCCCATTCGATATAGTCTTGGTAGTGTACGACATTGACTTGCAATGTTATACCATGGTGTATATCTTCCTTGTCCGATATTAGTTCCTTTGAACCTAGAGCAGGGTTGTTACTGGATGATTAGACTGCTTTATTTTGGGTTGCTTTTGATTGATGTATTCATGCTTGATACATATGCATGAATTTTGTTTAGATATACCCGTAACCCATGAGTGTTGGTAGCATAAGGTTGGTCTCTTTGGTTAAGCTGGTATGCTGATTTTGCATGTCTATGTTGCATGTATATTATGATTGTTATGTGTTGTAGGAGTCCTATGGTGGACGGTCCATTTGCAAGTAGTATATGTATCCATGTTCTGATATGGTTTGAAGGTTCCTTGTGGATCATAGATATGTAGTTCGGTGTATGTATCTAGATGTATTATTGAAGATATTGTCGATTAAATCCGAGTTGTAGTATAGTACATCGGTGGTGTTTTGATGGAGGCATTTTGTCGATTTAATCTGAGTTGTGATATGTACATATGTTGTGTGAGCACGTGTGCTAGGTATATATTGGTGGCAGCATGATGATTCCACTTATGCTGAATGCAGAATGTGGAGTGACTGCATTATGTCATTTGTTGGATTAACTCATCAACTAATTCTCCTATCAGTGGATGACCCACTAGGATGCTGATAGAGTTGATGATGGATTTGATTAGGTTACTAGGTTGTTATAGCCTAGGCTAACCACAGTGATTTATGGTAGAGAGATCTTGTACAGTCTCTAGCTAGATAGTTAGGTTCCTTGGGGTACTTATGTATTATTTTGTGGTGGAGAGTTGCTCCCACATATTACGGATTGCTTGTAGTGAAGCATTGCCCCTATATTTATTGCGATACATATTTCAGATTATTTGTAGTGGAGTGTTACTCCTACATATTGAGGATGTCTTGTGGTAGAGCGTTGCTCCCACATATGTGGTATTTTCTGTGATGGAGCGTTGCTCTCACACTGGAGGATCTATGCTTAGATGTTTTATATCGTTGGTGATCATATTTCAGATTTATTGTCGAGGATCTTATGGATTGGGAATGTCTGTGATACGGACATTATGTGTATTGGTTTTACCATTAGGGCTTGCGGAGCCTTAGATGTTTTCATGGACTAGATGATTTGGGTATCCCTAGGATATTGGATCAGAATTCGTTATCGTTATTGATGATGTGGTGTTTTATTCCTGATATGAGGTGTATCACGTACACTATCTTTGCATAGTTCTAGAGATGTTTCGATGGAAACGCCTATATGTGAAGTTCAGTAGTGTGTATTTTGGTTGTCTTCTGTGAGATGTTTGAGACACATGGTCACCAGTAGGAGTATACCGTGGTTCCACAGGAGGACGAGGTTGTTACCGTTGGGAGTAGACGGAGTCTATAGAAGAGGCTCGCAACTTCCTTTGTTTGGCTCGATACTTCCGGAGATACGTTGAGGGTTTCTCTCGGATAGCTATGTCACTGACACGTCTGACCTGGAAAGGCGTGAAGTTCACTTGGACTAAGGATGACAAGACCAGCTTCTAGGAGTTGAAGCGGAGACTAGTGTCGGCTCCGATTTTGGTGTTACCTTCTGGAGAGGACGGATATGTCCTCTACACCGACGCATCTATTCAGGGTTGAGCGCTGTTCTGATGCAGCACGATATGGTAGTCTTCTATGCTTCTCGTCGATTGAAGGAACATGAGAAGAACTACCCTGTACATGATCTGGAGCAAGTCGTCATTATTTTTGCCATGAAGATTTGGCGATATTATTTATATGGCATTACATTTGAGATTCTCACTGACTATAAGAGTCTCAAATATCTGTTTACTTGGAAGGAACTTAATCTTCGACGGAGGAGATGGATGGAGTTCTTGAAGGATTATGATTGTATCATTAGCTATCACCCGGGGAGAGCTAATGTGGTTGCCGATGCGCTTAGCAGGAAGTCCGGAGGGACTTTAGTTTGCCACCGAGTTGTGGTCACAGACTTGATTTAAGGTTCCTCCGGTCCTTGAGGGGTAAGGACAGACAGAGTAGGGTACTTTGGTACCATGGGTGCTCAATCGTTGATCAGGACAGGGATACGAGAGCCATAGGCTGCTGATCAGTATTTGCAGTTTATTTACAGTCAGATAGCTTCTGGGCAGCAGACCGAGTTCACACGAGACGAGGAGGGTGTTATATACTTCCGAGGCAGATTATGCGTACCTCAGTCTCATCCGGTCTTACAGGAGCTACTTCAGGAGGCACACCGTTCTCGATTTGCGATCCATCCAGGCGGGACCCGTATGTATCGAGACTTGAGGCGTTCCTACTGGTGGAACGGCATGAAGAAAGACATCGCGGATTTCGTAGCTAGATGTCTTGTCTGTCAGCAGGTGAAGGCTGAACACCAGAGACCGCAGGATTACTTCAACGAATTCTTATTCCTGAGTGGAAGTGGGATCACATTACCATGGACTTTATGGTAGGATTGCCGAGGACACGACGAGGCCATGACGCGATTTGGGTAATCGTAGATCGATTAACCAAATCCGCGCACTTCTTAGCGATTCGGAGGACTGATTCCCTGGATCGATTGGCAGATCTGTATTGCCGAGAGATTATCAGACTACATGGTGTTCCATTGAGTATCATTTCGGATAGAGATCCACGGTTCACGTCTCGTTTCTGGCAGAGTCTGCAGCAGGCCTTGGGCACACAGCTCCGTTTCAGTACAGCTTTCCATCCACAGACAGATGGAAAGTTAGAGCGGACCATTCAGACTTTAGAGGATCTGCTGAGGTCATGTGTTATGGATTTCGGAGGCAGTTGGGAGGACCATCTGCCGTTAGTAGAGTTTGCTTACAACAACAGCTTTCATTCGGTTATCCAGATGGCACCGTTTGAGGCGTTGTAGGGTAGGCCTTGTCGGACACCCACCCTTTGGATGAGGGTGGAGAGGCCCAGTAGTTGGGACCTCATAGAGTTTAGCATGATGCAGTGTTGGTCCATACTATCAGACGGAGAATGTCAGAGGCGCAGGACCGCCAGAAGAGTTACGCAGATCGGAGATGCAGACCACTATAGTTCTCTGTTGGCGACCCTGTATTTCTGCGAGTTTCACCCACGAAAGGGGTGAAGAGATTTGACTTCAGAGGTAAGCTAGCTCCGCGGTACATTGGCCCTTTCGAGATCTTGGAGAGGATCGGAGCGGTAGCTTACCGACTGGCACTACCATCGTCCCTGTCAGGCATTCATGATGTATTCCACGTATCGATGCTGAGGAGATACGTACCTGATCTGACACATGTGCTGGCAGATATTCCAGTTCCAGGTCAGCCTGACATTACATATGAGGAGGTTCCGGTACGGATTCTTGACCGGAAAGAGCGTCGGTTGCGGAACAAGACAGTCCGCCTGGTTAAAGTCGGATGGCAACATCATTCAAATGAGGAGGCTACTTGGGAGCTCAAGGATACTATCTGAGCTCGATATCCCCATCTTTTCACTTGAGGTATGTGATTTAGTTTACCGTTCAGCATTTATACTTTCTGTCTGTTGTGAGTACTTGCTGATGGTAGATAACGAAATTTGGGGACCAAATTTTTATTAGTGGGGGAGAATGTAAAATACCAGAAATATGCGAATATGAATAAGGGAATTTTCCGGAATTTTTGGACATTTTTCGGGGATTTTTCGGAGTTCGTACGGACGAGTTAACGGGGATAAAAACGGGGCCGGAAAAGCCTGTTTAGTTTACCCCGTTTAAGCGAGGAAATGTTTATATTTACATTTCCTTTTCTTTTATTTCTTTTTATTTCTTTAATTCCTCTTCTTATTCCTCACCTCGCCGAACCCGAGCCATCCCCGCAACTCTTCCCTTCTTCTTCCCGACGCCGTGCCCTAACCGCCGGTCCGGCGGTTTCTTCCTCCCCGGAGTCTGCCCAAGCGCCGACGAGCGCGAGCCACTGCTGGTCAAGCCGTCGGTTGTGCCCTAGTTTCCTTGTCGACGGCGCCGACACCCACAGAAGATTTCCTCTTCTCTGCCGACGCCGAACCCAATTCTCCTTCCCTTCCTGCGACGCCGACGCCACTGCCGATCCACCGCAGGAGCGTCTGTGCCCTAGTGCCTCCGCCGACGGCGAGCAGTGCCGGCCATCTCTCCTCTTCCTTCATTCCGAGATTTTTCAGCCGGTTCTTCTCGGACGCCCTCTGTCCTAGATTTGGGCCACAGTCGACCAAGCTCCTTGCCCTAAATCTGCCGAGCCTCACTATGCCGCCTCACCTCTGCTTCTGCCGGTTTCCCGATTATTACCGATCATCTTCCCTGGCTGACGACGTGGGCACGAAATCGTCTAGCAATGATCTTGGAGGTAGAAGATCTATTGGATTTCTAGTCATCTTCACACTTGATTCTTTCCTTGAGTTGATTGATTCCAGTGGGTTATGATGTTCGGTGGATTTAGAAATTTAGGTTTCTGTGGGCTGTTCCTGGTACCGGCAACAACTCCATCTTGCTACTCTCTTTGATTTCAGTAGCAAGAACGACTGAGATGTTGAGGTAAGATGAGTAGATTTTGTTCTTGAATCAGGTTATTGTTGGTTTGGGATATTCTGCTCTTGATCCGAACAGTGTAGTTGTTCCTAGCTATGAGTTGGTTCGTTTGTGATATGGAATTTGTGCTTGTTTTCCAACAGCAATTACTTCATTTGGCAGCAAGTTGTCCGACGGTGGAACACCTGCTGAGGCTTCGAATTTAGGTAAGGTTGTAGTGTTTTGGGGCTTAATTCTCGTAAGAATTATTTGTGCTAACTGGGGTTGTTTGTAGTAACTTTACAGTAGCACCATTACTAGATCTTCAGCAAGAGCTACCTCCGGATAGCCATTTATTCCTCGACAGCAACATCCACTTTGTTCTAGTAACTTGTTCCGCTGTGAATTGAGGTAAGCATAGGGATTTGATTTATGCTGTTGATCATGTATAGGTTGATTAGGATCATATCTTATTGGTCGTTGAGATTTTATTTAGCTATTCGTTGAGTTCTAGCTAAATAAATGTACGTATATTGGTGACACAGGACTTTGATGCGAGACGAGTATCTCGACGTCGGATTGGACCATATTGGACATTTCTTATCGGAGGCGGGTACTTTTGACTTATGTCATTTGATATACATAGTAGTGAATTTAACAAGTTGCATTAATTATGTCCTTTATTTGTTTCGGTTAGTCACTACCCAATATCTGATACATGATTGATTGATTGCTTGATTTGCATCCCATGTATACTTTATTTGTTTATACATGCTTATAGGGGGTAGTGATATACCATGCTTCACCATGTTCAGGACCTAGGATTTTATACCTTCTGTGTACCTTTGTTCGATATGATTCGTTGACCTAGGGTGCACTTTTCTATATATATGGATTAGGTCAGGATGTTTTTATGGTTAGTGTCATGCACCATTTGCATGATTGCATGCTGTGCGATAATCCGCTCCATTATTGTTGAGCACATCGCCAGTTACATGGATCTGCACACACCACCACTCATGGGTTAGTGGTCGATTCAGGCAGAGTGTGTTGCAGCAGGGACTCTGTTAGGCACCGTTGGTCCGCTCATGGGTAGTGTGACACAACGTGTTATCCGGCAGTGATTCCTCCCCGTTATCGTGTACCGGGAGTTGAGAGCATTGCGCTCCCCCATTTATGATTTGGGGTAGGAGGATAGGTGTACTCCGACAGCATCCCATCCACTCGGTCACTCATCAGGAGCAGTGACGACAGAGTGCACGGTTGTCACAGCCCTACCCACTCGGCCTCACTATTGTATGAGATGGTTGACTGGCGTCAGGGGTGACCAGGACGCATCATTGGCATCATATGCATGATGCATTATTTGTTTGTGTTTGTGGTTGCTGCATTTATATGCTGCATATTGTTTGGATACCTATGTTTGACATGCATACAGGATTTCTATATCACTCGGACTGTTTGATCTTATACTCAGGTCCTGGTTAGTACAGTTTCTCTCCTGTTTACCCAGTTTGGCATTTATCTTTATTTCATCAGGAGACTGTACGCATGATTAGTGCTAGGTGTTATTTCCCTACTTTGTATATCAGTTGTACCTGCTGAGTGTTGGACTCACCCCGCCTCCATTGTTGTTATATTTCAGGATGATGCTGTCAGGAGAGAGTTCCAGTTGCTAGTCCCCTGCAGACCACCAGCTGTAGTTGTCTTTTGATTTTGTTTTGTTTCTTATTTGACTATGTTTTGGACTTAGTCTTGTGTTGGTTTTACTTATGGATTGTGTATGGATTCTTATAGTTGATGGTTTTGGTATGAGTTGGTTTTATTCTACTACATGCCTGCCTGGACGGCAGAAGAGGTGAGTTCGTCGAATTTGAGCTTTACGAGTGTAGTTGAGTAGGGTGGATTTCGAGTCAGAGTATTATTTTACTGTTTAATTATCTTAACTGCGTGGTTGTGACAGCTAGAGGCTAAATAGATTATATATAACTGCGTGGTGATGTTTTATTTTGTTGTTATTATTCCAGCCGCCTGTGAGAGGTATTTATGTATTTTTGTAATGAATTATCAAGTTTATATATTTAATTCATATCGAATAAATATAAATAAATGATTATCGAGTTAAACACTAAATTTTCTCATAAATGTTTAATTTATTTTTGTTATCGAATATATAGATAGTGGAAATTGTATTTGAATTTTAAAAAAGATAAAATTATGATGTTATTTCTAGATCTCATTTGATCATTTAAACTTATGAGTCTGAGAAATTTCTATCATTTTGATTTTTTTTTCTTATTGTAATAGAAAAAAAAATATTGTTATCCCTCATAATTTGTCGATTTTTTTAGAATGCATCTTTATGGTTTTTGAATCATTCATTTACCTTTACAATAGTTTTAATTTATTGAGTGCAAGTTTTTTTTTACAATTAACTTAAGCCATATAAATTTAGAATTTCCATTATTTTTTAATGTTACAAACTTATATTTGCAATTCGTATACATGTCATAAAACCAAAAAGCTAATAATCTCTTAGAATTTAACTACCATGTTGGAGATAGAGATGTTCTTTGTATATATTACAAGAAGTTAACAAGTTAATGACGAGTTCCTCTAACAAATAGATCTTTGCCATTAGATGATCTCGATAGGTTGAGTACAAGCAATGAGTCCATTTTTGCCCACCATATCAAAGATTGAACTAATTCTAGCATGCCTTATCGCGTCTTGAATTGGTTCGCTCAAATCATACATTTTTTATTGTATTGATACTGACAAATCTAAGATTTGCACCCTAAAAGTAAGTTAATTTGATAGGAATATTATAGCGAGGATTTGAGTTATGAAGTCTGATTTAATGATATTTGATGAATGTATATATTTGCAATGCTGAAGAATACTTTTGAGTCGCGAGATTTATCCCATCGCCATTTGTGTTCAATCAACCTAATCATGGAGCCTATGAGGCTATGGTGCAGCGGCAGGGCATCTAGGTTATCACCCAGGCACCCACGGTTCGAGCCCTAGCTATGGCGAATTTGTAGGAATTTTTCCTCTAAATGGGGCACACAACTAAAAGATGTTGGACTTCTAGGCTGCCCGCTGCGAGCCCTTCCCGATTTACCTTGGTGTCCGGTGGAAAACTTTCGTGGGACCGGGTCGGTCATCCCATGCTCGACGTTACTCAGCCTGGTTAATTATTTTTAAGACTAGCTTAACATTACAAGACAACATTGGGAAGATGTAGAACCAATATCATCACATCTAAAACCCTTATTGTCTCAATCATTTTGATTTTACAACACACATTACAAGAACTAAAACAAAAACATTTTAGATACAAGTCAATCACTAGAAATCTTCTCTAACCGTATGAAAATGATAAGAAATCCACATGCGAACTCAATTTGTTAGATGTTTAAAGCAGTCCATTCCCACGCATTTATTGTTCGACCATATATCTGAATATTTGCCAAATCTTGAATCTATCGATCAATTCCCTCATTATCTATGGTATAAACAGGGATTTGACAGTTCTTATTTTTATTCTTTGGGTCATTTATTAGACTCAGATCATCTTCATCTTCCTTGTAAGTTTTCACATATGTTTCGGCACTTGCCAAAATCAATCTTTTTACCATAAAAAGCTGATAGTTGTTCTCGACCACCGAGTCGAATATGTTTGTAAAGTTCGATGAGCATGCCAATTTGTACCTGTTACAAAGTTTGCACTCACATACAAAAACCAACATATATCTAATGCAGAAGTTCACGAATAGATGAAGCAACAAAAAAAACAAAAAGTAGTCCGGTGCACGAAGCTCCCTTTATGCGGGGTCTCGAGGAAGGATCCATTGTATGCAGCCTTATCTTATTTTTTTTGCAAGAGGTTGTTTTCAGGATTCGAATCCGTGACCTTTTGGTCACAAAACAACAATTTTACCGTTGCAAGAGGCTGCACGAATAGATGAAGCAAAGAAGTTTATTTATTTCGATAGACAAAGCATGAATTCCAGAAATTATAGATTTAAAGAATAGAGAGATTCTTATGAATGACAGAAACAACACTTTGAAAATAGATTAAGAGATTGATAGACACATGGAAGTAGGAGGGTTGTAATCAAAGTTCATTCTTGTCATATTTTATGAATCTACTAAATCTTATTGCAGTCTATAATAATAACAAGAATGAAAAGTTATCCATATGCGTTGAAGAAATTCTCCAGTGGTATCTCAATATGCATCATTTGTCTGCCACAAGAACAAATTCATCAAATGTTCTCATGTCACACGTTTGCAAGACTTTTGTGGCAAGTAGAGCAATGAAACTAAGAAAGAGTCACACGAGTCCAACACCAATTATTCATTTGAATGTCATAGAAACATCAGAGCTCATGAAAAATGTAAAATACCGGAAAATAGGCGAATCTTAATAAGGGAATTTTCTGGAATTTTCTGGAATTTTTGGTAATTTTTCGGGAATTTTTCGGAGCTCGTACGAACGAGTTAACGGGGACAAAAATAGGGTCTGGAAAAGCCTGTTTTGGCTACCCTATTTAAATGAGGAAAAATGGAATTTCTTAATTCCTTTTTCTTTATTTATTTTCTTTTTCTTCGTTTTTGGTTGTCGTCGTTCACATCTTCTCCTCGACATCGAGCCGTGCTCCTCCTTGCCCTAACCGCCCGCGCCCTTCTTCTCCTTTTATTCTGTTTCAATTCTTCTCCTCTCCTCTTATCTGTGAAGCCAAGCCCTCTCGCCCGGCGCTGACGCCTCTCTTCTCCTATCTCTTCTTCTCCTCTGCCGACGCCGACCTCCTTCCCCTGTGCCCTAGCCGCCGGCGACGCACCGAGCTACCCCGATCATCTTCTTCTCTACCGACGCTGCCGCCGACCGAGTTATTTCTTCCCGCACGAAGAAGTGCAGCGACAGCCGATTCTCCACCGCCGCGCACCCCTTTCCTTCTCTTCTCTACCGAGCCGAACCCCACTTCCCCTCCGCCCAGCTGTGCCCTAGAGCGAACGCCGACCACTGTGCGGTGGATCTGAGCCACACCGCCGACGCCTCTTCCTTTGCAGAGTGTCGTCGCCGCACCGGACAGAGCCGGCGCCACTGCCGGCCACCCCGTGCCCTAGCTCCGGCCAATCTTTCCTCTGCCCTAGCTGCGATCTTGGAGAGCATTTCGTTGCTATGTGGTGACCTTGAAGGTGAGTGTTGATCTCAGTTATGATTTGGGCTTAGATATTCCTCTATGCTCACTGTGCTGCACTTGTGCCCTAGATTCTACCTTCGACTCTGATCAAATTCCAGCAGCCAAGCAACCTCTCACCCGCAGTCACTGGGATTGGAAATTTAGGTAAGGTTTAGGGTTTTTATTTTCGTTATAGATGTTGGTTAGAATGGTTGCAGGAGTTGGTGATACAGATTGAACCAGGAGATCAGTGAAAGGTAAGGTTTTTGGGTTTAACGTTTGTGGATTTAGGTCTTGATGTGGATAAGTTAATTGATTATCAGTTAAGGTTGATCAATAATTAGGGTTTTCCTAATTGAGTGAGTAGTTTGATTTAGTTATTTAATATATGTTGAGTAACTAAATTATATGTGTTAAATTAGGTAGGTCGATGATTATGACTCAGGGTTTTGCCCTAAATTGTGTTGAGAATTTTATTTAGCAATTTATTTGAATTTTAGCTAAATAAAATATCTGTGTATTGGTATTTCAGGACTTTGACGCGAGACGAGTATCTCGACGTCCGATTTGGATCCAACTGGACTTTTCTATTGGAGGCGGGTACTTTTGACTTATTGTCTTTGATATGCTTAGTAATGAAAATAATATGTTACATTAATTGTGTTTCCTATTTGTTTCGGTTAATCACTGCCCAATACATGTTACCTGTTTGATTGATTGTTTGTTTGCATCTCGTATTGATCTTGTACCCGATCTATCATGCTCATGGGTAGTGATATAACCATGTTTCACATGTTCAGGACCTAGGTTTGATACCTTTTTGATCAGTATGTCTTGATTTGATCTATTCACTATGGTGCCCATTGTTATATGCCCAGAGGTTGGTTTAGTATATTACCATGCTTAGTGACATGCACCATTTGCATGATCGCATGCTGTGCGATAGATTGCTCCATTATTGTCGAGCACTTTGCCAGTTTTCATCACTGTTCGGTGCTCCGTTGTGACGCTCATGGGTAGCGTGACACAGCGTGGTAGCACGTCAGTTTGACTCTTCCGGTGCTCCGTTGATCCGCTCAGGGGTAGTGTGACGCAGCGTGTAGCACGTTAGAGATTCCTCCCCGTCATAGTGTACCGGGAGATGAGAGCATTGCGCTCCCACATTTATGATTTGGGGTAGGAGTATGTATGTACTCTGACAGCATCCCGTCCACTCGATCACTCATCAGGAGTAGTGTTGCGGAGTGCACGGTAGTCACAGTCCTACCCACTTGGTCCCACTTATGTAGTGAGTTGGCTGACTGGCGTCAGGGGTGACCATGACATTGGCATCATATGCATGATGCATTTATTGTTTGTGATTGTGATTGTTGCATTTATATGCTGCATATTGTTTGGATACCTATGTTTGACATGCATACAGGTCTTCTATACCTTTCGGACTGTTTGTCCTTATACCGGGTCCTGGTTAGTACAGATTCTCTCCTGTCTTCTTCGGTTTGCATTTACCTTTATCTTTATCAGGAGACTGTACGCATGATTAGTGCTAGGTGTTATTTCTTTACTTTGCATATCAATTGTACCTGCTGAGTGTTGGACTCACCCCGCCTCCATTGTTGTTATATTTCAGGATGATGCTGTCAGGAGAGAGTTCTAGTTGCTGGTCCCCTGAAGACCCGAAGACTTACGGATCTACTGGTTTTGTTTGTTTTCTTTTTGACTATGTTATAGACTTGGTTTGTTTGGATACTTTGACTTTGTATGGATTTTGAGATGTTGATGGATTTTTGGTATGATTTGGATTTTATTCTACTACATGCCTGCCTGGACGGTAGAAGAGGTGAGTTCGTCGGATTTGAGCTTTACGAGTGTAGTGGAGTAGGGTGGATTTCGAGTCAGGGTATTATCTTTCTGTTTACTTATATAAACTGCGTGGTGATGGTTTATTCTGTTGTTATTATTCCAGCCGCATGTGGCTGAGGTATTTAGTGCTTGTAGAAAGTGTCAGATTGTCCACCGTACAGAGGAGATGCTGCCGAAATTTTCTCGGACAGGGACTCCTCTGGGGCGTGACAAAAAAAGTGAATTTCTCTAAAAGGGTTTGTGTCATAAAACATCACAACCCTAACAAAAAGTGAATTTCTCTTGAAAGATATTTTACTTGTATTATGAGATAGTTATTAGCTATTTTGCAAGTCAAATAACAAATTTGGAGAACCAATACCTTATCTGCTACATTCCTTAGTCTTTTGGCAGCCATCGTAGGAAGAAAATCATGTGGTAGCGGATCAGAGCTGTGATTGGTTCGATCCTTGCACTCCATAGACCTGGATGTGCATCATGGTCATGACTAGATCTTGAAGATTCAAAGAAGTCGGGTCGGGAAGGGGTTCCCGGCGACGACCCTCCGACGCTCAAGTCAGGCAAGAGGAAATGCAAGTGGCTTCGAATAAGGGAGAATGCATACCTCCGGCGAAGTGTGAGGCCCCTTATATAGAGCTGTGAAGAGGCTCACGCACACATACCGAGGCGAATACGTGTCCTCTAACCATACCTCAGTATAGGTATGTCAGAAGAGCTTACCTGACACCATACTGCTACAGTCCGAGCACATCTCTGATGGGACAGCGGGACCCTCTATCGTAAGATCCTGCGTACGGCTTGGTCGTTGAGCATACCCGCTGTCAGAAGATGTTCCCTTGTCCTTTTGTCTCTTCTTACCCCATGCCGAGCGTCCGGCCGGTCGGCAGTCTCCTCACGTCCGACCGGTCGTATGTGCTGGTCCGCTCGGGTGATTCCCGGTCGTGTGCTCTGCTGACTGTTCACAGTAATGCTACTTTATGCCTTCGGCCGAGTCGGCTCCCCGATTGGTCTTGCGACTGCTCCCCATGAGCGTTGGAGACCCGACTCCCCGTCGGGTTTGATTCCGCTGAGACTCCGTTCGGTCGACCGGTCTCCCCTTTTCCGGTCGGTCGTTTGACCCTTTAACTTCACGTGGCGTTGACTTCCCTTAGAGGGGGGTCCCTATTCTTACCTCCGGATCACTTACCTCCCATTCAAGTCTAGTCGAAGGAGGCGATTAGTCCGACTGACCGGACGATTGTTTCGCCGAGCGGCTCATCCAAGAAACCATACTCCGCTCGGCCGATGTGGTGCTAACTACGACCTCAGTCAACGCCACCATCCCTCGGATCTCCTCCTAATTCGTGCCAATCTCTGTCATTAAGGCAAAGCACGCGCTCTATTCCTCGATAAGGCGCTCATTAAATGCTCTCCCGTGGTGGAATGCCACGTGGCATTGCTGTCGTCATCGTACGGCGGCGGCGTCGCAGGCGATAAGACCGAGGCGATTTGAAATGGACGGCCTGATGCGTGCTTCGGTTCTTGCGACCTGAATCCGACGGTGGAGGCTGCTCGGGCTCAACCCTATAAAGCCTTCGCTTTCTCCACCTTCGTCGCATTTCTGCTCTCGCGTGCCCAGAAGCTTCGGCGTTTCAGTGCTCTGGCGACTTCGATTCTCCCTTTCCGGTGATCCCACGTTCTTCGTCGATCCTCCTTCTTCTCTGTAAGGCCCTTTTTCTGTTCTATCTCTGGTTCTTGTGTTTTCGTTGCCTCTCTTTTCCGAGTTTCGATCCTCGGGGCCTCTTTTCGTTTGCTGTCTTCTTTCTCCTATCCTCCACCTTTGCCTTTTTTTGATTTCGTCCGCTCGGCCAATGGCTAGCTCCTCCCAACCTCTAGACCAATCCCTCGGCCCATGGTATACTACCATGGAGTCGCGCTTCGATCGGCGCGACGTCGATATTTTGATGGATAATTTTGACATCCCATCTGACTTCGAAATTATCTTACCCACTTCCTCCGCTCGGCCTCACAAACCGCCGCGCGGAGCCTTTTGTGTTTTCCGCGACCAGTTTACAGCCGGTCTGCGATTTCCCATTCATCCTTTCATCGTTGAAGTCTGCAATTTTTTCGGCATTCCACTCGGAAGCCTAGTCCCCAATACTTTCCGCCTTTTATGCGGCGGCGTTGTCCTGTTCAAAATCCACCACATCCCCCTCCGACCGGAGGTTTTCTATTATTTTTATTACCCTAAACAGTCCGAGCTGGGCACATATATGTTCCAGGCTCAGCCCGGTTTAGTTTTCTTCAATAAACTTCCTTCTTCCAATAAGCATTAAAAAGAATTCTACTTCTACCTTCGTATGCCCGAGCGGGCCCCCTTCCTAACGAAGTGGCAGATCGGACCACCAACCTCACCAGAGCTCAAAAGGTTCAAAACCCGACCGGACTATCTTCATGCCGCCAACATGCTGGCCGGTCTGACGTTTGACATCAACAAATTCCTGCCTGAAGGGTTGATGTATATATTCGGTCTGAGTCCGATCAGGACCCCCCTTCCGAGCGGCTTCGGTAAGAATTTTACTTTGTGCATTCGTTTTAATTGCTAACTGATTTTCTCTATTTTCCTTTGCAGCGAACATTGTCATGGAGTCGGTGATGGCTGGCATTTTGAAGAGGAAGGCGGCGGCGCTCGAAGCCGCGGCGGCCAAAGAAATGGAGACGCTCGGCATCCAGTCGGTCGGCTCTAATGAGGGGGAGAGCGGGACAAATGCTAGGGAGTCGGCCACCCAGGCTTCTCTCCCGGAGCCAGCGGCTGGCGCAACTGCTAGTCAAGAGCCTTCTGTTCGAGAGGAGGGCTCGGCTCAAGAGGAAGAGCGCCCCCTCCGACAAAAGAGGCGCCGAGCGGAAACGCCACTCCGCTCAGCTACATCTGCGGTCCATCCATCCGAGCGGACCACCTTCGCTTCTCGCGGCAAAGCGGCGGTAGAGGCGATCTCCTCCGATCGGACGCCCTCCCAACTAGACGCGTCTGCGGACCCCCTTAAGGCCGTTCCGATCAGCGCCCTTCCACCTGCTCCCCGCAAAGTCCAACGTTCAGCGATTTTGTCGCAGTTTTCAGCGCCAACCTCTGATCCTTCCCTGACTTCCGCCCAGACAACGCCCGGTCGGCGTCACACCATCCGAGTTTCCCTGCATCTCCCCACCGGAGAACTAATGCCCGAAGCCGATCGGCCAACGACGCCCGAGCACCTGATCACAATGAAAGGGCCCTTAGCTGAAATGTGGGCCGACGCTCGGGCATGCGTCGCAATGATTCCCCTCAGTAATCTGGCCAACAGCCACATGCAACAGGCCACTGGGGTAAGTTTGTTTTCTCAAGTCCTTTACGCATTCTTTCCGACCGGCGACTAACAACTTTGCTCGTGCCAGAGATGGGTGGAGGAGATCGCCGTTTGCAGTCGTCTGGCGATGGTGGGCGCAGAATTAAAGAGGCTGAAGGCTCCGGGCGGCCCTTCCGGCTCACAAGGTCCATCCTACGCCGAGCTGCAAAAAGAGCTCAAAAAGACTCAAGATTTACTGGAGGCCGAGCGGAAGAAGACGGCCAACCAAGCGCACAATCTGGCTGAACTTGATCGCCTGAACAAATCACTGGATCGCAAGATAAGCCTGGCCACCGAGCGGAAGAAAACGACTATCTCCGATCTGGAGAAGAAGAACGTAGAGGCTCGGGGGCTGGAGCAAAAAGTTAAAGAGTTGATGGACCAACTGGCCAACAAGAAGACTGCCCGCTCGGATGAGGTGACGAAACTCGAGGCTATTTTACAAGAACACCAGGCAGCTGCCGATGCTTCCCGAGCTGCACTTAAAGAATATCAAGAGGCCGAGCCAAGTCGGGTCGCCGCCCTGAGACAGAATTACATCCGCTCGGCCGAATTTTCGGAGAAAGTTTGCGAGCGCATGTACATGGCCTTTGAACTTGCCATGAATGCCACGACAGAATATTTGAAGTCCAAAGGGCAACTTCCCGATTCCGCCGTTATCCCCGCTCAGGACCAGGCAACACTCCTCAACAACATCCCGAAGGATCTCTACGAGTATTTAGAATAGAAGTTTATATGTAATCTAGCCGCTCGGCTAAAAATGATCACTTTTTTGTAATTCAGGCGCTCGGCCTTAATGTCTTAAATGCCATCCTTCCGCTTGCTTTTTCACTTATTAATCAGTATGTATGCTGGCCGCTCGGATTTCCAACTACCGTTGTTTGTATTTCCTTAATTCTCCTCGTTATTCGCCTTTCCTGCCACCTTTCTTGTGTTCGAAAGGGATTTTTACGAAGTATTTTGTGTAGCTAGTCCACTCGGATGAATATATCTTGTTTCGACAGAAGAGGTTGTTCGCTGGATGTTGACTAAGTACTTTTGGGTACTTGGCCGATCGGCGAGTATAGATGGTCAAAGGGTGTTGACGGCGAGTATTTTTGGGTACTTGCTCACAAGTCCTATCTATATTGCCTTCGTCCGGTCAGAGGGTTTATAGTCGCCGGCTCGACTCTCGATTTTTAACGTCAGAGCTCGACGGTCTTCCGCTCGGAGGGTTTATAGTCGCCGGCTCGACTCTCGATTTTTAACGTCGGAGCTCGACGGTCTTCCGCTCGGAGGGTTTATAGTCGCCGGCTCGACTCTCGATATTTAACGTCGGAGCTCGACGGTCTTCCGCTCGGAGGGTTTATAGTCGCCGGCTCGACTCTCGATTTTTAACATCGGAGCTCAACGGTCTTCCGCTCGGAGGGTTTATAGTCGCCGGCTCGACTCTCAATATTTAACGTCGGAACTCGACGGTCTTCAGCTCAGAGGGTTTATAGTCGCCGGCTCGACTCTCCATTTTTAACGTCGGAGCTCGACGGTCTTCCGCTCGGAGGGTTTATAGTCGCCGGCTCGACTCTCGATTTTTAACGTCGGAGCTCGACGGTCTTCCGCTCGGAGGGTTTATAGTCGCCGGCTCGACTCTCGATTTTTAACGTCGGAGCTCGACGGCCTTTAAGACTAATTTTAACACAGCTGTTCGGCGGAGATATTTGCCATCTTATATCATTTTGCTTCCTGCATTACAAGGACATAGGCGACCAAAACATATATAAAATTACATCAGCGCACCTCTCACCCAGCTCGGTACGGCTGGAGATGATTCGCGCTCCATGGTCGATCCAGCCGCCGTCCGTCTTCATCCTCCAAATAATAAGCACCCGAGCGGAGCTTTTCGATGACTTTGAAGGGGCCCGCCCAAGGAGCCTCCAGCTTGCCGACGTCGCCGACCGACTTTACTTTCTTCCAGACAAGGTCGCCAACTTGGAATGCTCTAGGGATCACGCGCCGGTTGTAGTTCTGCTTCATCCGCTGTCGGTACGCCATCAGCCGGACGACCGCCTTGTCTCGGTCTTCATCGATCAAGTCCAACTCCATGTTCCTCCGCTCGGCATTGTCATCATCATAGTGCTGGATCCGGACGGACTCCACACTGACTTCAATTGGGATAATAGCTTCGCCGCCGTACACTAAATGGAACAGCGTGACGCCCGTTCCTTCCTTTGGGGTCGTGCGGATAGCCCATAAAACGCCTGGAAGCTCGTCCACCCAGCTTCCTCCCATGTGGTCAAGCCGAGCTCGAAGAATTCTAAGGATTTCTCTGTTGGTTACTTCCGCTTGGCCGTTGCTTTGGGGATACACCACGGAAGTAAAGTGTTGTTCAATGCCATAACTTTTGCACCAGTCTTCGAGCTGCTTCCCGGAGAACTGTCATCCGTTATCAGATACGAGCCGGCGAGGGATGCCGAAACGACAGATTATATGCTGCCAGATAAACTTCTTGACCATCTGCTTGGTGATCTTGGCTAGTGGCTCGGCCTCCACCCATTTGGAAAAGTAGTCGACCGCCACTAGTAGAAACTTCCGTTGTCCGGTTGCCATAGGAAATGGACCCACAATATCCATTCCCCACTGATCGAACGGACAGGATACAGTAGCTACTTTCATTTCCTCCGCTGGTCGGTGGGAGAAGTTGTGATACCTCTGACAGGAAAGGCACGTTGCAACGGTTCGAGCGGCTTCTGCTTGCAGGGTTGACCAATAGTATCCGGCCAGCAGGATCTTCCTAGACAGTGATCGTCCGCCCGGATGCCCTCCGCACGATCCTTGATGCACTTCTTGGAGGATGTACGCCGCGTCTTCCGAGCTCACACATTTCAAAAGCGGGCGGGAGAAATCCTTCTTGTAGAGTTGGTCTCCAATGAGTGTGAACCGACCGGCTTTCCTTCTTAATAGCTGGGCAGCCTCCCGATCGGACGGTGTCGCACCTGAACGCAGGAACTCTATGATGGTTGTCCTCCAATTGCTCGGAAACGCGAGGCCCTCCATCCGGTCGACGTGTGCCACCAAAGATAATTGTTCAATTGGCTGCTGGATGACGACCGACGTTATTGAACTTGCGAGTTTGGCTAACTCATCTGCCGCCTGATTTTCCGCTCGGGGTATCTTCTGGATAATGACTTCTCTGAAATTGGCCTTGAGCTTTTCGAAGGCTTCCGCGTAGTGTTTGAGCCAAGCGTTGTTAATCTCAAAAGTGCCTGAGAGCTGCTGGGCGGCAAGCTGAGAGTCTGAATGAAGTATTACCCGACCGACCCCTACATGCCGGGCGGCCTGCAATCCGGCTATGAGCGCCTCATACTCCGCTTCATTATTCGTGGCTCTGTAATCCAGCCGGACGGATCACTACAAAAAAACCTGTAAATACCGACGACATTACCGACTGAATTTAATTCAGTCGGGAAATACCGACTGAAATTTAATTCAGTCGGTGTTTATCGACTGAAGTTAATTCAATCGGTATTTATCGACTGAATTTAATTCAGTCGGTAATATTCCGACTGAATTTAATTCAGTCGGTAATATTCCGACTGAATATATATTTCAGTCGGTATTTACCGACTGAATATAATATTCAGTCGGCAAATCTTTTAACGGGTTCGGGTATTGATGTTTACCGACGAAATATTAAATCCGTCGGTAAATACCAGTATTCGGCTGCTCCGATTAGTGTTAGGGGTTACTGACGGATTGTAACATTCCGTCAGTAATTACCGACGAAATTGTGATTCCGTCGGTAATTACCGACGGAATTGAATTTCGTCGGTAAAACAGAGTAAAAATTAGGGCACGGTGCGACTTTCCTCTCCGCGCGAACTCATTCTCCTCTCCTCTCCGCATCCTCTGCTCTAAGGCCGGCGATCTCGGCGTGCTGCCTCGTCCTCTCCCGTTCTCGTGATCAGCAAAAGACGACACTGGTATGCTCCTCTCCTCTTCTCTTCGTTTTGACGCGCAAGACGCCGCCGCTACGCCGACGCCTTTCCTCCCCAGGCGCCTACTCGCGGCAGCCGTCCACCGTTGGCGCCTGCTTGCTGCAGGGCGGCGCCGCAAGGCCCTGTTCACTGCAGGTCGGCGGCGCCGCAGGGCCCTATTTTCATTGGGCATAAATCAAACGATATGCTGTTACAATTGATGTTTGCACAAAGAACATGCCAGTTCATGGATGCAACAGTTATCTACTTATTACACAAACAAGGATCATCAACTACTTGCACATCTAAGTCAATTTTTTTGTAATAGAAAATCAGATCTGCCAATAATAACAATGTAAATTTGGTCCTATAATGAGTTCATATGGATCATTCTCTATGTTGTATAACATAAGCAAACCTAAGTTGAGTATATGGCAATTGAATGTATACATTTATCATCATCCACCTACAAAAAAAATCCAAGAAACCTCCAAAAATATAAAAACCAAGCTTAATATCGCAAGCAATAATCAAAAAGTTCTTGGAATCACAATGTAGATAGGGAAACAAAATTTTAGACAGAAACATATAATTGAACATATTGTTGCTGTGCAGCCAAGTCAATCTGAACTTCAGGAGGTGCCAGTGTCGGTGATTCGACAAAGTGAAGGTTAGGGTCCCTGGAACCACATTTATCATTACTTCTAATTCTTGATTAGATATTCTTTAATTGATATCAGAACCAAATCATATTAACCCTGCAAGTTTTCTGGCAAGATAAAGGAACGACTTATCAAAATTATAATTGCTCATTGCTGAAATCTCATAGTACTAGAGATTCTTCTTCCTATGAAATGTAACTTGTTTTGCATTATCATGTTTGTAAATTTTATTATGATGTGTTGTAATGTCATTTTGTAGATATATATCTCATGGCATATCATCCAACACCACCACTTCATGGATCTATAGTTCTTAGGGTTGTTGGAGAGTCGCAAGTATTTTTTCATTATTAGTAATTCATGTTCTTTTTTTAAACATATAGCTTATGTTTTAAAATTGTTTATATGCAGATTTACTCCTGACGACCATCGAGTATCCACATACATTACAAAAAAATTTAAAGAAAGAGTCTGCATTGCTGGTACTACATCTGCTTTACTTTCTCCATCATAAAATTTCTCATAACCATTGCATAACCATTTGGATTAATTATTTATATTTTTAAATTTAGTATTAACTATTAAGAATGAATATTTCTATAAAACACTTCTCACAACTTTTGCTTAGTCTCTTTCTCTTGTTCTTCTCTAATATGTTTGATTTTTTTCTTATTAATTCACCATACTTTTTCATCCTTTATTTTAATTATTTTTGTATTGCTTTTGTTATAATTTTTTTTTTATTTTTTTTATCATCTACCTTATTTTTTTAATGTTTTTTCTAGTCCTCTATTTTTTACTTGTTCAAGTTTATTTTTAATTTCATTCTTATTTACTTTATTATTTTTTTTCTATCATTTGTCTTATTCTAATGTTCCTTTATTGTATTTTTAATTTTTCTTCTCATGTTCTACTCATGTGCAGTGTACAACTTAAGTTTCATTTTTAGATAAAGCATGAGTTGTGCATTCCATCTACTTCTCATCTTTTCCCACAGTGCACTTTCAACTTTCAGTTTGTTGCTATATTGCTCTCTTCTCATCATTTGTTCCTGCACTATTGTATGTCTGCTGGGCACTTCTAAGTTTTTGTTTCGTCTAGTGTATTTTCATATTCCAAATACCAAATGCATGTTGAAAATAAAGCTCATACTACCATGAGCATGTTGCATCCATCTTGCTTTCCACTATGCTTGAATGTGATTCATTGATTCCTTATCTCTTATAAGATAGAGTAGCCATTACAATTTCGTATTCTTATTAGGTTTCGTATACTTAACAAATTTAGATATTTATCTTAAATTGTATTGCATTTTACAGGAGTCCATATTGATACATTCACCACCGTACTATCATTGGATATCTACAATATAATCTAGGTATTTTATTACATGCAAAATTAGTTATATATTACAATTCTTGAGTTATATATTACATTTATATCTATTCATTCGATTATAATATCTTATATTTGACTTTGGCTGGATTATATTTGGATATGTGTAGGTGATGTATCATGATAAGTTTGGATATTTTGTATTGACGTTGATTTGTCAAGACTTTTCGATGTTTGTGATTGTCAAGACTTGATATTTGGTTATGTTTTATTTTGTATTGAATTTTGAGATACGACCACATGTTAGTATGTTTTGTATTGTTTTTAAAACAGTTTTATCATTTGTTTGTGAGCATATTGTATGTTGTGTTGGTTGTCGATTGTTTCTTCTGTAATTATATACTTATTTGTGTTTGTGTTACCATTGTCTTTATATTTTTTATTGTATAAAAATTGTATATATGATAAGAGGGAAATGCAGAGGCATATTTCAAAATCTTTATCGAAATTACCGACGAATTTTCACATTCTACGGGTAATTCATCGAACCGCATCGCAGTATTTACTTATTACATTGCCGACGGAAATGTTAATCTGGCCTAATCACTCCATTTTATTTAAATTCACGGTGATTATCGCATTTAATCCAATATTCACGGAATCAATGACGAATCATTCATTTAATCAATTTGATTTTAGGATTTAAATTGTCAGGATTCTACCTTAATATCGATTCCGTTTGATTTTATTCGAATTTTAATACGGTTTAGCTCAGAAGTCTGCCACTGCTCGCCTTTGTCGATTTCGGTGAGTTTTCCGTCAAGACCAGATAATCAACGGAATTCACATCTGGTCGGTAATTCGATCGATATTTTCCGCTTGGTGAATCAGCCCCACCAATTCCTTCCCGAGCATCAAAATTCCTTCTCAGATCTCCGTCGGAAAGCTCATTTACCGACAGAATGCCGACGGAATATTCAGTCATTATTCGCAACTATTTTTGTAGTGGATAAGTGCATCCTTTCTTCTTGGGGAGAGAGTAATAGCACGCCAATCCTGCTCCCGAGCCGAGTGGATGATCCGTCCACAAATATTTTCCATATAGCTTCGCCTCGGCTCAGACTTCTAAGGATAAAATCCGCCAAGGATCATGCCTTTATCGCCGAGCGAGGGTTGACACCATCAAATTCAAATTACTAACTCGCTGTCCATTTGATGAGCTATCTTGGGACGCGCTCGAGTTCAATGAAGACTCTCCCAAAGGGCTACTTGTCCTGACGATGATAGTGTGTGCCAAGAAATAGGGGGCGAAGTCTCCTGCAGCCGGGCGAGGACCAGCAAAAAGCCGCCTTTCCTCAGTCCAAGGTAATGAGATTCAGTTGTCTTTAAAACATGGCTTAAGAAATACACTAGTTCTTCTCCGCCTCACTAACGCCGAGCCTACTACTTGCTTGACGAAGATAAGTAACATGTATGCAAGCTCACCCACAAATGGGTCATTAGCACAAAGGTAGAGTCTGACATGCTCGCTCTTCAAACGCCCGATCTAAATCTTCATCCTAATGAAACTTAGTGGCTTTATGCGAAGATTTTGAAAACCTGGAGGTCTGATCAAATTGCCTCAGATGAAGGCTGACAATGTTATTATCTCGAATCGTCAAGTTACTGCATTTCGGGATTTCTTGGGGGCGATATCTTGTGTGCTTTCACCTTGCCGATTTGCCTCATGCCCCGCTTGGTCACTACAGAGCTCAGAACGCTCAGCTTCCAATGTATTAATTTCCTGTGATTCAGCTTAACTCCATACTTCCTCAGCGTTCGGAAAGTCTCCTCCATGTCTTTAAAGAGATCGGCCGATCGGACGGACTTGATGAGAATATCGTCCACGTACACTTCCAAATTGCGTCCGATTTGCTCCTTGAACACTTTGTTCATTAAGCGCTGGTAGGTTGCCCCCGCGTTCTTCAGTCCGAACAGCATCACATTGTAGCAGTAAGTGACGTCTGCTGTAACGAAGCTGACCTTCTCTTGATCTTCTCGGGCGAGCGACACTTGATGGTAGCCCTGATAGGTGTCGAGCATGCATATCAACTCGCAGCCGGCTGTGGAGTCCACCAGTTGATCAATTCGGGGCAGAGGATAAAAATCCTTTGGGCATGCTTTATTGAGATCGCGAAAATCAATGCACACTCTCCACTTGTTGCCCGGCTTGGAGACTAGTACCACGTTCGCCAGCCAGCTCGGGAACAGGACCTCGTGTATGTGGCCGGCTTCCAGGAGCTTCTCGACCTCCGCCCGGATGATAGCATTTTGTTCAGCGCTGAAGTCTCTCTTCCTTTGCTTCACCGGTCGTGCGTCCGGTCGGACATGGAGCGCGTGCTACGCTATACTTGGTGAAATTCTGGGCAGCTCGTGCGTCGACCAAACGAAGACATCACAGTTTCTCTGGAGGCATTTGATCACTTCCTCTTTCTGGCTCGCCTCCAGATCGACCGCAATGAATGTGGTGGCCTTCGATCGGGTCGGGTGAATCTGTACTTCCTCTTTTTCTTCATACACCAAAGAGGGCGGTTTCTCGGTTATGGCGTTTACCTCGATCCGTGGCGCCTTCCGAGCAGAATTTAGTTTAGCTCGGACCATCTCGACGTAGCATCGCCGAGCTGCCAGCTGGTCTCCTCACACTTCTCCCACTTTATCTTCCACCGGGAACTTGATTTTCTGGTGGAAGGTGGAGACGGCCGCTCGGAACTCGCTGAGCGCCGGTCGCCCCAAGATAACATTGTATGCTGAGGGAGAGTCGACCACTACGAAGTTTGCCGTTCGCGTCCTCCTGAGCGGCTCTTCTCCCAGCGAAATAGCCAGTTAGACCTGTCCGACCGGCAGAACCTCATTGCCCGTAAACCCATAGAGGGGGGTTGTCATGGGCAGCAGCTCGGCTCGACCACTTGTAGTTCGTCAAGGCCTTTTGAATATACATTGACCAAGCTTCCTGCACTAATGAAAAACGGTGAATAGCAGTTAGCTATTACCGCCACGAGAGAGCTATGTGGCACTTCAACTCCTCCAAGTCCTCGGTTCGGAACTGATTTCTCGACCCGCCACCCGTTTCTTACCGTGAGTCACCGCTGATCAAGCCGCCCGACGCTGCTTTCCTTTGCTCGTTGGAGCTACCTCCTACCGGTCCGCCACGATAATGTCGACGGGTTTCGGAAGTATTATTTCCATTTTCTTCTTCCCGCGTGGAC